>NC_046289.1:54612024-54921190 GCF_004115265.2 Rhinolophus ferrumequinum | reverse complement strand
AACCATTCTTTTACACGGTCTTTTACCTCTATCTATCTTTCTTAGTTTTGTCTTCCTATGCAATGCTATAGGTAGTGTAATGGTTAAGATTAGGATTGCCTGGGTTCAAATCCTGACTCTGCTACATTTTATCTGTGTGACCTTGGGCAACTCATTTAACTGTTTTGTGCCTTAATTTCCTCACATGTTCAATGGGATTAGTCATACTTACCTCACAGATTGTGGCGAGGATTACATGAGTTAACAGAACAATGCCTCACTTACAGTAAGCACCACACATGTGTTGGCTATTTCTTATTAGTCATTCTGTTATGCATTTCCATACCTCCTTTTACCTAATGTTAGATTCCCCCCTTTTTTTTCTTGACACGCCTGCCATTCTCCCTAAATTTATAAGTTCCTCTAGGGCAGAAATTGCCCTTGCTTCTCTTTGACTTCGCCCCAGGATATATGTTGGTTATATAATTGTACAATATTGGGGATGAGTGCACATTTAGTACATGTAATTTCCAAAGTAGTTCATTCTTTTTGAATAGAGTTAGCAAAAAAGAACTTTTGAAACTAGCAAAACTCACTCAGGTGGTTGGGGGACCTTGGGAATTCCTGTCTTTTGCCTTCTACTTTGTCATTGCTTCTCAGCCCATCTCCTAGGTGCTCTGGGCTTCTCCATTGAGAACCACTGGTAAACCTAAACTGATTTCAGTCTTTTCATGTGTAGGAAAGTGAGAGTATTCCATTTCTGTGTAACTGAGCAGTAGGAGGCCCTCAGAGATACCCATACGCAAGAACCCATACATGTCTTTTTGTTTTGTTTTGTTTTTCGTCCTGCCCTAATTCTCATTATAGCAGAAGGAAAAAGCCATGCTTCCCCAAAGCAGTGGTTCTCCAAGTGTGGTCTGGAAATCAATATCATCAGCAGCATCTGGGAACTTGTTAAAAATGCAAATTCTCGGTCCCATACCCGTCCTACTGAATCAAAAACTCTGCCGGTGGAGCCCAGTAACCTGTGCTTTAACAAGTCCTCCGGCGTATCTGTTGCATGCGAAAGTTTTGGGACCACTGATCAAAAGGGTCATGGTTCTCCAGCCGCACATCATAAATATAAACAACTGCTCCAGAAAGGGTGAAGAAAGGCTTAGGCAGCCAATACGACCAGTTAAGAGCAGCCACAAGAAACCATCACAGAATGATAGGGCTGGGCGAGGCCCAGTGGTGCTTTCAGACATAGTATTAGCTCACTTAATTTTCACCACAGTCTGTTAAAAAGATGGTATTAACCCTGTGTTGCCAGAGTATATTCCACTTGGATGCCCAAACTTTAAAATGCCCATCATTATTCTTTGAACTCAGTTTAAATTATTCCTCTATCAATCAAATATTCTTTCTGTTTTTCAGAATACCATATATTTGTGTGTATGAGTATGCGAGTACTGTAGCTACCTTCTGTACCTCGATCGTGTAGGTTACCTATTTCATTTCAGCCAGCATTTGTTGAGGACTTCCTGTGTGATGGGCATTGTGAAGGCATAGGAGAGGTGTTCATGTTGGCATCCTTGACCTCAAAATGATCAACTAACTTGCTTCGATCAAAATTATAGGAGAAAAATAGATTAAAAATATCCCAGATATTTAACACAGATAGACCTTAAATACGTAAGATCTATGATATGGAGATAATGAGAAACTTCTCAGTAGGTAATCATAATAGCTAATGTTGAAACTAATCAAAATTGCTGACCAATTTTTATATTAGCTAGCTTAAGTAATGGTCTGAGGAAAGGGAAAATGAGTACCAAGTTTATAATGTAGAGTTTCATTCACACGTTTATAACTATTCATTCTCTCCACAAGCATTTGTTGAGTGTTTGCTCTGTGTCTCATACATTACAAAGTGCTGCATGTGATAAGAAAGAATGAGAAAATAGTCCTTGCTCTCAAGGAGCTAGCAAGGGACTTTGTCCTTTTACTTGCCCTACTGTTATCAAGATCTGTTTTAAAATAAACAACTGTTTTAAAATAAAATGTTCTACTCTGCTATTAGTGATCATCCTCCTATAAAAATGATTTTATTTCTCACCAGCATCTTTGAGTTTTATTTAGTGACCAGGGGTTCCAGCTCAGCCAACCCTTTTTAAAAATTAATCTATAGTCAAAGCATAAAGACTTAACTAATGTGACAAATGCTTGACTTTTATTCACTCTGTAAATTGAGTGCTATGGGATGCAAAGATGAGAAAGAGAGTCCATACACTCAATGAAGTTGCAGTCAAGCATGCAAACAAGTTATTGCAGTAAAAAAAGATGCGTACTTCGACAGGTATGGGCAAATAATTAATAGTCATAAAAAAATAGATCTGTGTGGTGAATTGTTTCATGGATGAGTGGTAATTGAGAAGAGTCTTGAGGAATGATTAGATGTTCTCTGAGTAGTTTTGAGGGAAGGAAATTCTAAGCACAGAGAACAACATTTACAAAGATATGGGTACATGAACCAGCATGACATATTAAGAAAACCATGGCTAAAGTTTGGGTATATTTAAGGGGAAGGGAAAGGAATTTAGGGGAAAGAAATGTTTTGAATACCATGTTTAGGAACGTGGAGCTCATGTGATGGGCAATGAGGACCCACTGCAGGACGTGAAGCAAGGCCGGACGATCCTTCAGCAGGAGAACTGGGAGTTCCTGTCTGTGCATTGAAAAGTTCTGTGTGGCTCAGTAGGAAGAATGACTAGAATTATGGGGTTAAAATGGATACTGAGAAGGAGACCAAGACAGACTTGGGAGTGCATGTGAGAGAACTTAGAAAGCAGATGTGTAAGGTAAAGAGTGTTCAACCGCAAATGTACAAATGTGCTTTACTTTTCGCAGATTTCTTAGTTGGTATTTGACTTTTATCTGTTAAAATTCAGTAGTATTTACACTAATTGTGAGTGTGACAACAAAGACCAAGAGGCCTGTTGCCCTCCCACCCCCTTTTTAGTTTTTTATTAAAATATAGCTAACATACAATATTATTATTAGTTTCAAGTGTACACCATAGGTGTTCAACATTTATATATCTAAAGGAATGATCACCATGGTAAGTCCAGCAACCATCTGACATCATATCACTGTCACAATAGTGTTGACTATATTCCCCATGCCGTACATTAGATCTCCATGACTTATTTGTTTTATGCCTGGAAATTTGGACCTCTTATTCTCCTTCCCATCTTGACCCTCCCTTTGTAATTTTTAATTACAGTTGACATTTAATATTAGTTTATGTTAATTTCAGGTGTATAGCATAGTGATTAGACATTTGTATAATTTAAGAAGTGATACCCCTGACTAGTACCCATCTGGCACTATACATAGTTATTACCATATTATTGACTATATTCCCCGTGCTTTATATCCCCATGACTATTTTGTAACTACCAACTTGTACTTCTTAATCCCTTCATCTTTTTCACCCTGCCCTCCAGCCCCCTCCCATCTATCACCCCAACAAATCTAGTACCAATATGACACAATGCATAGTTATTACAATATTATAATTATTATCAATAATTATTGACTATATTCCTTATGCTATACCCTACATCCCCATAATTACTATATAACAACCAATTTGTACTTCTTAATCCCTTCCACTTTTCACTCACCCCCAAACCCCTCCCATCTGGCAACCATAAATATCTCTGTATCTATGAGTTTGTTTCCATTTTGTTTGTTTATATTGTTCTTTAGATTCCACATATAAACAAAATCACATTGCATCTGTCTGTCTCTGTCTTACACTCCACTCAGCATAATACCCTCCAGGTCCATCCATGCTGCTGCAGATGGTAAGAACCCCTTCCCTTCCACGGCTGAGTAATATTCCATTGTATATGTGTACCACCTACGCTTTATCCATTCTTCCATTGACAGACACCCAGGCTGCCTCCACATCTTGGCCATTGTAAACAACGCTGCAATGAACGTATGGATGCACATGTCCCCTCAAAATAGCATTTGGATTTCTTCAGATAAATACCCTGAAGTGGGATCACTGGGTCCTTCTTTGTCTCTTGTTATAGCCTTTGTTTTAAAGTCTATTTTGTCTGGTATAAATATTGCTATGCCAGCTTTTATGTTTCCATTTTCATGAAATATCTTTTTCCATCTCTTTACTTTCCATCTGTGTGTGTCTTTCAATCTGAAGTGATTCCCTTGTGGGCAGCATATGTAAGTGTTTTGTTTTCTTATCCATCCAGCCCTCCTATGGTATGTCTTTTGATTGGAGCATTTAATCAATTTACATTAAAAGTAATTGTTGATAGACATGTAGCTATTGCCATTTTATTATTCATACTTTTGATCTTTTCCCTCCTGTCTTAAAAAAGTCCCTCTAACATTCCTTGTAATACTGGTTTGGTGGTGATGAACTCCTTTAGCTTTTTCTTGTCTGGGAAGCACTTATCAGTCCTTTGATTTTAAATGATAATAGCATTGCTATGTAGAGTACCCTTGGTTGTAGGTCCTTGCTTTTCATTATCTTGAATATTTTGTGCTAGTCCCTTTTGGCCTCCAAAGTTTCTGTTGAGAAATCAGCTGACACTCTTATGGGAGCTCCCTTATACCTTTGCCATTTTAATTATAATGTATTTAATGTAGGTTGTTTGGGTTCATCTTGTTTGGAACTCTCTGTGCTTCCTGGACTTGTGTGTCTGTTTCCTTCACCAGGTTAGGAAAGTTTTCAGTCATTATTTTTTTCAAATAGATTCTCAATCCCTTGCTTTCTCTCTTCTCCTTCTGGTACCCCTGTGATACAAATATTGTTATGCTTGATGTTGTCCCACAGGTCTCTTAAACTATCCTCATTTTTTTTGAATTCTTTTTTCTTTTAGCTGTTCCAATTGGGTGTTTTCTGCCAGCTTGTCTTCCAAATCGCTGATTCAATCCTCTGCTTCATCTAGTCTGCTGGTGATTCTTTCTAGAGCATTCTTCATTTCAGTTATTATATTCTTCACTTCTGTTTATTTTTTTATAGTTTCTATGGCCTTTTTTATGCTTCCTTTCTCTTTGTTGAAGTTCTCACTTAGTTTCTTGAGCATCTTTGTAAACCATTATTTTGAACTCCAACTCTGGTAGGTTGCTTGCCTCCATTTCATTTATTTTTTTCTGGAGTTTTCTCCTGTTCTTTCATTTGGGACATATTTATTTGTTTCCTTATTTTGGCTGCCTTCCTGTGTTTGTTTCTATGTGTGGGGTAGATCTACTAGGTCTCCCAGTCTTGACCGGGTGGCCTTATGTAGTAATTGCCCTGTGAGGCCCTGGCACAGTCTCTCTGGTCACCTGCTCTGGATGCTCCAGGAGTGATCCCTTGTGTGGGTTGTGTGTGCTCTCCTGTTATAGTTGAGATTTGATTGCTATTGGCACATCAGTGGGTGGGATTGACCCTCAGGCTGACTGGCTTTGGGGTTTGGCCACATCCACAGCTTATGGGCTGCTGTGTGGAGGGCTTACCCCACTGAGTGGGATTTGCCCTAGGAGGCTCTGGTGCCCATTGAGACCACCCTTTTTGTGTGCTTCTTGGGGGGCTAATTTGGTAGTGCTCTGCTGTGATCTGAAGACAACCTCCAGGTATGTTGGTTCTGGGGCCTCTTGGGAAGGGATCTGGTGCAAACCCAGGTCACCCACTGCCTGTGACCAGCTGGGGACTACCTGTTAGGATCTATAAGCGACCTACATTTTTTGCTGCCTGTGTTAAACCTGGAGGTACGTGGAAGAGGACACGCTGCAAACTGAGGATGTCTGCCACAAGTGCTGGGCCTGAGATAGCTCTGCAAAAAGCCAGGGCACCCTGAGTCTAGCTCCCACTTGCCATCTCCCTTAAAGTTCAGCTGCTGATAAAGCCTCATGGGGTATGCAAGTTGGGTGAGACAGGATCTCAGGTAATCACTACAGTGGGAAGCATAGTGGTCACCAGGTTAATGCAGACTCTGGTTTGGTGCTTGTGCTGAGCCTGGAAACTACTCAGCAAAAGTCGCAAAGCACACCCACCAAGGCCATTTGCTGCTTGCCTGGGGCCTGTGGACTCCGATAGTTTTCCAAGAAAGAGTATAATGTGGGTAGGGCTTGCTGCTCAGCTTTCTTTATTAATGATTATTGATATGATTAGGTTTAAGTCTATCACCTTGCCATGTATTTTCTATTGCTCCAATCTATTATTTATCTTATATTTCAAATATTCTTGAGCTTTGTACTGGGATGACGTTATGTTACATGAAACAGTTTCATTTTTTTCTGGTTTTGCTTTTAAGACTTCTTAGGAAAGACCAGAGTCACATTTAGTGTAAAGCTGATGATTCCATACAGCTGAGGCAGGACCGTCTGAGTCCTTTACCCAATATCTCATGAATTAAGCGGTTTTCTAGTCTAGGTAGTGGGAATTGGCACTATTCTAGGCCCTGTGCAGACCAGACTCTGTTACCTGTAATCCTTTAAAAGTGTTTTTTCCTTGCTTTTTGATGATTTCTTCACAGATGTATTCTAATCAGTATTCTGCTAAATACTTGAAGAGGCTTCTCTGCAGATCTCTGGAGTTTGGTGTGCAGCTTTCTCCTTTCAGGTTTTCTGCCCTATTGACTATTGCCCATTTCAAAGTCAGAACTTACAAAGACTGTCCCTTTTTTGGAGACTCACTTTCCACAAGAGTTTTGAAGAGCCTGTTTACAAATTGGACTTTGAGGCTGAGTCTATAATATTGCCTGGAGCCACCATTCCACATTGATAGTGAAGCAAACAATCAAACACCAAATGATTAATACTGCAGTCTTGCTGCTCATACACCCTAACTGCTCAGCTACTGACAGGGTGGAGGCAGAAATAATACCCAAATCAATTCAGTTTTTGATGGCATCTAGAAGTGGCCTTGGACTCTAAATCATCCTGGATTCCTACTATATACCACCCTCATTATAAGCCTTCTTCTCCTCTAATCTCTTGAAATTTCTTTTACTGTTAACTCTTGTTATATCTACCAAAATTTGTTTATGTACCTAGATCATAAACTCCAAGAAGGCATGATCTTTTTCGTAGTCATCTTTCTGTTAACCTCATTATTTTTTATAGGAACTTATTTATGATGGCTCAAATTTCCATTACCACACTTCTACATTTTTGTAGTCTTTTTTTTTTTAAATCATAAATAAGATACTCACTACCTTTCCCCACTACCTCATCCCCACCATAATGACCAGAACTTGGAACCTAAAAACTATGGCTATGCCAATAATCTGACTGAGTCAGTAATGAGTCAGCCAGGGCCAGGTTAATACAATCAGTGGAGATAAGAAAACATGGCTGGCTATTCCTGAGATGGAAAATCACTTATTCACAGATAGTGAAATCTTGTGTTTCTGAACCATGTCCTACCCACCCCCCGGCCCCACCCCTTGGTAAATGCATCATCTTTTTGTAAAAAATAAAATAATAGTCAAGTGAAATATACAGTAAGATATTTTCAGCACAATAAAGGAATGGGTAATACCTTAAGGAAGAGTACTGATTGGCGTATCATTTGAGGGAGTATGGGGCAAAGTTATATACGCCATACAGGAGAACTCTGACCTAACATGGCTGAATTTTCAATTCCTTCTGAAACATTAGGCTCTATATCAGGAATTTTCCATAAACACTACAATAAGCACGACAGGAATATCTGTTAAGTATTAATTACTTGTATATTATCAAAACAAGAGAAATATTGAAATGGGAGTTTGGAAGCCTTTGTCACATTCCAGTCCCACACTGACTAGGTGGGTATCTTTGTACAACTAATTTCCTTTGCTGGACCTCAGTTTCTTTATTAATTGGGTTGGATCAGATCTTCCTAATGTTTTCCAGCTCTAACTCAATGAGTCTAAGTTGCTGTGAAAAACAGTCTACAGATCTCCTAATGGAACACGGTCCCTGGATGGAAAATTTATAAAATCTTGAAAAAATCATCCCACTGATTTCTATAAATTATATTTTATAACTTTGAATGAATAATGCCTATGAATTGTATTAACTGATATGAGTAAACAGAAAAGAGATGACTAAAGAAGACACCTACTAACATTCAAAGACAATGTTTTTGTTCCACCCATGTGTACCACACTGGGCTGTGTTTCTCTTTAGGAACATGGTAAGATACATATCCCAGGACTGGTTTTACAAGTGGAAAAGAGGCAGTTTTCTGAGTTAAGTGAAGGTTTGAATGTAAGGCAGAAAAGTCACTTATTTAGAGAGGGATGTAATTGGAAGAGGTGATCCTAAGCTTCTGAGTGTTCTTCCCAGTTTTGGGAGCAGACAAATAAATGTTAGCTTGATGTTCTTGATATCAAGACTGTGTTTCTTATACATTTTCATTTTATTCTAAGTGAAAACCCTTTGAAAGTTGAATGTTGGTAAATAACATGGTAAAAATGTGGTTCCGGTCCTTAGATCATTCATATTTCAGACAAAATAAAATAGACTAAGCAGCAACCAAGATAGTAAACACGTTCAAATTACAAATATTTCAAGGTTTAAATATATTTAAAATCAAAATCATCAAATAATAACATACTGCAAAGCAAGAAAAAGAACAACCACTGATAAATGCTTTCCTTTTCTTTCTCAAATAATTGATATGAGTGTGGGATTCCATTGTTAATTAGAATTTTCTAAAAGGAAGATCAAGAAGTCCATAAGAGATATTTGTGTGGTAGAATGAGAAAAGCCCAGGGCCATGAGATACACCCAGATGCTAATTCTGGCTCTACTTCGTACTAACTGAGTGGCTTTGAAAAAGCTATGTTTCCTTTTGGAGCCTCAGTTTCCTCATCTGTAATGTGAGAAAATTGTACCTGACTACTGTTTCTCCACCTTTGGAATTTATAGACCTCTGAACATTTCCATAGACCCCAGCGATCCATGGGCCCCAGTTTGAGGAATACTTCCATAAGGTTAAATTTGATTTCTTGGCCCAGACTGATTTAAATACAAACCCAATACTGGTGCTGAAATTCTGGGACTGCTCTCCATTATATGGTAGCTATCAAACTGAGTCAATATTTGCTAATCTTAATTACTCCATTGAGCAAATAAGTACTTTGTGCTGGAACTATTCTAGGCATTGGGAATATATCTAAGAACATAATAGACAATATAATTGCTCTCATGGAGCTTATATTCTAGGAGGGAGAAACAGATATAAACAATAGATAATAATACGTGAGGGAATTAATTTGGAATAAAAAATTCAAATCCTTTTCATAGGGAATTCAAGGACCCCTGCAAATATATCCATGGATAGCAGTTTGAGAAGCATCTGACTAGAGGAGCCCGTGAGGTTTGTGGTTCAGTGACTCTTGGTCACTCCTTTCAGACGAGTAGCCAGCAGAGAGCTTCCCCACCAAGCAGCCTAAGTGAGCAGAAACAGTTTTAATAGACGTCTGACCAGATTCTAGAAGCAACTATTGCTTTGGTTTGTACCTCACCCTGCTCTGAGCAACATGGTGGCGTTTCTAGGCACAGAGCCAAAACTTCATCGCAGGGCTCAGAGGGAGCACAACTCTGGAGAAAAATCATTAAATTAGGCAAAGATCCAATAAACTTAAATTTTCTGTTTTTGATTGCTTGCTGTGAGGAACACTATGACATGATTTAAAACGATGATTTAATGTAGCAAGAGGAAAGGGACTCTAAAAACCAAATAGCACAGTCATACAGTTCTAATAAAATTAGTCTATTATGTGCAAATTGATTGCTAGTGCCTAGATTTACATGATGTTTATGATATCAGAATATCTGACAAAAATTGCTGTCAATATTTATGCCTCTATAAATTACTCACACAGCACTATTACGATGGCTTCTAATTAAAGTGAAACCAAACTAATTGACCTTTAAATCCAAAGGACTTTGTAACCCAAAACGCATCCACATTGGGAATCGCAGGCTGCACTAGCTTGGGTAGAAAAAGGGTGTTTTAGGGGGTACACAAAATAAAATATTTTCACAAAATAAAATAAAAATAAAATAAAAATTTTTCACAAAATTTCTTTCACAAAATAAAATCTTTCACAGTGTCTAACTATGAAAAAATAATTATACATTCCACTAAAAGATGGATTTTGGATTTAATTCAACCTGCATTAAACTGCTGCTGTGTAGGTTCACGACAAACCATGTCTGTAGTTTTATAACTGGAGTGTTTGAAAGATATCTTTTTTTTTTCAGCCAAGAAATACCTTCTGTTTGGTTTTGAGTAGGTCAAATGAGACAATTGATCAAATCAAAGACCCTCCTTTTTTGCTTGCTTTATTTTAAACATTTTATTTTGGAATAATTTTATATTCACAGAAAAGTTATAGACTAGACTTTCTGTTCCTTGAGGTCAGGGATTATATTTTAATCATTATTTTTTTTATAATCTCCTTTAACATCTAACACAGGGCCTGACAAAAAGCAGGAGTGCAATAGGATTTAATTTGTTTTTTAGGCGGAGGATAAAAATAACAAAAAACAGCAAAACTCCTGGTATTTGAGAATATAAAATGTCCCATTGCTATTTTGGACAAAGCTTGGTCCTAGCTTTCCTTCTCCTCCTGTTGATAGATAGCCAATTATGTTTTGACTAACTAATTTATTTAAAATAAATCCAAATATTATTCGTTGAATACACATTATTAGAAACACAAATAAAAATAATTAATTTGGGGAATTGAAGTAATCATAGAGGAAGAATCCTGGTTGTTAGTCTGGAGTCAGAATATCTGGATTCTTCATTTTTTTCTGGTATAAACACCTCTGTGTTCTTGAGAAACTCTTGTTGAGCATCTTGGTTCCTCAACTGTAAAAATAAGGAAGGTGAAGTCTGTTTATTCAGGTCCTTTACAGTTTGAAAATGCTCTTGCTTCTGATACAAATCTGGGAGTGTGTGTATTTCCCCAGGACTGCACATCCTTTCCCTCTCTCTGCTCTCGTTTCACATGTAAGTGCTAAGAGTCAAAATGATGAGATTCAGTTATTACACTACTGTGCAAATTGATTAATGTATTTAACTAAAGATTGTTGCATATTCAAAGCTCATTAGTCATGGTTCTCTTTGCACACACTATCCCTGTTCAACTGGAAATTCTTCTTGTCTTTGTATGGAAAAGGTTTCTATCTGCATTTCAGAGAAAGCTTTTCAGTTTTGTTATAAAACCTCAGTGTTTCTTTTTTTATTTTATTACAGACTTAGTGGAGCCTTCTTTGTTGAATTGAATCGTACGATTCACTGTTAGCTGGACATTTAATACTATATCGTCTTTATATTGTTCAGTATTTTTCTTCGTACTTTTATTTGCTCTTTGATAATGTCTCAGGAAAAGAAATTGAAAGATAACATTCTTTGAAATAATTTACGCCTGTCCCAGGAAGGCAGTGCTTTAAAGATAATTATTTAAACAAAATATACTTAAGTTCCCTGCAATAGTGAATATGGAGAATGCATAATTAACTGATCCAGAAAATAATGTATTTTCTTTCACAAAATAAAAATATTTTCTTTAAAATGTCCTTCAAGATCATCAGTGTATGTCACGTATTTTGTGAAAAAATTTTAAATTTCCCCAAGTGTCCTACTCTGTTATTGTTGTTATTAAAGTCTCTTTTACTGCTCCTTAAGAACAGGGAGTTCTCTCCGTCAACTAGTAGGCACCCATATTTGTTGACTGAAATAAAAGGCCCCCAATAATCTAACAAAACCCCCAGTTATCTATCAAAACTGACTGGGAAGGAGACATAACATGCTAAAAGATTGCTTTTAGGTTAAATTTGCTTTTAGAAATGTATACCTTACCTACTTCAAAGTGTTGTGGTCTTAGTAGCTACTTCACAGTTTAGGTGGTCTGGTTCCCTGTTGCTGAGTAACAAACTACCCCTAAATTTAGTAGCTGAAAACAACATCATTTTATTTTGCTTGTGATTTTCTGGGTGAGGAATTTGGGAAGGACTCAACTGGATGGTTCATCCCTGATCCAGTGGCACCAGCTGGGATAGTAGTTGGAGGCTTCATCATTTACATGTCTGATGCTTCAGTACTCCTTGGCTTCTCTCTGTCTATGTGGTAGCTCTTCTACCACGGCCTTTACATGTGACTTGGGCTTCTTACAGCATAGAAATCTCAGTGGAATCACACTTCTTACATAGTAGCTTACTTCCTCCAAAGTGATCATTCCAGGAGGCTCAGGGAGCCCTTCAAGGTGTCTTATGACCTAGCCTCAGTATTCCCAAAATGTTACTTCCATCTCACTCTGTTGGCCAGAAAATCACTCAGGTTGGCCCATGTCCAAGAGGAATAGAGCAATAGATTCTATATTGCAATGGACGAATGACATGGGCAGACAGGGAGGGAAGGAATTGATGGTGACCATCTTGGAGATAAGCAACCACAGAAGGGGGAAATATATATAGCCATAGAGATAATTCAACTCCCTTTTCCTATGGTCAGACAATAGTTATCAAACATTTATTGTTCATTTTGACTCTTCCATCTATTGAAAACTTTTGCATGTGTCTTTCCTCATTAGAATGTAATTAACATGAAAAACACTCCATATCCAATGAATCTAGAAATGTGTCCTTTTGCAATTCAGTCTTGGCTCAAACTTCTTCTGCTCCATTAGACTTCCAAGCAGTGATGTTGATTCTCACATTACAAGAATTTAAGCAATCTGCCCTCTTCTCTTCATTCTGTCCATTTATTTCCATCTCAAGGACTTGGTTCTTATTGAACTTCATAAGGCTAGGACTTCTCATTTTGTATGACCCTACTCAAATGTTAGCTCATCAGTGAAACCTTCCCTGACCATCCCATCTAATATTGTACCCTTACAGGTCCTCTCTATAATAAACTTATTTCCTTCTCAACCATCTCTATCTGAAATTACTTTTTGTATTTGTTTGGTTGTTTATTTTCTCTAATTTCCACTGTTGTACGTCCAGGTTTGAGGATTTGGTACCAAGTATATGGGTAGGTGCTTAGTAACTATTTGCTGAACAAATTAAATAACCACATAGATAATTAAAAACATATTTGCCATTGATCGATTGGCACTGTAGTGACAAAGTCAAAGTGTGTTTTATATGTCAAAATAGCACAAATAACATTAAAGTAAAAGCAATTTCTTCAGTGGGAAAAAAATTTCTATTGAAGAACTGAAATAATCAAACTGCATATTTATAATCTACAGTACAGAGTACAGTTGCAGGAGGACAAGCACAGTAAGAACTGAGACATTTAATAGCACTCTGAGATGATAATATTTCAGGTTGAATAGGTATTCTCAAACACTATAGGTGAGAGTATAAATTCAGGAAAGTACTAATACGTATCAAGAACATTGAAAAGAGTTCTTTCATTTACTCAATAGTTCTATTTCTACAAGACTTCCTCATAAAGAAAACATGAAGCAGAGAAAAATAGTGTATATATAATAATGTTCATTGAAATATTGGATATACAGCTTCATGTCTAACAATTGTGGATGATTCAGTAAGATATGACATACCTACATAATGAGAAATTACCTTCTCTGTAAAAATAATGTGTACCAAGAGTGAATGAACATCATAAACTATTTATGATACAATTTCCAAGTGTAAAAAGGCAGACTACAAAATTATCTGCACGATTTCATTTCAACTATTCCCAAATATAAGTGTAGAGAAAGAATTTGAAATGAAATATACCAGAGAATTTACATTACCTATCACTGGATGATGAAAGAGAGGTTAAATTCTTTTTTTCTTCTTTATGTATTTATGTATTTTTCAAATCTTTTACAATGAACATTTATTAGTTTCATAAGTAGAAAAATAAAATATCTAAAATTTAAAAGTCGTATAATAGATCAGTGCAATATTATTAAACAGGCCTCCCAGTAATTGTGACTTGTTAGGTAACTTCATTGTCAAAAGCACCTAAATTCTAGTTTAGACTGTAAGACATAACTGAATGAGAGTAACAGCAAACTGTTACTAGTGGTTGATGTTTCAGTCTGTAAAGATCATGTGTTTTTTTTTGTTGTACATGTTTGTATTCAAGACAATTAATAATCCTTTATTTTGTTTAAATGTGTCCTATACAGTTGATGTCTTTTTCCTTTCTTAATTTAATAGATAATAGGTTGAACACATGAAATTGCCAATATTTTAATTTTTCTGATATATAAAAAAGGCATTTTCATGCATTTGACTTAATACTTTTTGTATCAAATATTGAGGTAATAACAATGCCTGGTGATTTTTGTAATGCCATGTACTGGCACTTTATTTTGGCAAGTAATGTTGACACATGTCTTCAGATAGATGACTGTTCACATCCAGACTCATTTGGCAGAAACAATAAGCTTTCATGCCAATTCAGAGAGGAGAGAGGTTCAGGAAGACAAAAGGGTTGAGAGGGACATTTTGCAATATATCAAATATGAGTAATGATATCTCAGTTTATACTTTTAAAAGCACCAGTGATACTTAATCTTTCAATAACACTTTATAGCTTACAAAGCATGTTCTCACTCATTATCTGTTTTAGTTCTCAAAACCTAAGAGAAAGATCATTTTATCTATATTTTACTGTTTCTGAGTAATTTTGATTTACAAGGCCATGCAGCTAGAAAGCGGAAGAGCTAAGATTTGCACCTGGATTAGCAATCCAGATGACAGGTAAAATTTGTGCGTGAAAACAAATCTTAATTTTGTAGAAATACGTTATAGCCAGTAATTCAAGTTTGCAAATCTAGTCATTTCTAAAGATAAGTGTTGTCAAAGGTTGCCTTATATTTCTCTTAAATTATGCTCAGATTCTTGACAATTATCTATTTTTTTTCAGTTTTTAAAATTAATGTTTTAAATAACCTGTGATTATAACTTTCACAAATATATGTATATACCTTTGAATTGAGAATACCACACAAAAATAAGAATCAACTTTTGGGACCAGTGTTTCTGGCATATGTCAGAATTGATTTGAAATTGAAATGCAATTGAAAATCTATATAGCAGTCTGTGAAGTATGGGTTTTCAAAATGACAATTTTTCAAAATGCATATTAATATTTGAGGGAAGAGGCAGAGAATCTTTTATTCTTAGAAGTTCTTGCAAGAAATCCACTTTGAGGATTATTTCCTCTTTTTGAATCTAGCAAATAATGTCATTTTAAATAAAATAATAACTCTGTAACAGAGAAGGTGTTTAGTAGCTTTTGTAGGCAGAGCAACTCTGGGAGTTGTATTGAACAAAGTGCTTCTTACCTAGAGAAAGAGGCATTTGTAAACAGAGTCTGAAAAGCAGAGCCTAATTCCAGTGGGGCTTTTCTGTTTGTCCTGTCAGTGGCTTCTCCCTTCCTCTGCTAAATCAAACACTGCATTTCTCCTGGTTAGGGATTTAAGAAAAATCCCTCTAGTCCGGCCCACTTCACATTTATGGAATGACTGTTTGCCAGTTTCCGATTTGTTTGGGGCCATGTAAATAGAAAAATAAATAACAGCAACCCTTTCATATAATGCAATGAACTGCGCCACAGATAAGGGGAATTAAAATTATACTTACATTGGATTTTTCCGTGTACAATTTCATTAAGGAGCACATGCCCTTAAGGAAATTAAAAAAAACAATCTTTCACCCTCATCTCTTGGTCTCATAAATGTGTTTACTGGAGGAAATTTTTATATTGAGAAATAATTTGTTGCTTTCTCCCCAATGTTGCCTTTTTTTTTTTTTAATTTCTTTGTAGTAAACAGATATTCTGTTTCAAAATAATCTACCTGAGTTACTCAGTGCTTCTCCTAAAACTATTGGGAAAAATGCCCTCTAAGTCAGCATTTAAAGGAAATGCATGAGAATGATCCTGGGTCAACAGTAAATGCATACATCATCCACTTACGATTTTAATTTTGAGTGATTTGCTTAACCTTTGAAATTTTGAAAGCTCCTATTCGTTGTTACATATATTAGTTTTTATGATGTATATTCACTCCCATGTGGAAAATCTCTGTCATTGTGAATGTTCTTTTTAAAAACAGACATTTAACAGTGTCCTGGTTTCATATGTGGCTAAAGCAAACTCAGTCTGTGAGCTGGAATGCATTGGACATTGTTTCCAGTAGGTCAATAAAATGACAGATGGATTTGAGCCAAGTTGTAGCAGAGGACACACATCCTCTGTTGAAAGAGCTGAAAAGACAAATTAATATTGAAGTGTGGAATACTGAATTGGACTGTCTTTCAGTGCACAGAAATAGACTCAAGTAGATTACCAAAATGAGGCATGTGCACTTCAGGCAACTAAAACAGACATGCTCTGCAAACAAGAGATGGTAGAATGTGATATTCTGAAAGTGGTGAAGGTTTAGCCGCCATAATATTCAATAGGGGATCACAGAAACACCTTGAATTTTAGGACCTTTTCAACACCTTGAAATTTAGGAATTTCCATATTTGCAACTCCAAGCTAAAATATTCTTTGTTGTTTTTATTGCATTTTAAGAGTATGTATTTTTAAAGAATATTTCTCAAAATATTTAAAGTAGGGGAGAAAGTTTTCGTCTCACTCAACAGTTTATTAATGCAGGAGAAAATAATACAACAAGATAACACAAGACTTTCAATGTTGAGTCAAAACCTGCCCACACAAAAAAGTTCAAATTTCTTTCATAACCTAACACCTAAAGTAATTAATGATCAAGTTCATATCTTATTTCCTATAGCATCTTTTATAGACCAAATTCTGGGGGAAAAAAAATCGAATCTTTATTTTTACTAATCTTTAAGGGAAGTTTAACATTTCCTTTGATAATGAATGCAGCAAACCACTCACAGTAGTATTAGCAGTACTGTGAGTTTATCACCAGTAGAAATTATATTTTCATATCACATTACAGTTGTTGTAGGACTCTTGAAATACATTGTTTACAGTTCATTGTAATTCTGAAATTATGGTTGTTAATAGACCCACACATATATAACTATAATACATCACAAATCATGTTTTTGAATATTTTTATAACTGCATTTCACTATATTTGGTTTGCTTTGTAATCTTATTTTATTGTATGCATTAAAAATAAATTTGGAGAGGTGGTCCACAAGCATCACCAGACTGCCAAAGAGGCCTATGTCAAAAAACAGATGAATAATCTTTAGAAAAACTGACCTTAGTGATCATCCCCCAACTGCTGGGCATTCAATTTTAATTTTGTGCCTTTGCCTGGAAGGCAGTTATCCCCTTGCTCTATTTCATCCTTCAAGATACAGTCCAGATGTTACCACATCCATTAGATTGCTCCTGATCCCACCAGGCAGTATCAATTGATCTTCCTTTATATCCCCTCAAAATTGCTTTTCTCATTTCTATTAGAACTTATCTTTTATTGTAATCAATTGCTTCATTCTATGTCTCTGCTTCTAGAGTGTAAACTTCTTGGGGGCAAGAATAGCCTTATTTAATTACCATTTAATTATTGAATATAACCTCATTGTGGTTGGGGAATGTGTGTGCTATATTGATACTTTAGAATTTACTTAGACTTGATTTATAGCTTGGTAAATGATGAATTTTTGTAAATGTTCATTTATGCTTGCCAAGATGGTGTAATCTGAAACAGCCAGGTGCAGGTTTGTTAATTGTGTGATTCAAATCTATATCTCTACTGGAAAGTCCTCCCCCCCGTCCCCCCCCCACTTGATTCATCAATTATTTACAGAGGTGTGTTAAAGTCTCCTGCTATGATGGTAGATGTGTTAATTTCTTATTTTAGTCCATCATTTAACTTTATATATTTTGAATCATTATTAGGTACATAAAAATCTAGAACTGTAATATCATCCTGATGAACTGGACTTTTAATCAATATGCAATGATTTTATTTCTAGTAGTTATTTTTGCACTACAATACATTTTTTTCTAATATTGATATAATTCAGCTATCAATTGGGTTAGAATTTTACTGCCTTTTTCCGTTCCTTTACTTTGAACTTTTCTGTGCCATAGTCTTTAGATGTGTCTTTTGAAAATAATATAACGCAGGGTTTTATATATTTTTAAAAATTTATTCTGAAAATCCTTGTCTTTCACCTGAAGAGTTTAGTCAATTTACAATGTTTGTAATTACCTGTATTTTAAAATTCATTTCTAACATCTTCTACACTTTACCTTGGCCCTGCCTTTTCTAGAATTGTATTCCTCTTTTTTAAAAAAAAATATTTTTCCAGATTGAGATATTTTTCTTTCTCACTACATTTTTCTCTATTAGTTTGAAACTTTTAATTATATTTGTATTATTTTAATCATTCCCTAGAAAGTTTAATGTTCATATCTAAATGTCTAACATTTATCAATGTCTTTACCTTCTTCCCAAATAATATAAGGATTGTAAATATGTTTAATCCACACCTCTCTTGCTTATTTATTTGCTAATTTTGTCCTTCTTAGACCCATAAATTTCTGTATATTTACCAATTTATTTACTGAACATTCCTTCTCTCAGATTCTTGTATCATCTTACTTTTGCCTTTAGAATTTTCTTTATTCATTTTTGGAGGTATAATAATTGTTTTTATTTATCTAAATTTTTTTTTTAATTTGACCCCCCCATTCTTTTAAATAATTTTGCTGCATATAAAATTATAAATTATAAGCATTTTAAAAAATTTCTTTGAAAATATGATACTATTGAATTTGGACTTCTATTTTACTAAGTCAATTGTTAATCTTTTTTTTTCCTGTGTAGGTAATCTGCCCCTATCCCTCTTGCCCTGAACTATTTTCTTTTTTTTTGAAGGCATCACATATTTATTACTGAACAAACCTACTAGTGCAGAAATATATTAAGAGAAAACTCCTTTTTCCAATAATTTCCCAATAAAACACATCCAACTGTTCAGACAGTGGTGATCTTTTCAGTGCTATGGTACGATCCAAGCAACCCAGAAACAGCATAAACAGATGTGCCATCTTATATGCAATTCCTTATAGACACAGCTTGGTTCATCTCCAATGTGTCATTTTGGAGTTGTACCTGATTTTATTACCAGTTTTCATGCAAATCCATTGAGGAATGGCCGATTCTGCTTTTGTTTCTTGTCCAGGAACCACTTGATCCTGAAAGTCTTGTGAGAAGACACGGGGAAGAAGAGTCAACTGCATGCACTATGATGGTGGCATAAAAAAACGCCCTGGGCTAATTTTTATCTTTGGTGTCCTTTACTTTCATCAGACTGTGTCTAGGTGTGGATTATTTTTTATTTATTCTGCTTTGGTTATGATTAGATTCCTAAATTTGAGGATTTGATATCTTTCATCATATCTGAACAATTTTTAGTCATTATCTCATTGAATATTTTATTGTCCTCCTCTCACTCTATTGTCTTATTCTAGGTGTCCAATGAGACATATATTGGACCATTTCCAATATATAAGATATCCTCTATGTGTCAACTTCTCTCTCAGACATTCTATCTCTTTGTTGTAATTTTAATTAGGTAATTTCTCATGTTTATCTTCCAGTTTACCCATTTTTTTCTTGAGATGTGTCTGATCTATCTAGCACATATATTAAGTTTCTAATTTCAGTTACAGTACTTTTCACATTAGCAATTCTGTTTTTTTGTTTTTGTTTTTGTTTTTCTTTTCAAATCTGCCTGACATATTTTATGGTCTCATTCCTTTGTTCTACTTTTAATTCTCTCCCTTATTTCTTTAAATATATTAATCAGTCTTGTTTAACATTCTACATCTGTCAAGTTCAGTATCTGCTGTATTTGCAGGTATGATTTTGTAGTATGTTGTTTCTGTAGATTCTTATGATAGTTTATTTCCTTACATCACTAGTGATTTTTTAAAATTATGAGCTCACATTCCTTGGACTTTGTATTCTTTGGACTTTGTATTGTTGCTGTAACAAGTTACCATAAACTCGGTAGCTTAAAACAAAACAAATTTATTCTCTTACAGTTCTGGAGATCAAGTGTCCAAAAAGCACTTCATCGGGCTAAAGCCAAGATGTTGGCAAGGCTACACTTCTTCCAGAGGCTCTGGAAGATTATTTGTTTCCTTGCCTTTTCTGGCTTCTGGAGTTGCATTGCTTGCATTTCTTGATCCATGGTCCCTTCCTCCATTTTCAAGGCTAACAGTGTGGCATCTTCAAATCTCTCTCTGTAATGCCTTTACGTCACATTCTTCTGTGTCAAGTCTCCCTCTTATAAGTACACTGTGATTACATTTAGGGCTCAGTTAGATAACTTAGGATAATCTCCCCATATCAAGACCCTGAACTTAATCACATCTGCAAAATCTCTTTTGCTATATTAGGTAACATCCACATGTTCTGGGTGTTAGAATATGCGCACTTTGAGGGGCCATTGTTTAACCTCCCATAGGCTTTATCTGTGAAAATTATTTGAAACCTGGTTTTAATGTGTGTTTCTCTATAAAAGAATTGTACTTCTCCCAAGTTTTGCTGGTACTACCAACCCAGAAATAATTTAAACAAAAATGTTATATTTTGGGAGGACAGATAGTTAGTACACCTTTCAGACTAGACGTGCATGAGCATAGCTTATAGAGGAAACTTCTTCTTCTTCTTTTTTAATCATCCAGATTCAAGACAAAGCCAATCTTGTATCCCAACCACATTCTTTTGTGGGGTGGTATTTTTCTATTTTCCTCACTGAGGGTATTGCTCCTCAAAGATCCTACTTTATGGGAGGCTTCAATCCAACTTCTTACTTTACTCAAGCCCTAGACTTGGTCTCCTGTTTCTTGTAGAGGTCTATTAAAAATTAGAGTATAGACTGCCAGAATGGACATATTCCTTCAGGGAAAATTCTGGTTCCAACAATCACCCATGTGGATTAGCACTTTCTGTATTTTCCTTTCTGATCTCCAAGAAATTCTCTTACTTTTCCATCACCACAGCCATGTTTTATTATATATATGTGTGTATATATAATATAATTTATATATATATATATATATATATATATATATATATATATATATATATATATATATATATAAAATTCGGTATATTTAAGTGTGCTGTATTAGCAGGGTATTCTCTGAATTTAGGTTGCAATTGTCAGAAATAGAAGTCAGGTATTGAAAGAGCCTCTAATTTATCCCTCTTTCCAGCACCTAAAACAATGACATTTAACTGTGACTAATGATCGTTAAATAAAAACAGCAGACTGAAGCTTGGAAGGACATTAAAATTGAGTAGTAACAGAGACCATATGGCCCAGGGAGTCTAAAGTATTTACTCTCTGGCCTGTTATGGAAAAAGTTTGTCTTGTTTAGAGAGTTTATTTTGACCCCTCCACGAGGCCAGGATAGGAATGGATGGTAAGTTAGTCTCAGAAGTCTCAGTTTATCCTGGAGAGGGTGTCCTTCATCTTGGTGATAGAGACCCACCTGGCCTCAGAAATGTCTCTGAACTTCATGAACCCCAGGGCTTATCTACCATGTCTGTTTTCTCTGCAACCGCAAATGCAGCTAATGTGTAAAGAGCCAGCACATGGAATATCTTTTACTGAGAGTCCTCTCCCTTACTGTGTGTCAACATAACTGACTCATAAATTGCTGAGGTGATAACTATGGCTTCACGTTAACCTACAAATTTAATATGTTTGAAGGAGAAGATGGAGAAATCTGGGATGGCCCTGCTGCCAATTAGTAAAATGAGTATGGAAAAATCATATCTCTGGACCTCACTCTTTTCATCTGTAGAAAGACAGGTAAATTCAGTGACCTGTAAGTTCCCTTCTACTTCAATGTTCTCTGATTCTCAAGTCAGAATAAAAAGTTTTCTCTTTCCCAAAGTATCGTGTTTCCCCGAAAATAAGACCTAGCCGGAAAATCAGCTCTAATGCGTCTTTTGGAGCAAAAATTAATATAAGACCCAGCCTTATTTTACTATAAGACCAGGTATAATATAATATAATATAATATAATATAATATAATATAATATAATATAATATAATATAATATAATATAATACCGGATCTTATATTAATTTTTGCTCCAAAAGATGCATTGAAGCTGATTGTCCAGCTAGGTCTTATTTTTTGAGAAACATGGTATAGTTCCTTCTGGAAGATTAGATAAGTGAATACATGTAAAGTCATGAGAACAGGGCTTGGCACAAAATACCTCACCAATGAATGTTAGCTATTATACTGTGGTCATTAATATTACCAAAGACCTCTTAGACATGGTGAAAGCCTGCAATCGTAAATCCTTTTTTGTGTGTGTGTGTGTGGATAGTAGTCCCTCATGTTCCCTGGTGAGAATTTGGGCACCTGCAGCACTGGAAAGAAATTCTGATCCGTATAAAACAGCATACCAATATTCTCTGAGCTTTCAGAGGGATTGATTAACCTCCCCACTGCTGTTGACTGCATCACCAGGAGGTGAACCACAAGCCACAAAACATTGACCAAAATGTCCATCTGCAAAAAAAAGAGGGAGAATGAAAAAAAAACTCAACTTTGCAACCTCAGGCTGGGCCAGGTTTCCCTGGTGATATCTACACACTGCATTGGGGAAGTAAAGATTATTGTGATGGATATGTTAGCTCAGAAGCATGCTCATTGCAGAGTTGAGGACGACTGTCAACCACACTTGCTCTAGCTAGAAATCTGATGTCCCACATGTTTTTTTCTGTAGCATTCAGGGTCCTAGAAGGAAATAATTTAATGAACAAAGGATGAGGCACTGATATACAGAGAAGGCAAGGTAGGATTCAAAGAACCACTGAAGGATGTTGAGGCCAGCAGAGAATAGAAATGGTGGGAACTTATTACCACAGGGATGATAAAAGCAAGGGGAGTAAATTATATGAGTGGACCCCAGAGATAGCTGAGGCCAAAGAGGAGGGGCCTGGCAAAGAGTAGTTACAGAGGGATGCAGTTACTTTCAGAGAAGCAGGAAAGAAACAGGGAAGAGATAACTCATCTCCTGATCCTCCTGGTTTCTGGTAGCTTGTGATGCCCCCCACTAGCTGAATCCAGTTAAAAACTAGCCAGCAAGGGAGCCCAGAGAATGTCTCCATAGCACAGGACAGAGTAAAGAGGGCACAGATAATAGAGGAGAGGCTACAGGGAGAACAGAGAGCAACTAGAGTGTTTGCCTCTAGCTGCCTTTCTGGCTGGATATTTTTATCATGCTTTTGACACATGGTCTCTTACTGGTGGATGAGAATGTCTGAGTGAGGGCAAGTGTGTGTTGCTTTAGCCTAGTCTGTGTGTTATAATGAAAAAATACCCAATTTGAACTAGGACACCTGAATACTGGGCTGTTAAAGAAAAACTTATTCATGACACTTGTTAAAATGGTAAGGCAGACTTTATTCAGGACTCCTGCAATAAGATTTTGCAGTAGGGGATAGAGAGTGAGCTCAATTCTGAATATAACAAGGAAATATGGGCATTTACAGCCAAAAAGCAGGATGAGGGCGGTCAATGGATGAAAAGTTGCTAAGAGGAAACATCTGGAGTATGGGGAGATTCCAGCTAAACAGACCTAACAGGGTTCTTGTTGAAGGCAGGCCAGGGTGATGGTGGAGGATGAGGAATTTGGTTGCATATCAAGGATGGGGATTCTAGCTACACTGACTGAGCTAAAACTGCACTCTTTCTAAAACTGAACTCGTGATGACAAGCCCAAGAACAGGGTTGGGTCAGGCTCAGAGGAACGGTCAAGAGTTTGGTTAAGGACAAAGTTCTTATCAGGTCTCAGCTCCTCCAGAAACTTGGGTAACCTTAGGCAGGTCGCTTAACCTCTCAAACACTTGCTTTTTTATCTGTAAAATTGAGTTAGTAGCATTTGTCCAATCTTTCTCATCAGAATTCAAGAATCAAATGAAATAATGATTAAAAATAAGCTTCAAAATCAACGTAGGGATATAAGCCCTGAGCCTAGAGTGGATGCTGAAGGGATAGTTTTTACTAGGGACTTTGGGATTCTTAGTGTACAAGTGGTGTGGCTTGGGGATATGGGTGACAACACACAGAAGAATGTGGCAGAGATTGGTAGTTACCCACCAATTCTATTCTTCCCTACATTCAAAGCATTTGCATTGTAATTTGGCATGTGGCTGCCCAGAGACACTCCATTTCCCAGGCTTCTTTGCTGGGTGTGACATGTGAGTTGAGTACAATCTCTCCAATGAGATGTAAGCAGAAGTGATATATTTCACTTTCAGGCTTGTCCCATGAGCCCTCTCAACTCATTTCTTTTAACTATGCATAAATCCAGCCAGCCACCTTTTAATTATTGCCCGAGAGGTAAGAATGCGTTTCACCTTTTTAAATCATTATGTAAGAATTCAAATCAAACATTTGATTTTGCCTCTTGGCCTACAGAGTCTAAAATGTTTACTACCTGGCCCTTTAAAAAAAAGTTTTTCAGCTCCTAGTCTAGACTCAGAATCTGTTTCTGGAGATGGGGCTGATAGGCTACTTCTTCTTGAGGTGCATGGATGGTGTTGGGAGCATTCCCAAAATGCTAGGGAAGCTCACTTAGAAATAATGAGGATAGAAACATGGAATGTAGCAATGTCAAATATTCATAAACTTTGGTGAACTGTCACAATTCACTCCATTAGTACTTACTAATAATATAATTAGTCAATATTTACTGTATCCGTTATTTTGTGCTGCACATTTTTCTAGGCACCAAGATAATAATCAAAACTTGCCTGTGAACAATTTCTCATCCTTCGTCTTGGCCAAGCACATAAGACTCCCCCCGTCAACCTTTGGTTTTGGTGTGGTGTGGGGGATGAGGGAAGTAATACCCATGCAAAGTGGACCATCTAGTTCCTAGGGCACCATATCAAATGATATAAAGCACTATAAGTAATAAGATCTTCTCAGTGCAGACTGGGGTCACCCATAAGTGCTGTTCATTTAAGCTCTCCAAAAGGCTTTAACAATCGTATAAAACTTGGTCCTGTGTTTTGAATGTAGAGGAATGTGCAATTTAGATTTTAAAAATCAATATAAATTAGTCTTAATCTGAATTCACTTCAAGGGAAAAGCAGTAGTCCAGGAGATGATATAATGATTAGGAATCAATTTTTACTGGTTTTATTTTTTTTAACGTCTCATATATTTGGTATATGAGACCAGTTCCATAACAAGGTTAAAAAAGGTGAGACATCTGTAGATCACGGCAGGTGAGTGGCTACTATTTACTTGAGAGGCTACTATTTACTTTGAGATTGTGGTTTAGTTTAGGATTTACTGGGAAAGGCTGGTACTTGGAGTGGAAGTCTAGTGGTTCAAACAAGAATCCTTGCCCAACTAATTAGGAACACAAAGAAATTAACTAAGTGGCAAGGAGACAACATTCACAGAGTTGCTTGTGGCCTGCAGTGAAGGGTCCTGGCTTAGAACACAGTCTTTTTTGCGATGTTGATTTAAATCACTGCTTAATATATGACCTGAGACCGTGTTGGTGAAATTTACGGTTTGTAAACTGTAAAATGCAATGGGATCATTAGGCATTATGGTTATCCTTCTGTTTTGCTCTTCCATGTCAGTTCTCTCATCTAGCCCTTATTGCTCTTAAAATCAATATCAGGACCATTCCTGCCAAGAGAAGAAGACCACACCTAGACGCATGGCCCTTCTAGGCCTGAGAGGGGAATGTATGAGTGTGTGTGTGTGTGTGTGTGTGTGTGTGTGTTTGTGTGTGCGCGCACACACAGCTGTCACGAAGCACAAGGATTAGGCATTCTTCAGATAGAATAATAAGAATCAAAACACTAGCTACCACTTATTGAGAGCCTACTGTGAGCCAGGTGTCATATATGGGTGCTGGGAATTCTCTTTGCCCCTTAAGTACATTCTCTCCCCTTCTCTGTTCTGCTCTAGAGGGCTGATCCTGGGACTGTATATTATGGGCACTTTAATCATTTTGACACCATCTAACCTAAATGTTAGAATGAGCTGTCCCCTCTTTTAAAATTCAGATAAAATGAACCTACTCTCCTGCTTCATGGATTGCCTTGCTATCCTGAACGGGCTATCGTTATTTCATATTTTTTCTCCTAGATATATTTCATTTATCTATGCCCGCTGCTGAAACCCACAATCATAAGGCTTTTCAGTGGGTAACAGACTATTTGGAGAAGAAGGAGGTCGTTTATATGACAGGCAAACAATTTAAAATTGAAGTGCAGACATTCTTATTTGGGTTATTTTCCCTTTGTTCTTTCCAGCAATTCAGGCTTTAGTTCTTCATAAACTCGCTCATCTTTTTTCTTTCCTTTGCCCCCTCTTCCACATCCAGCTCTGGGTCTCCCTTTGTTTAACCAAAGATTGCTCATAGCTCTGTTAGATGGGGGTCATATTCTCTGGGCCTTCTCTCCCCACTCCTCCTCTGCCTGTCTCTGCTGTGGGAAGGGAGCTGAGCAGAGATCCATTCCACACTGACACGGAGTCTGTCACCTCACTCACCCCACACCCTCCTCTACAGCCTCATCCATCCCCAGGCACCTTCGGCTACAAAAGCAGGTACAGCCAATTGAACTTTTAAATGCCTACCCTCCCACACACACCCCATGTTCCAGTTTGTATTATCTTTAGTTGCTTCTTTTCACCACAGGTACCGAAAGTCTTGAAGGTGCTGACAAAAAGAAAAGGGGCCAAGGAGGTCTGGCTTTAGTAAGGACCCTAGAGGACCAGAGCTACTGTGTAGACGCTGACCACAAAGGTTTCCCATTGGGGTGTGGTAACCTGAGCTGCCTTGATACCAAACTTCAGGCAGCTGCTGGTCTTATTCTCCTTAGTCTCTGGTAGGGATACCCTAAGGACTTAAACGGGGGTGTTCACAGCATGGGGAGATCTGGATCTGGGCCATCTCTCCATTTCTTTCTACTACAAAACAAGCTATCAAAACAAATCCCTCATCATTACCGAGCAATGAAGGCGAAGCCCATGCCACAGATTTTCTAACCCAGAATCGCTTCTCTTTTCCATCCTCCGGACTGGCATCCTATTTCACATCCTCACATCCCTCGCCCGGGCCAGTTCTGTCTCCTACTGGACCTCAGGCCTTCTGCTCCTTCACTGCCTCATCTGGGCTTGTACTGCCGCCGGTGAGCCTCCTCAGATCAGATGCTAGTGGGCAGACCCCTCCTCTGTTTGTATTTTACTTAAATATTTTCTCTGTGAATTTTATCTGTAACAGAACAGGTAGTACTTACCTACTGTAAAAAATACAGATAAAAACTATTTAGAGAAAAAAAGTGAAAGTCCTTCTAATCCTGCTCCAATCACTCCCTAGAGGTAGCCACAGTTAATAGTTTATTTTGGGTCCTTCTGAGTGTACAAACACATGCACAGACATAAGTACACACACACACATATGTACATGCACACCTGCGTGTGTACTTTTCTACAACTTGATCTTTTCACTTAAAAATATATGGAGAGACCTTCCCATGTCAATACATATCAACCTATCCTTTATTAAAAGGCTGTAAAATAGTCCATTTATTTCATGGATTTGCTGATATTTATTCAGCAGTCCCTATTGATGAACGTTTAAGTTGTTGCCAGTTTTCACTGTTACAAACTGTGTGTTTCATTGAAGTCTTAAATCTACGTATCAACCTATTTTTTAGCATTTTAAAATGTCTGCTGACTCCTGTTTTCAGACCCATAGCATTTAAAAAAATTAAAAAATATTTCCTAAGTCATACATTTACAGTTTGAAAAATCAAATAACACTACTAGAAATATGATGAAAAAGCGAGTCCCTTGCCCCGCCCTGCTCTACGTTCCCAATCTCAGTTTCCCATATGCAACTTCTTTCAGTTCCTTTTCCTATAGTATGATCTCATTTCTTTTCCCCTTCAATTTATTATCTTTTCTGGAAGACATTATGTTATTTTTTTTTGTTTTCTTAATTTTCCATACGGGTAGCATGTATTCACTCCAAATTTATCAATAGAAGTGAAAATCTTTCTATACTTGTAAACTCTTTAGTCATCCCAACAGTTTATTTTTTTTTCTTGGCTATATCTTTTTCTACAGATCTCTGTCTGGGTTTTTTTCGTTTGTTTTTTTTCTTTCCTAATCAGGGTCACTCCCCGCCCTGCTCCCAGGGCTGCGGCACAACTGTCAGTTGTCACCTTGGGACTTGCGTTCCCCTCAACCTAGGTACTCCCTTTGTCTCTCTCCTGTGTAGAATTTCCTGTTTCTCCAGTGCTAAGTCTTCCTTTTTCTTGTTTATCACTGTATCTGTAGTACCTAGCACAATACTTCCAAAGAGGAAGCCTTTCAAATATTTGTTGACTAACAGAAAGAATAAAGGTGTGATGGAATTAATGTCCTAAGTGCTAATCTAGACCATTAGTTGAGACTCTAAGACAAAGCATATCTCCATAGATACACTAAGAATTCAGGGAAATCCCCAGAGAGTAAACTTAGGGCGACACCAGTGACAAGTAAACACACGTGTGTGAGGTGTATGGCCCAGCTTAGTAGTGGAATTCACAGCAGTGGAAAAGTATAAAGCTGGCTGGGCTTTCTAGGAATTCAGGCTCTTGCCCTTGGCCTCATTCACTGAGCCAACCAGCCGTAGGCAGCAGCTCATGAAATAGCCTGTGAAGCTGGCCCCCACATCAGTCCCTGGCTTTCTGGTCCTAATGAGGATGACTATAGTCCTTGAATTTAACCTGATTCCTCCCAGCAGGCTGCTCTTTAAGGATGTGTCTTATCAGCAGTGACTGCCCCAGTAAGGTGCAGTGGGCTTCCTCCTCTTATAGCAACCCTGTATGTGTTTTGTCTAGACTAATGATGACTGCAGCCCACTTTCACTCAGTAGAGCTTTGCTCTAAGCTCTAGAGGTTAAGGTCAAGCTTTTTCTCAAAAGCCTTTCTTCCAAAACCTTAAATCATTTATTTGTTTGCCTCCCATTGTACTTTTTCAAGCTCAGTCAGCATTACCCTTTTCTTGCCCACAGTTCAGAATTGCAGGGACCTCACTGAACACTGTTGATGCCTCCCAGGTCCTCTTTGGCTCTCTGATCTTCACGAGAACAGACAGCCTGCCTGCAAGCAAAAGCCATTCTCTTCTGGCTGCCACTGAGTATTTCAGAATTCTCGGTTGTCAGGCACTGTTGCTTTCATCCGATTGCACATATGTGGCAACTATCCAATGAGCAGGTAAAGGTGAGAGGGAACCTTTAACAAGGGGATTAAAGGACAGATGTGACGAGGCAGGGGGCTAGCCAGAGCAGGGGCTGTTTGAGGCAGTTTTCCTTCCCATTTTTCACGGTGGGAGAATTTCCCTCAAAGTAATGTTGACTCAGCCTTATGAAGAGCCTACTCTGTGCTGATACTACGTATGTATCATCTCACTAAATCTTTACCATAACTTCACAAGCTAGGAAGCTGAGCCTCCAGAGCTTGACTTGCCCAAGGTCGTGGAATGATGAGCAGCCCAGCTGGGATTTAAATCCAGGTCTGAACATCTCCAAAGGCCAACACTAATGGGCCACATCTCCTCCAGGTCCTCACTAGGTTGGCCAAGGCTTTGTCTGACCTCTGGTCTGCATCACAGTTCTGTTTTTCCCTCTGTCCAATCTGTTTCTTCACCCCACTTCCATAGGTGTCAATCCCTGATAAGCATTAGATTCTATCTCAGCCTCTGCTTCTGGGGATCCCCCTGCAGCCTTGCTCTGCCATAAAGCATCAAAGCCCTGGGAGCATGTGGAACCCCAACCAACCAAAGCCCAGGGCAGAAAGGGGTATAGTATGTGGTAGCAAGTTGGGGTAGGACGTCTGACATTTCCACTCTCAGACAGAGGCTACCCAACAGCAAAAGTCACAGCGCACAGGACCAGGTTGATGTATTCTGATTTGCTAACCTCTCGTTGGTTAGGAGAGAGGAGGAAGCAGACTGTAGGTAGCCGGAGACATGTAGAAGTGTGCAAGTAGCGATGGGCAACATCAACTTGCTCAACTATTTACACAACTATTCCTTCTCCCCTTGGCAGACATGTCCTCGTCACCTTCTGGCCTCAGCTGCTTGGCTATGCTCTTCCTTTTTAATCCTACCTGAGCTTTTAATTGTGGTTGCACTTGGTGAGGATATTTTAGAATTCACTGAATGAGTCTCTCAATGCAGGTTTCTTAATTTAAAAATGGATTTTGGTGAGGATGTACTTCTTCGGTTAAAAAGAAAAATCGCCTTAGAAATGATCTTTGTCTTTAACTATAGGTCAAAGATGATTCCTTCCCTCTAGAAAAATCCGCGTCCACGTCCCAGTGTAGTCACAGGTGTCCACCTTACTCAGGTGTGCATGAAGATGGCACAATGCCTCTTCACCATATCTCTTTTGCCACGGCAGGATGGCTTGGGAGAGGTGTTTGGATAGGAGGATAGAGGGTCGTTAAGGAGCTATTTCTTCTGATAGTCAGAGTCCTCTCTGTGTGACAGCTCTGCCACGTCCACATCACATATTTTACACTTCATCACACCTGGTCACACTTAGGGGCATTGACGAATCAATTAACAGCATCCGTTAGGCGCTCACACATCACTTTGCATCAAACCAACCGTTCTTTTGACAGGGGCGGACGGTTACCATCCTTGTTGGAAACTTTCCAAGGAATGAATCAAAATACAAGCAAACTTGACTGCAACATCATTGAGGGGATTAGTAATGTCCACAAACGATTCAAGTTGCAAGCAGAAGGGAAAGGTCTGTTATTTTAATGTGACAGCCATTGCGATGGGTGATGTGCTAACTTCCACTTGCTATGCATTTGACCTTGGGAAGACAGGATTTCCTCTGACCTGAGGTTAGTCATTAGGAAAATGCATATAATGACACCTGTCGTGATTTTTGTCTCACAGTGGTGTTGAGGATCTAATGAAATACTGAGCATGAAAGCATTCCTGCCAAAACAGCAAAGAACTATGTCACTATTAGGTATTAAAGTATACTGAAAATAAACAAACTCTAAAATGACAAAACAAACCATCAATCCAACACTAATAGATTGATGAAGAAACTCATCAGAAAGACCGGTAAATAGGAAAAACAAAACGAAACACTGACGGTGTTGGTCATTATGGATAGCACAGCCAGATAGAATTAAGTCTTATGAAGGGATTATTTTTCTGGAGGTTATTTCTTACTTGGTTTCCTACAATTCAGACACCAAAAGTTTGATTAAAATAGTTATTCAGGAAGTTGTTCTTAAAGACTGGTCTGAAAAAAGCACAGAGAGGTTAAGTAACTTGTTTGAGGTCACACAGCTAGGAAGTATTGGAGTTAGGATTCAGTCCAGGCAGTCTGCCCCAAAGCCATGCATGTAACATTCACTACACTGCATCTCTGAGTGAGGAGGAGAGGAGGTGAGAATACGTTGGGTGATTGACAGGCTCTGAGTGTGGCAGGGAGCCAAAAAGTGTTTCATGCAGAATGTACTGTGATATGCAGCTCTGTGTCCCGTCAGGAAGTTGTGGGGAAGCGGAGACCAGGGCAGCGGCCAGCCCACTTTGGCAGGAAGCAGAGAGGAGAGGTGAGGCTCATTTGTAGCAAGAGCAGCTCAGCAGCATTATAGGCAGCGTGAGCAGCGCAGACGTTGATCCTCAGACGTGAGATCTACGTGGGGTAGTTTGAGTGGCAGGCTGAGGTCATGGGTGTCTGGAAACAAGAAGGCCACTGGGTATGCCTCAGATTTTCAAGACACAGCTTCACCATGTGTCAAAACAGCAATGACCACAGTAGCATCGGCAAACAGAAGACACCAGCAAACTGGCAGTGGCATTGCTGTATGAAATCTTAATACTTGCTAGAGAGCTCTGAGCCGGGCCCTTCGTCAACCAAGGCAAACGTGTGCCTCAAAGACCAGCGAGAATGAAAGCCACTAGTGTGCAAATCCACGTCACCCCTTGTCAGTAAAATGCCTCCTCCAGGTACCCACGTCCGTGCTTTAAGAGAATCGAATCCTTTGCCTGAAACACACCAATGGACGCTTCGTTCTGCTGCCTACTCTGGAGGTCCCTGTCTGCCTTTCTTTCCCCCGCCCCCCCCTTTAGGGTATTGGAGTAGGAGTTGGGTTGTACACTGACTATCATTCTATCCCAAGAATGAATTTCTATGATGGGGAGGACTTCCCATCCATAATATAAGAACTTACTCTTCTCCTGAATTAAGGTTCCTGCTGGGGCACAGGACAGGCCTTGGGTCAGCTTTCACACATCCTGCAATCACACCATGTAGGAGCCCCTGTTCTCCCTGGTAGGTGGAGCTTTGAATACTTGTATGCGGTACCTGGGTTCATTTCCTTTCTTTCACCACCAGCCTTCTCATTCCTAATCCCTGCACTTTGTCTCTATCCAGCCACAGAAAGAGATCTCTTTAGTGTCACTAGTGACCTCCAAATCTGTCTACTTCCCCTTAGTTCACGTTCTGCATAATAGCCAGGCTGCGTTCAACAGCTGGATTTCGTCCTAGCTCTTCCTTAAACCTGTCTTTTCCCTTGGCGTCCTTGATTCTACGTGTGGCCCGGGTTCTTTTCTTCCCTTTCTGGGTGTGGCTGCTCTCCCTCCTGTGTGCCCTTCTCCCATCACTGGGCCCCAGGCACAAGGCTCAGCTCTCAGGTGAGCGCTGGGCCCTGCCATGAGGGGCTGAGCGAAACAGGCTGCTTCTGGGATGGTTTCTCTGTATCTGGGGCAGCTTCGAGAATTGGGGTAGGGGCCTCCTATCTACAAATAGAGGGACATGCAAAATAAATTTGGCTTCTAGCAGTTTTACCTTTAATCCGAAGATTAGGCTCACTGAAGAGCAATTTTATTTTTGCTTATTTTCAAAAGAGAAACGGGGTGTTCTGACAGTTTGATGCAATGTATGAAGTTGCTGGTTTATCTTGTTTTAGGAACAGATTTGGCAGCTAAAGGTCTATGACACTGATTTTTATAAATATAGCATAGCCCCGTCTCTTTAAAGCACTGGTGTCAAGGGACAGAAAAGCCTCCATCCTTGTTGGGTGGCCACTTTATGTGGAGTTATGTTTTAAGCGGTGGTGCTGCCCAATGGCAAATCTGAATCAACAGCATAACTGGGCGTGCTATAACACTGTTCAGCTAGGTAATAAAATGTGGTAGGTTTGGCTTAAGATACACCAGGGTGATTTTAAGTATCATTTTCTCCATGTACGTTAGCTATTATGATACCTCTTGGTCTCTCCAATGAGACTTGCCACAGTTGTGTCAAGAATGAAAGCAAATGAAATTTGTGTTAAGACTCAGGAACATTTTAATTCATTGAATTAAGGATTTCCCAATTAGAGGCAAAAGGCAGACATAGGACAAGAAATGTGTGAGTATTTACTTTCTGTTTAAAGACTTTTTGGATTAAAAGATATTGGAACAGATAACACCACAAAATTAGTTTTTGCTGTGATGGCAGGGTTAAGACTTCTGCTGTTGCTAGGATATACCGCCCTATCACAGCTGATCTTGACGGTGAAAATTGGTGCCTTAATTTCCCAGTGGTCCGTGCTCCTTCTGACTTAGGCCTCATTCTGGTTAATCACACTGTCATTCTCGCTGCAGATTGCCTTTTGACATCTTCATCTGCACAAGGGTCCTGCAGCCAAGACTCAGCGTGTGGAGTCAGTGGTCAAAGCCTGGTCTCTGGGTCCTGGTACTGATGGAGGAGGAAAGGGGCTTTGGAAGGACAGTTGGAAGCAAGGCCTGAAGCACGTACTCTTTTGGTACGTGGAGATAGGATGGCGAGCCATATGCAAATGAAATGATGGAGAAAGTTGTAATAGGCAAAGTGAAAGTCTGCAGTAACTGGAGCCAGTAATTTCTAGTGAAGGAATGCTAACGAAAACATGTTTATCATGTACATTTTTGAATTCACCGAAGATGGAAGAGTCAGGTGTATTGTATTTGAAAATACGCCTAGTTTTTATCAACCCCTATTTTATATCTTTAAGCAGTCAGTACATAAATAAAAGACTTTGAGCCAGTACCTCATCTCCTGAGTCTATGATGCCTTACCTAAGGTATTTCTATGTTGCTGGTTACTTGTTCTAGTGTTTAAAAAAATGTCAAGAACAGATGTTTTTCATTAAGAGTGTTATCTCAATGAAAGCTCTCACTTGAATTATCACCAGCAGGTTTTTCAGTATCCACTTTGGGATCCAGTGTGTAACAGATGTATCTCTAAAACTCACACGATTCTACACAGCAGGTATGAAGGAACTAAGTCTCAGAGATGGTAAGTCATTTGCCCAGGGACACAAAGCTAGTGAGTAGCAGTACCAAGTTGAATATTTGCCATTCTGGTCCCAAAGCCCATAGTCTTTTCATTACAATATATTAAACTGTCTGCTTATCACATTAGGAGTTGTATCATGTATTTCTGGAAGCATGGGACTTATCAATTGTAAATTTTAAATGGTAAAAATAGACTCAGGGTATGTTTGTGCTTGTTTTTCCATTGCAATATTTTTTTCCTTGGTTGCTTGAAAGACCATTTAATTCCTTCTTAATATTGATATAATTTTATAAAGAGTTCTGGGAAATTATCTAGATGAAATGAAAGAGAACTACAACTCAATCGACTGACTCAATGTGTGACCCTGGGCAAGTCACTGAACCTCTCTCAGGATTTCCGCCAAAGGAGGAGATGAGGCTGTGTGTATTCTAGAATTCTGTTCCAGTCAAACATTATGTGATTAAAACATTGGTGACTCACAATGGAAATATTCAGTTTGTTCACCTATTGGCAGATTATATCCATGCAACTCATAATTATCCTTCATCTCTTCCTGATAAGGGACGTCTCACAGTTCAGTCAATGACTCCTCCTCAAAGAAATGGCACATCTGCCCACATGAAAGGACCACCTCAGGGGGCATTATGTGTTTTCATAGAGCGATCCATTTTCTCTCCCCAGACTTTTAGCATCATACTTTTCCATACCATACAACTAACAAGAACTCACATTTTTGAGCACTTGCTATATGCATCTTTGACATGCTTTGCCACAACTGATCTTATATCATCCTCCTAACACACCCTATGAGGCAGATGCACGTCTTATCCCAATGTGCAGATGAGGAAACTGAGGCCCGAGAAGCCAAGTGATGTACAGTTTGACAGAGGTGATCAGTGGTGAAGGCTGGATGGGAGCCCCGGCCTGTGACTTTCCCTGCACAGCACTGCCTCCTATCCTTTGGCTACTGTACACCTGGTCTGATTTCAATAACTCCAGATATTAAACTGATGTATATGTTTACTCTACAGATGCCGGCATGAAAATAGTCTCTATTCTGTTTAATAGAGAGCTAATTAGGAAACAAATGAACCTCTGGTTTTCCTCTCTGGGGTGCTCATAGTCACATCTTTGGGATGGAGTGTGCACAGGGTCCTGTCCCTGACGAGACCTCAGCAGCAGTGGGACCCTCCCAGCAACCTGTCCTCCTTCCTTATTGCCCTATTGATTGGCCTCTTTCATTTACAAAGCATGCGGCCCTTGAGGAAGAAGATAAATGGCCGTGTCTGACCTGATCCTCTTCCTTCCTGCTAATGACTGAAGAAACCTGAAATACTGGGTTTGGGGGCTAGTAGGTAGACACCCCTTCCGACACACAAACACTAAGAGTCAAAATTGACAGAAGAAAAGACAAAAGCGAGTCTGAAGCAGACACTGCCTCTTCCTTTGCCTGCAGTTGAGGAAACACCTCCTTACAGCCTTATTTTTAAAGACCGAATAGATTTCTCAGTTATAGAGAAAGGCAGACAGCTAAGGTGCTTGTTGAAGTTTTTCATTAAAAGTAGCAGCTTGGCGAGTCCACAAAGTACTGTATGGCGTATTCCTGTTGAACAAAAGAGAATATTTCCCTGGAACACACCATCTCTATCTTCTTCATTAACAGTGTTTCTGAAGTTGTCTGTTAGGTCCTTAGAACATGTAAAGGGAATTGACCTGTTTCCTGCACGGGGCCCAGGGCAGCCTTTAGTATGTGCAGCTCAGAGAGAAAGGTTAACTCGCCTCTAATAACCCGCAGAATAGCATGCACACCATGTATGCAAACATACAGTGAGGAAGAGACCATTGGAAAAGATGACGAGAATTCGTGCCATCACAAACAGCAGGTGGGGCCCAAACAGCTGAGATCATTCAAGACATTTCAGAAGAGAACGCAAGCGGCCCTCATCCCTGATGCTCAGTCCACTTTCCTTTGGGTTTTGAGTTTGTCTCCGCTTTGGCACCATGAAATGAATCTGTTTTTCACTGACACACGTTTTGTGAACTAGATTCAGTCTCTTTTGGCTTTGGCAAATTCAAGGGCTGCTTCTGCTGACCCGTGCCAGTCAGGTAGATAGAATTCGTTTTTCCAGTGCGTCCCATCCACGTGCTTTCCAGGTTTTAATCCATGGATCCCCACGGAACAAGCCCTTTTAACTGTTGACAAGCCACACACTCTGAATAGATGTAAAAATCCACATTGATTTTTATTGTAACTTAGAGAGGGTTCATTTGCTCTTCCTGTAGCGGATCCTGCCAATGATTACACGTGTGGCAGAGCCGTGCCAAGAGTTTCAGATCAGCCAAAGCATCTGAATTATCGGGAATGATCTAGAATAGAAATGAGCCGTTTATTTCTCCTTCTCTCTTCAATGTAGGTTTCAACATTTATCACCACCTTGCTATATCTCTTCAGTAATGTATGTAGCATAGAGATTTCCTTCTGTATATTTCTGTCCTTTATAAAATAATTGACTACACGATCAACAATCATAACCTCTTCTATAGCACTCTTTTAGCAAGGCAAGCATATCTATTCTTTGATGTACAAAGAGACTACAGAGGATTTCTCAACAATCTTTTGAGGTAGAGTTCTTCTCTTCTCCCTACTTGCAGAAGGGAAAACTGTTGCTCAGAGAGGTTGAATGATTTGTCCAAGGCCACACAGCTGGTAAAGGGCAGACCTGAAACACGAAGTCAGGCCACTTAATTTCAGAGTCAGGCCTCTTTTCATTAGTCTATGCTGCCTCTTGAGAATGCCTTCGTGGAAGGAATTTTTGCCTCTAAAACCCTGCCTGTAATGGCCTTTCCAACACGCCGAAGTCCATTCAGAGGACCCAGGGGCATATACCACCCAGGCCCCGTCCACAAAGAGCAGGCCGTCACCGAGGGATGCAGAGCATACAGACGGCTGCTCTAAAACCCAGCCATCAGGATGGATTACTGCACAGCTGATGGCGCCCAAGGAGAGCCGCATCAATTTAGCAACAGGCAGTGATGAACAGTGGGAGTTGTGCCATCATCCATTCCGCATGTGCCTAGCGATGGGCAAACCTGCCACTTGAAAAATAGTGGGGTGCCCAAGCCAGGCAGCTCTCCTACCACACACAAAAATCCTCCATTCTGGTCTGTTCTCCTGCGGCTCTGCGAGAGGGCCTGGACAAGGCTGACATCATTATTGCAGCCCCTGAAAGGGGATGTGGCAGAAGGAGCTCAGCAAGGGCGAGTCCTGGACCGTCCTGCTTGCTCTGTCTTTTGCCTTCCCATCCCCCGCAGCTGCCATGGAGCTGACAATAAAAAATGATGCCCTAGGCTGTCCTGTTTTTATTATTAGTTATATGGTATCATAAATGTACATAGAAATGTTCAGTAAATGAAATGTGCCCAACACCAAACAGGGCCACTGCCCCAAAGATCTTTTGGCCTTAGGGCAATCGCAGAACAATATAGGAGGAACAAAGGGACCTGAGAGCCAGATGAGGTGAGGTTTTAGTACTGTTTGGCTTTGCCGAGGGCCTGGAACAGGCAGTCGCGCAGGCTGATGGAAAGGTACAGCATGCAAAAGGAAACCATGGCCACTTCGAGGACTTCAGGGCCAGCAGACAGCCTCCCACAAACCGGCTGGGGATGATTTCGGAAAGTGGGGACCATCAGGCCCTTCTGCTTTAATAAAATAAGCACAAGGGGTGGGGGATGGTGCGATTATTTGCTTTTGATCATGAGCAATCCGACTTTGCTAGGAGAGGCATAAGCTGCAGGCTCACCCGCTTTCTAAGTGTCCCTTTGGATTCCACACAGTATTAAATTACACAGACTTCTCGGGCAGATGCAATGTGTAAATATAGGACAATAACTGGAAATTTATGAGGTTAAATACTGAGGAATTGCTGAGTAGTAAAATGAAGAGACATAAATTACAGGAAATGCTGCCCTTCAATGAATACATTATGCATAATAATGAAACTTTTAAAAGGCAACAGAAACCAAATATCAGAAGAGGGTCTAAAAGGAGAAAAGCCAAGTAAAGAACTAGGACTAGGACAGTCCAAAGTCAGAGCTACTTTGTCACTGTTAGACAGTCATATCAGTTCTCTTAGATTTCTGTGACTCTTTGTCTTCTGGGACAAAGCAGAATCATTCTTTAAAGGTGACCTGGTATAGTGAAAAGAGTATGGAGAGTGCAGCCTGAAGAGAAACTGCCTCACTATCCATATGACCTTGGCCTAATTACTTAATCTATATGATCCTCAGTTTTCCCATCTGTAAAATGGTTTTAATAAAACCCATTTTATAGAATATTGTGAGAATTTAGAAGGACAGACATATAAACCACTTAGCCTAGCATATAGGAATGTTTAAAAGAAAATGAGTTCCCTCTAAGACCTGTATCAAATAATAACCTCATGTTAGCAAAATACAGAGGAAGATTACATCTGGCCAGAGAGATTTAGAAAGACTTCTGAAGTGGAGAGGCATTTGAAAACTACTAGATTAGATTATGATGCAGAGATGGGAAGGGTACGAGCCAAGGAAAGGGAGCACAAAAGAACAAGGAATGTTCTGGAACTATAAGGCTGGGGAAGCGGAGGGGAGTAAGCAGGACGGGCATTAGTCCCGGAGGACCTTGACTGGCACATTGAGTTACCTGGCCATTGTGCTGTCGGCACTGGGGAGACATCAGAATGATCAGAACAGGGAGTAACATGGTCAGAGGACTATTTCACGAAGATGACTCTGGCACAGTGTGAAAAATGTATTGCAGGGGGGAAAGCCCAGAAGCTGGGAGGCCAACGGGGAGACTGGCAGCTCTCCAGGCAAACGCTAATGAAGGCCTGAGTTAGGACAGAGGCGATGGGAGTAGAAACGAGGGGACAATTGAGGAGGTGATTGTAGCAGGGTTTGGCTACTGATCGATTGTGGGGTGAGGAACAGCAAGGAGTATCGGAAAGCTCTGAGGTTCGAAGTCTAGGGGACTAAAGATCTGATGATGTCATTAACAAAAATGAGGATGGCGGAAATGGGTAAAAGTGAGTTAGTGTTAGATTTATTGAGTCTGGGAACCCACAGCATTTCCAAGAACTGTTCACGAGGCTACTGGCAACGCAGGCCTGTGGCTTGAGTCTGGACTAATGCTCAGATTTTGGAGTCATTGACACTGCACTTCAAGTCGAGGCCATAGTAGTGATTGGGTCCACCAAGGGAGCGAGAATGGAGGCGGGGAGCAGGGGGTAGAAGAATGTGGGAAAGATAGGAGGAGAGGACAAGGGCAGATGCCAGGAAATGTGTCTGTTTGGGGCAGGAAAAGGAGGCTGCAGAGGAGGTGGCGACAGAGCATGAGAGAGAGCCAAAGAGGGCGTTTCTAGGTGACAGAACCATCCTCAGTGTCAAAACTCAGAGAGCTGGAATGGGTAAGAGTTAAGAAGCCATAGGTCTTGGTGACATAGGATTTATTCCCTGCCTTCTTCCAAAAGGAATTGGAAAAAACTTAAAGGATTAGAACACACTGCAAACAATGCGATTGAAATCAACATGTTAAGAAGACAACTAAAAAGCCAACTAGAAGGCACTAGGGGGGAGGCAAGCACTGCAACTGAGCACTAAATGTAGCGCTGCGTTGCTTGGCACGTAGAGGTATGCATGAACCAAGTGGTATGGATCTGGAGAAGGGAATAAGAAATAATTTTTAATGGAGGTGGGGATTCTGAGCAGTTTTCATGAAAACAAACCCACAAAAAAACCTGTTCTGAAAACTGGATCAAATTTCAATAGAGACAGGAAGGGAAAATCTGAGCCAAAGTCTTGATAATTTAAAAGCAAATGATGTGCTGGGAGGCAGAGAGTAAAGATACACAAACAGGGATCGATGGAGATAAGGATGGAAAGTCATGCTGGACGGAAATGTGAACCACCTTGAATATCATGGACTTTGAACTTGACTTGGAGGACAACGGGAGGTATTTACACATGAGATCCCATAGGCTAAGAGATTTATAGACTGTTAAACAGCGTGCAGATGAAAGGCACGCAAGGCAAGATGGTCAGGAGGCTGCAGTACGGAGAAGCAGAGTGAGCATTTCGTGGGGGCTTGAGCGTCAGCCAGACCCCCCACTCTGAATCCTGACTCCCCCCTGCTAGTTCCACAGCTAGAGATAACAGCAAGTTATTTCTTCTCTCCAGCCCTCAGTTCCCTCATCTGTAAAATGAAAAACTAGCACCTACACTGTAAGCTGACTGGGAAGATTGAATGAAATACTGTATATAGACGACCCCTTCGCGGACAATGAGCATGGACGAATGGTAGCTACACCAAAATTAGTAGTATGACGGCCCGCTGAGTCCACGTGCCTCACTCACTCGCCAGTTTGTCTGGAAAACCTGTTAACTGCTTTGCACAGGCTGTTTCCAGTCTCCCCCATATTGGGCGTACCCCATGTTGAGGAAAATTCCCATTGCGTTAGATTTTGCTTCCATTTGCTGTGCTGAGCATCAGGGCAGTGGCCCATTCCCTGCAATGGGCTTGCTCTGTGGGCTCTCTTTTAACTTGTACCCAGCAAGAAGCACTGCCAGGATGATCACACAGCACTGATCCCAAGGCCTTGCCCATAGCCCCAAATGAACTCTAGGGGAGAGGAAAAAGCAATTAACAGCTCCTCTGTGTCTACAGGGCAAAAATAATGGTGAGGAGAAAGCCATCTCACGACTGTCCATGAGTCAGCCTAGGAAACACTGACCAAGGTGCCACGTCTTCAAGAGAGGCAGTGACACCTCCTGAGGTCATGCCTTTTTTAGCGTTGATGTGGCTCGTAAACGCACAGCCCAGACCTGGGCTTCCTCATATGCTGTGATTATGTGTTCAGTAAACAGCATGGAGACTGCAAAGACTTTGTTGTGAAATCAAGCAACATTAACTCATTAAGTCAATAATTCATGGACTCTTTTATCTAAAGTGGCAACATCACACCATCAATTCACAAAACAGCCACTTCTCTGAAGTGTATGTGATGATAATAATGGATTTTCTAACAATACCCTTTCAAAGCAAGGTCACTGCGCCCAGATGCTGTGGACATGCTGATCTGACCGAGGTCAGCAAAACAAGCTTTATTATTGAACCTAATTATGAACTATCGAGATAATGGTCTAGACTAAACTGTTTCCTAGGGGATTATTTAGAAACTGGTAAGCCATTTTCGTTTTCAATCTACTGTACTTGGCAGTACCTGTGATCATGCAGGAAATTTGTTTGCTGTGTAGAATGACCTACAATTGGTGCAAATACTTTGGAATCTTAGACATAGCAGTGACATTATACAATGTTAAACTGTACTTCTATATAATTTTCAGGTTACTGTCTGTATAGCTATATACCCACCTTACATGTAAATAGCTATATATGAGTAGTTATTGCTCAGAGCATCAAAACTCATCATGGAGTGTGCAGTTCTGAATACTTGTAGTCAGTTCTGTCATGTGACACACAGGGACACATGGTTTGCTATAGCAGTTTTTGTGTCTTAGGAACTCTTAGTGATTGTCTAACATGGGTAATGCAGCCATACTGGCTTGTCTTTGCCTAAGAGCTAGCACTGGGGATGGAGTTCTGGGAGGAGGAGCCAAAGAATGCAACATTACTTGGATTGTAAACTGCACCAGCAGGTTTATAACAGCTTTTTTTTTTTTTGGGGGGGGGGTGTCCCACCTAAAGGTAGGCAGTGATTATAAGATAAACCACCAAATCAGAAATGTTAAACTGAGAAAAAAAATGCATCTTAGAATTGAGGAAATCAGATATGTCTTATTTTACTGGTGAAGTCCTGGTAAAACCATTTATCTCACATGAGTGAAGACTGCGTTTTCAGGTGTAACAATAATACCACGATCCATAAAACCCGTGTTTCGTGGTATCAGCTCAACATCATCATCTCATTGCCAACTGAATAAAACACTTTGAGGTCACGCCAAACCATCCTTGGTGATGTGCAATCAGGTATAGAGTGTATATCTCCCTTGCCTTTTTGGCATTTAAATGCAAGTCTCAGAGGTTACCTGAGAAGAAGATTTCATGCATCACTACAATGAAGAGCATGGTCCATGTATAGCGTTTCTGCTTCAGAAGTTTTGTATGGAATTTTGCAGTACTTTGCAATAATCTTTGAATCTCTAAAACTCGGAAAGGGGAAGTAGTGTGGTAATTGATAACATGATCTCTGCAATCAGAGTGGTGGGTTAGTATCCTGCCTTCCCCACTTTCTAGAAATGACCATGGGCAAGTTGCTTTAACCTCTGTAAGCCTCAGTACTCTCAACCTAAAAGGGTGAGAAGAATAGCTTCTACATCATAGGCTGCTTGGGGAGATAAAATAAAGTAATTTCCATAAAGTGCCTGGCACTCAGTAAATATAATAAATTCTTTAGCACTACTAAATAAAAAATTATCATTCTTCAACATAAATTGCCTGAAATGACTATTTAGAGGATTTTTCCTTGGATTGTCTTAAAGTTAGTCTTTCTTGATCTAGATCATGGAGCAGGATTCCTATAGTAGGTATCTTCTCCCTTCATCTTAGCAGCTTACACCTTATGAAGCTGGGCTTGGATTTGTCTGCAGTGATTGGTTTTTCTTGCTTCTCTGTGTCATATATATATATTATCTATATGTGTATATATATTATGTATATATAACATATGTAATATATACATACTCACACACACATATACATATATATTTTACAATAAACATTATTGAATAATTGGGGCAGGGCTTAGAAAATAAAACTCTCTTCCCATGCATTTACACACATACACACAAACTAACAGACAGACTCCAAATTTAGAACAATTTCAATGACAATGATTCTGCTGATTTGGTCAATAAATTTGCCCAAAATAAATAAATAGACTAAAAATTGAGCAGTGGATACACGTAGGAATGGACTTTGTTAAAATACTTGCTTACAGACCATATTATTTTTTCCCATCTCATACCATAAGATTTCATCAGAAATCTTCCTCATTTCTTATGATTTAAAAATTTGACAGCAGTAAATTTGGTACAGGAGTTAATGGAACTTTCACAAGAACTCAAATAATGACCCCAACTAAAAACTCCACTCCTATTTAGGTTGTAATGAAATGGTTTCTACATAATTAGTACGTTTATTATAGATGTTACCAGCCACACAGGTAGTTAAATTATTACATTAAATTATGTGGAGAAAGGGGAAGTAATCATATTTTAGTAAAATAAATTTGTTTATATGTCATTCTAATTTAAAAAGGATAAAATTAACTAATGTTTAAGACTTTGTCAGTGGCAATATGCCTCTTCCTATGATATAAAATAATTTTGCTATATACTTCTTATTCCCTGTCTATGAGTTTTTAATAATAATCATAAAAATAACAACTGCTACTGAAACATAACTCCCTTAATGGTTAGGAATTCTTTAACTTCAAGTAATCTTCTTATGACTCAATTAATATAAAAAGGCCCAGGATAACGAGAATTTTTAATATATGAGCTTCCTCCAAATGAAGAGCTATATCCCTGTTAGGAACTAATCAACCCTGCACGAGTTAATCAACAAATTCCAAAATGGTGCCAGGCCATAATTAACCACTTGCATCTCTGAGAGAACACCCATAGTGGAGAGGGTGCAGAGTTTGATTAGCACCACTCCACTCAGGAAGCAGCTTCCAGGCTGCACTTAAACACTAATCTGCACCATCGCTCTTGGCTTTGGTGGCAGTTGGCCACATATAAGGGCTTCAGGACAAAGAAGATTAATTACTCTGACACGTAATTCACAAGAGCCCAGGCCCCTGAAGCCTTGATAACAAGGCTGTGTGAGATTGATTAGTGGTGGCTCTGGCAGTGAGGGTTGAGCTTCTGTAGGGCCATTGTCGAAGGAGCGTGATGGGATGGAGCCAAAGAGAGCTTGAGAACCACACAGGTGCAGAAAACTACCAGGCCACAGGCACAGGTTCCTTCATTGAGAAGTTTTCAGTTTTCCCCTCCCCTGCCCTTGGTTGAAGCTCTGGACTTTTTTTCTTCCATGACGTGTGGGTCACTTCAGGAAGGCATTCACATTTCTCACCAGCCAAAGTAGAAGACCAGTTAGAATGTTAATAATAATTACCCCTTGTATTGGTGCTTAAAAGTACCAAGAAAGAATGAATAAGTGGAAGAAAGAAAGAAAAAGAAAGAAAAGGAAGGAAGGAAGGAAGGAAGGAAGGAAGGAAGGAAGGAAGGAAGGAAGGAAGGAAGGAAGGAAGGAAAGAAAGAAAGAAAGAAAGAAAGAAAGAAAGAAAGAAAGAAAGAAAGAAAGAAAGAAAGAAAGAAAAGAAAAAAGAAAAAAAGACAGAAAGAACAACTTAATAGATTAAATACCCTGTTTCCCCAAAAACAAGACCGGGTCTTATATTAAGTTTTGCTCCAAAAGATTCATTAAGGCTTGTGTTCAGGTAATGTCATCCTGAAAAATCATGCTAGGGCTTATTTTCCAGATAGGTCTTATTTTCGGGGAAACACGGTATATAAAGCGCTTTGTAATATACGTTATTTACATATATTGACTCAGTTCCTCCTTTAGCCTATGAATTTGGTATCAGTGTCTTCACTTTTAAAGGTAAACTCCTGTTTCTTTTACTCCCAGCATTTCTGACACCGAATGTGTGGGTTTTCTACACCAAGCAATTCTGATACTAACTACCTGGATTTAGTGCATACCCCACCGGTTAAGGGCTCAGTCCCATAAGACTGCCCCACTTCAGATGCCAGTCACAAGTCCCAGGTTGGCACCTATACTTCTGATTGACCTGCTATAAATCAGGGATTCCCATATCCTCTTCCTCAGGTTCAGTAATTTGCGAAAATGATTCACAGAACCCAGGAAAGCTCTTTACTTGCTATTAGTGGTTTATTATGAAGAATGCAGCTCAGGAATAGACAAATGGAAGAGGTGCACAGGACCAGGGATGTGGGAAGGGGCTCAGACCTTCCATGCCCTCTTCAGGCACACCATCCTCCCAGCACCCTGATGTGTTCGCTAACCTGGAAGCTCTTTTCCACTTGATATATCTGGATTGCCAACCATCTAGCCCAAGTCAGAGAGTAGGATTGAAAACCAGGCTTGGGAGCTGGGGCTGAACCATCGTGCTCTTCAACCTGACTGGCTATATAAAGTGTTCTTTCTCAGAAGCAGACTCATAGATACAGAGAACAAACTGATAGCTGCCAGGGGAAAAGGGTTTGGGGGGACGGGGTGAGAAAAGGAAAGGAATCAGGAAATACAAATTGGTAGTTACAAAATAGTCACGGGGATGTAAAGTACAGCATACAGAATATAGTCAATAATGTTGCAACCACTATGTACAGTACCAGGTGGGTACTAGACTAATCGGGGGGATCCCTGCATGAATTATATAAACGTCTAACCACTACGCTACAGACTTATCACTAATATAAGATAATGTTGAATGTTAACTGTAATTGAAAAAAAATTTTATGAAAGCATTTTTCCTGCGGTCAGATTTGACTACAGAGTGACATGAGGAGCTGCAGCACTCTACAAAGTATTGCCGATGATTATTCTTTAAAGTACTTTTGTAACGTACAAATTCTCTAATTAATCTTCCATTTTAAATGTAATTATTTAAAACTTTTTTTTTGACTTGGGAGTGTTAAGATTACATAACTTCAACTCAGCAGAAAATTTGCGTTCTCGTATGTATCACGTATCTTCTTGACATAGAAGGACTATGGGTTCCCTGAGAATCTCATTGCTTTGGCCCGCAAGGGGGCACTGAGCGCAGGGTAGCAGAATCTCAAAGCAAATTGGCGGAGAATTTTGCTGTAATAATGCTTATTTTCTGGACAAGGAAAATGAATGAGTCCTTTGAGGGACAGTGAAAAACCTTTCAGTGATGTAGTGTATCAAAGGGCCCTGGGTCTTCAGTGACATTATTTCTTCAGTTCCTTTTCGAAGAGTTATAACTTCAGGACAGAACAATATCCTTCTAAAAAGAATAGCTTTTGTTTAATATTTTTTCTCTTAGCAGAACATTTGTTTTTCTTATGTAATTCAGGTCTCCAAGGAATTTTGTATAACTTTGTACAACATGGATCAATTCAGGCAATGGCATGGTGTACACTTGCCTTGCTGAGGTATATACAAGGATGAAGGCATAAGTTACATGATCTGTGTACATGTCAATTGATTTTCATGGAGGAAGAGAACTAATGGCACCATCAGGTTATTTAACGGTCACTTGGTATGCAGATGTGCCGTAGGTGCATTTGAACCAATCACACTACTTGTATCTCTGACCTCACCGACCCAGGAGGATCGGCCCTACCTGTCCACCATCTTGTCTTCTTAGAAATAAGGGGGAAATCCACAAGAAAATCTTGGTCTCCTTTATAGACAGGCCAATTGTAGTCATTTCCTGACAACAAAGAAAAGTGAAAAAATTTTTTTTTCCAGTTGTTATGAGAAATTATCCTTCAGCCTTTCCACTTCTTCACCTTCACTAGAGAGTGTGTTCACTCACAGGCCACTAAGCCTCCAAGGAGTCGGAGTTTCTTCTAAATAACATCTTTGCTTCTAAAATCACATTTAGAAACATCATTTCAGATAACATCTGCCATAGGCCTAGAGTGTAGTATTTATAAGTCCAGATTTAGGCATTAAAATCTCTGGTTTTAAATCTTGGCCGGATCGCTTACTCTTTGTATGATAGTGGAAAACTACTAACCTTTTGGTGCTTCAATTTAATTATCTGAAGAATTATGATGACAGGACTATCAGCTTCATAAGGTTGATGTTAGGATCAAATGACATGGGACATGTAAAGTAACTCAGAACCATGAAGAATAGTGATTAAACAGGTTTTCCTCCTAGATTATTATAGGAACCATTTCAGCTAATGACAGATACTTAATGTAAGTTACATTTTGTGGTTCATGATATTTGCAATTGTATTCCTTGTTCCCAATCCCTTCTCATTTGGAAATCATATTAATAGTTTTCTAGTCACATATGTGGCTCTATTTTTTGATCCTTTGTGTATAAATTTGCTGTATACTTCACAGAGTAGGATTGAAAACCAGACTTTGAAGCTGAACCTGAACCATCATGCTCTGCAAACTGACCACCTATACGAAGTATTCTTCCTGAGAAACAGACTCATAGATACAGAGAACAAACTGATTCTATTTACTTCTTCACTCTCATATATATGTTTTGAGGGATTTACAGATTCTGTCTGCATTTTAACACCTCAAAATGATATTTAGGGCCTTTACTACTTTAGCTGCAAATACCCTGAGATCTGTTATACTACAGCTCTTAGCCTATTTTTCTTTTCTGTTCATTTTTGTTCTTCAAATATAACTTCTCTTTGTGCCCCAAGAAGCTCTACTCTGGCCACTAGCTTCTGGATCTTGGTCTCTCTGCTCATGCTGCTCACCATAGCTGCTCCAACCAGTAAGCACACTGGGTCCAATAGATAACCACGTCCAGTCTTATTTTCACATGGGCTTTCCCAGAGTCTGCCTGTTCAGTCTGGTCAGTATAAGGGAACCGTACTTTTTTGGTTTGGGGAAGGGAAAAATAGTCACTAGGAGCCATTTTCTCCCCCTCCCCCAAGACAAGCCCAAGAAGCAAAGAGCAAATCCTTTTAAGAGTTATTTTGTTTCCCACTTTCAAAACTATATCTTTCTGAGAAGAAAGAGGAGGGAACAAAAGATAGTGCTTCAATATCTAGTAACGCAAGTCAAAGGACTGTCATGGTCATGGAAAATCCTTTGGAATTTCTTCCTGTTGGTCATCTCAAGCCACTTTTGTCTTTGTTAGTCCTAAATTTGGTTGAGTTTTACCTTTTGGTTTGATATTTGCTTTTTTTTCTTTTGAAATATACTAAGCAGAGTTTTAGAATGATACAATTTGATATATGTGAATGATATTAAAATGTGATTTGCATTTATCTTTTTCATACATATATTCCACAAAATTAGTTTATGGGTCAGGCTTGATCTTGTAAAACTGACAAGTCAATACAGTTTATCTACTGCCTTTTTATTTTCTTACATTTTTCTGTCCCTTCGAGCTCTCTTCATCCCCTTTACCTCCAGAAGATTTCTGGTTTCATTAGGCTTCACTGATCTCTCTTGCTACTAAAAAGCAACTCCCTCAAAACTAAGGTAATCAAAAAACAAGGACAATCTGAGAAACTGTTACAGACCAGGGGAGACTAGAGAAATGATGACTAAATGATGTCCTGGGTAGGAGAGAGAAAAAGGAATTAGGGGAAATCTAGTAAAGTCCCCCCAGATGTACGGAGTTTAGTTAATAATAATGAACCAGTGTTGGTTTTTCAGTTGTTACAAATGTATCCGTAATGTATTATATTAGGGGGGGGATGGCGGGTGGGGGTGTTTGAGGTGGTGGCGTGGAGGAGGAGCTGGTTGTGGGCTATAGGAGAACTCTGTGGTGACTTTGTAACTTTTTTGAAATCCAAAGCTACTCTAAAATGAAGTTTGTTTAGAAAAATATACACTTTTAAAAACAAAAAATATCGGGTAAAACACCTTGCAACTTCCTTTACAGTAAGGATTTGGGGATGCAATGTAAAGTCATCCCTGGAGTATTCCCCTAAGGAAGCATTTCCCAAAGTATGTTTCTCAGGACACAGTCCACTAGATACTTTATAACCAAATGTTCCTTGTGAAATATTTTTTTCATATTATTCCTGCTTTAGAAATTCCTAATACATGTATGTACATAATTCATACCACACAATGCACATTAACTCGAAAAAGTCCTGAAATCAAGACACCTCTTTATCTAATACTGGATTTCCAAATTCCATACACATTTATTTGGCCATGTGAACATTTGTTTTTTTCTTAAATAATATATCATTTCCTATGGGGGAAAAATGCTGAAAATGCACCCTGGGAAAGCTGATCCAGAGAAAGCAGTCCTTAGCTTGGGAGCTTGAATGGTGCAAGTTTAAGGATGGCATTAAACCTCTGGGGGTGGGAACCTCGTGGTACTGCTCATGTCACCCCACACTACTCCACTGAGCCACAAATGTGACTCCTCAGGGAATGATCAAGCTACAGGAAAATCACTAAGGTTTTATTATAGATACAAAGGATGCAAATTATACTTAGAAACACACCATGTCAGTCTCCTGACTCTGCTAATTGACTCCAACTTTAATGGTGCTAGGCTCATTATTCCCCTTTTAGCAGTGCCCAACATCAGCATTTGGGAGCCTTTGAAACCATATGAATCTTGACTAGGTTGCAGTTTGATCATTTAAAGAAGCAAAGATCAATTGTCCAGGCGCTCGCTCTATGGGGCTGGCAAACTAGACTGCAGGATGCCTGATCCTCTTACTTCAGCGGCCTTCCAACTGATACTGATTGCTGCATCCACATCAATCGGTCAGGGATCCACATCAATTAGAGCTGCTCAAAGGCACAGAGAGATGTTGCTTTATCCAACTTCACTTCAGATATATAGGAGCAGCTAAAGGGGGAAAAGACTTTCATGGGACTTTCAATAGAACACGAGCTAGGCTGATCCATCAGCTGTCGATTCGTTATAAAGAGGATTCTAATGAGTCCCCTTCTGGCTTACCAGGAAAAGGAGCGGATTGGTGTTGCTTGGTCCCCCACGCCCCACTCTTTCTCCATTGAGTCGCATTATTGTCAGTTTGGGGGACATTTGGAAGGGGAAGCCAGTGGCTACACCTAATCAATCATTCCTCATTTGACGCAAATGAGTTAATTAAGCAATATTTGATTTAAATAAACATTGATTACCTTTGCTCTATGTCAGGCCCTACACTATGCTATATCAGTGAACGAGATATGCTCTCTGCCCTCCAGGAACAATCAGGCTGGCAGGAAAGACATACAAGAAAACAGACAATTACAATACAAGATGATAGGAGGTTTGGTAAAGAGAGGTTCCAGAGGCTTTGACAACACTGAGGAGCAACCATGACCTGCCTGGGCGGAGGGCAGGGTGCAGGGGCTCTCGGGGAAGACTTCCTGAGAGAAGCGACATGTGATCTAGAAAAAATAGTACGTGTTCAGTTCCCTCTTCTTACTTTATTCATTTTTTATTTGTATTTCTGTTTTAATTATGGTTGACGTTCAATGTTATTTTATATTAGTTTCAGGTGTAGTGATTAGACATTTATATAATTTATAAAGTGATCCCCTTGATTAGTCTGATACCCCTGGTACTATACATAGTTATCACTATATTATTGACTATTTCCTGTGCTGTACTTTACATCCCCTTGACTATTTCGTAGCTACCAATTTGTGCTTCTTAATCCTTTCACCTCTTTCACCCAGTCCCCCAACCCTCCTCCCCTCTGGCAAGCATCAGTTTGTTCTCTGTATCTATGAGCTTGTTTCTGTTTGGTTTATTCATTTATTTTGTTTTTTAGATGCCACATATAAGTGAGATCATGTGGTATTTGTTTTTCTCAATATGACTTATTTAGATTAATACCTTCCAGGTCCATCCATGTTGTCACAAATGGTTAAGATTTCATTTTTTTTTTTTATGGCAGAGTATACATATTGTATATATGTACCACTTCTTTTTTACCCATTCATCTGTTAGTGGGCGCTTGGGGTGCTTCCATATGTTAGCTATTGTAAAAAGCACTGTAGTGAACATAGGGGTATATATATCTTTTTGAATAAGTGTTTTAGATTTCTTCAGATAAATACCCAGGAGTGGAATTGCTGGATCATAATAGTAGGTCTGATTTTTTAGGACCCTATATACTATTTTCCATGGCGGCTGTACCAATTTTCAATCCCACCAACAGTGCAGAAGCGTTCCCTTTTCTCCACATCCTTGCCAACACTTGTTGTTCCATGATCTTACTGATCAGCCAAATATGGAGAGAGTGTATACAATAAGGACATCTCCTGAACCATGGACTTCCTAAATGAAACAAAGTTAGACAGCATGGGTGAAATTCTTAATTTTTTTTTTGTTTGGGTACCAAGTGCACTTTAATATCTTTGACAAATACTGATACACCATCTCAAGCTAGAATCAAACACACATGTGTGACAAGTATGTTGAAGAAGCACAACTTATGATATAATCAAAATACAACTTTATTGCTTTTTTTCCCTTCTGATCTCTTTACATTACTCAGTGTGAGTAGCCTGGCGCTGCCACCAAAAGAAACCCAGGCAGGTTCCTGATTTTACAGCTCATTCTAAGTTAGTAGAAAGACCTAGAGTCCCTTTAAGTCACAAACACTGCCTCAGTTAAAAAACTCAATGTCCAGAACCATGCAATAATAAAATCTCCAAACGTGAGTTATGGCTCAGCACTGGGACCAGTGGCAGGCTGAACACCTGAAGTGGGTGAGGAGAGAGTGGGTTTCCCACTCTGCTCATTTCGTTCCCAGCTCTATCTAGCTAGTGCTCTCTTACTCTCTGTCTAAATGGACAGAGGTGGGGGTGGGGGAAGCGAGAAGTACGGGGTAGGAGTGTTTGTACATGGCTAGGTGGTGTCTTGCCTTCTGAGCCAGGAGATGATTGACGCTGAGCAGAAAGAGTGACAGCAGGCTCTGTTTCCTGACCCTGGTAAATATAGCTCCTTTCCAGGCCAGTGGCTCCTTCCTCAGCCCCTGGAAATCTGGTAATATGTTTTAGTCTTTTCCTGCTGAAGCCAACTCCCCTTGTATAGGAGACTCCCTTGAATGAGACTTAGATCACCTCCAGCTGCATCGTAGGAAACATTCCCTCAGGAAACACCACATGCCTTGCTCTGGTGAACTCTGAGAGAGCAGGTCCAAGTACTCTCATGGAGTCTTCTTCACTGGGCAGGAGGTGGAAGGACAGGCAGCCCCCGTCCCGCTCCCTGACACACACATCCGTGGGATGGGAGTGGTGGAGGAAGAGGGGGCTCAGTTTTCTCTAAAGATATCCATCTCTCTCACACAATTCTTCTCTTTACCTTCTCTCTTTTCCTCCTCTCCATGCTATGACTTAGTTTTTGTTTGTTTAATTATTGATCTCTTGAGGAGTCCTAGAGTCTCAAAACTGATTTTTGAAATTTTATTTGAGACTATGCATTTGAGGTCTAGCTTCACACCTTGGCATCTGAGGTCTATTGTATTGGTGCCTCATGATGCTGATGTAGGAGCTGCCTAGATTTATCATCTTGTCATCCTGTTACATGTATCAAAAGGCTACAAGATACTTTTATTTCTGTGATGCTCAGTGTATCTCAGAGAGGATTCAATGTTGCCTTCTCTAGACACGTCCAGTGGGTAAAATTGTAACTAGTCTGAATAAAGCCTCAAGGAGGAGATCACTAAACTAATGAAGGTTTGATGGGAGAAGCAGGAAGCAGACAAGGCTTAATTCATCTTTTAAAAATGACATAATCTATTCTGTTATCTAAAGTTATTTTACAAAGGAATATACCAGTTTTAAAGATATGAATTCCATTAACAAAAAACTTGAAAGCATAAAACCATGTGTAGAGCAGGGAATTTATTTCTGTTGGAGTGATCATCTTTTTTATCACTAAAGTATCCTTCAAAAACTTTCCATCTGTGCAGTCTTCATTTGGATTCCTTCACTTAATACACATAGATTTGTTGAGTGCCTGTTATATGTGAGGTGCTCTACTAGGTGCTGGAAATGGAATAAAAAGCAAAAGGAGGATATATTTTGCTGGAGGATACTGGAGAGAGAGTGGATGAGATGGAGACCTACTCATTGTTTTACTCTCCAAAGGCCCTAGTAGCTAGCTGTAGCCCTGGAAGGGCTATTTTCCCATTTTACGGGTAATATAGTCTATAGCAGGGGTTGACACACTTCTTCCATAAAGGACCAGATAGCAAATATTTTAGGTTTTGTGGGCCAGATGGTCTCTGTTGTGACTATTGAACTCTGCCATTGTAACACAAAAGCAGCCACAGACAAGAAGTAAACAAATTAGCATAACTCCTCTCCAATAAAACTTTATTTACAAAAACAGGCAGAAGATAACCCAGTTAAATGGGCAAAGGATTTGAATAAACGTTTCTTCAAAGACATACAAATGCCTCAAAAGTACATGAAATGATGCTCAACATCACTAGTTATTAGGAAAATGAAAACCAAAACCACGAAGAGATATTACTTCACTCTCACAAAAATGGCTGTAATCAAAAAGAGAAAATGACAAGTGTTGGTGAGGATGTCGAAATTTGGAACCTTTGTCCCTTGCTGGTGGGAATATAAAATCATTCAGCCCCTTTGAAAAACAATCTGGCTATTCCTCAAAATGTTGAATATAGAGTTACCATATGAACGAGCAATTCTACTCCAAGGTATCTACCCAAGAGAATGAAAACATATGTCCATGAAATTGGTGCAACCTCTATGGAAAATAGTATTGAGGTTCCTTACAAAAAAAAAAAAAAAAAAAAATTGAGATACCTTATGACCCAGCAGTATCACTTCTGAGTATATATTCAAAAGAAATTAAAACAGAATCTCATAGAGATATCTGCACTCCCATGTTCATTGCAGGATTATTCATAATAGCCAAGATATGAAAATAACAAATGAAGTGTCTGTCAACAGATGAGTGAATAAAGATGTGGTATATAAATACACCATGGAATATTGTTTGGTCATAAGAAAGAAGACAATCATGCCTTTTGAGGTAATATGGATAGCTCTTGAGGACACTATGCTAAGTGAAATAAGTCAGAGAAAGACAAATACTATATGATTTAACTTACAAGGTCTGACAATTAAGTTCGCAAACTTGTTGCAACGATGTTGCTAACCCTTTTTTGATATCAGAGGGATTATTCATTATGAATTTGTACCAACTGGACAAACAGTTAACCAAGTTTACTATTTGGAAGTGCTGAAAAGGCTGCATGAAAAAGTTAGGTGACGTGAACTTTTCGCCAACAGTTCATGGCTCTTGCATCACGACAATGCACCAGCCAGTAAACAAATAACTGTATTGGAACACCCTCCCTACTCACCTGATCTGACCCCCAATGACTTCCTTCTTTACCCGAAAATAAAGGAAATAGTGAAAGGAAGACATTTTGTTGACATTCAGGACATCAAGGGTAATACAATGACAGCTCTTATGGTCATTCCAGAAAAAGAGTTCCAGAATTGCTTTGATGGGTGGACTAGATGCTGGCACTGGTGCACAGCTTCCCAAGGGGAGTACTTCGAAGGTGACCATAATGATATTAGCAATGAGGTATGTAGTACTTTTTCTAGGATGAGTTTGCAAACTTAATTGTCAGACCTCGTATATGAAATGGTTAAGAAAAACACAAATGCTATAATAAACATGGCACTTCACCTTGTAAAAGACCTGACACTTGCTATGGAAGTGAGCAACGGAAGAGCTGCAGCCTGTGAACTGGGGGAAGTAGGGTTATGTGAAATCCGAAGGGAAGTTCTAACACTTCGTGTGGTTCAGTGTGGCTCTTCACACCCACAGTGAATTGAGGAAGGTGTTAGATGTTTGAGGTGTGTGCACATGTTCATTTTGTTATGTTTATGCAGCTCATTTCAGCAGAGTGCAGTTTTCTGTGTGTACCTCAGTGGTTCTCATGCATAAATAAATACTAAATTGGTATCATGCTCAAATTATTCCCTAGTATATTGGTCATGCTGGAAAAAATGCACATCTTTAAAACAAGCTTTATAACAGAACTGACTATACTTAGCTTTCAAAAGATAGAAGAATGGCAGGAAATATACAAATTGAGACTGGTGCATCTTAGAGTTCCAGAAAGTAACAAAAGTGCTCAAAAAAAAGAAAAAAGAAAAAACAAATCCCATAATGATGAGATTATATCAAAGGGACAGAGGTGCCAATTGAAAGAGTTCCCAACGGCCAAAGCTGGAATCATTTGAGCAACAAAACAAAATAAAACTGGATTAAAACGCTAAGTTTGAAATAAATATTCATGAGTTCAATCTGATATAAGTAAATGATTGCATAAATATATTAATGGGAGAGAAGAGATCAATCTGTGCAGAATTCCAAATAATTGATAAAGACACTCTCCCCTCGAGGAGGAGGAGCCTAACCCCCCAGTACTCGAGTTTGGGCTGTGTACAGTGACTTCCTTCCAAGGAGGGCAGCATGGAAAGGTACTGGGATTCGGGGAGCAACTTTGCAGTGGAGAAAGCTGACACACAGTAAGTCAGCCAAGTGGTCCGGGGATCAAAGTGAACACCAGCGGTGCAAAGTTTTGTTGGTTGTGTGCACTCTTGACATGATGTGATGGAAACGGCACTTAAACTCGCTGGTCTGTCTCTCAAAAATGCATCACCCCAGTCTCATCATAAGAAAAACATTAGACAAATCCCAATGGAGGGACATTTTATAAATGACCAGTACACTTGAAAACTTTCAAGGTCATCAAAAGCAAGATACATCTGAGAAACTCAGGCAGGAGGAGCTTAAGGAGACATGACAACTAAATGTAAAGTGGTATCCTGGATGGGATCCTGAAATACCTAAAGGACTTTCATAAAAATTAAGGAAATCTGAATAAATTACCAACTTTGCTTAATAATATATCAATATTAGTTTATTAATTATAACAAATGTGCTATATTAATGTAAGATTTTCATAAGGGAAACTGGGGGCAGGAGATATGGAAACTCTTTCCACTATCTTTGAATTTCTCTGTATATCTAAAACTTTTCTAAAGAATTAAGTTCATTAAGAAAAAAAAGATGGAGGAGTCATGTGAAAAAGCAACACATTTTCCACAAATCCCCTTTTCAGATCCCACCCAAGTCACATCAGTTAGCTTATAGATTTGCAGACCACCTTTGTCTTAATCCCACTCTCACATGTATTCCATCATGGGGTAATCATCTGTTTATTCCCCCACTAACCCATCCTCTCTTTTAAGAAAGGAATCAGGGTATATTTATTTTTATATCTCCAGTGCTTAGTTGCCTAATATGTATATATCACATTGAAACGCCTGTTAAATACTAGTTTATATATCTACTTTCTGTAGCTCATATTTTTTTCTTGTCAGATCGTATGCCAAACTGTTAGATATATGTTAAATATGACTGAATCCTCTTTTTGCCTCTTCAAAGTACTTCCTTTTGTTGGGAATGAGAGAAAAGAGAGCAAATTAGTGAGCAATATTTCCCCATCCTAAAACCCTGTCTTCTTTTCTCCACTGAGCAATAGGTTTCTGATTTTTGACATTTTTGTCTGCCTTTTCATCTGCGTTTACTTCTGTCTTCTGTAACAGCACATCAATCTAAGAAATCAAAGTGGTTCTATATAATCTATATGGCCAACATCTAAGTACTTCTCCCTTGAACTGATGAGTCCTTTTTCTAAAGTCTCTTAGGTGACCCTTCAGGCAGAGAGCTTCAGGACTGTGCTGTTTGTAAATGGTCACTTGAGCTCCTCACTGGCCACCAGACTCGTCTCCTGGTTCATCTGTGTTTTTTATCCTCAATCCAGACTTCATTCAGGACCTAACGAGTTGACCAGACTGCCTAACGATGGGGGTCAGTGCTGGTTCAAATGCTGGTGCTCACTTTCCCATCAAAAGTAGTGAATTTCAGGAAGAAAATATTGGCAGCCGGACACTTTCATTTTAGAACAGCTGCCAAAAGCAGGAAACCATATTAAGACAGGTAGCTGGGGGAAAAAAAAAGTGATTCCACTGTCATTCAGCTGAAGAAACAAAAACTTCACAGTGAAGATAACATTTGAAAAAAACAGCAATTATTTTTACAGAGAGTTTATGTCTTTGTTGGGTTTCACGTTCAACAGAAATATCAGGTCACAATGATACTTTCCCATAAGAATGCATAAACAAATAATCTCCAAATGACCCCAAAGGCTGACATGACACAGAGGATTCAAGCATAAGATGAGAAGCTGGACCCAATGGTCTTTAAAATAGGGTCAGCACACAATGCAATATACAGATAATGTATTATAGAATTGTACACCTGAAACATATACAATGTTATTAACCCATATCACCCCAATAAATTTAATAAAAATTACTAAATCTAAAACAAACAAACAAACAAACAAACACATAGATCTCTTTCAACAAGACAAGACCCGATTCTAAGATTCTGTATAGTCTATAGTCAGGATATCATATAGTATGCCTGAATCAAAATTTGAGGCAAGGTCCCCAAAAGATTATGCTTTGAAACTAAAACTAGTAAAAATAGAGCAAATAGATAAGAATATCAGTAGAGTTGACCTAGTTTGTAGATATGCTCCTACTGAAACGAGAAACATATGTGTATCCAATCTGACACTTTCAAAGGAACTGTGCATAAGAGACTGAAATGTGTGTTCTGGTCAATAGATAGGTGTCTTCTTAGGTAGAAAGTATCCTGGCTGAAATATAACAGCTTTAATTTAATAGACACTATTGGTTATTGGGCAAGGCCCTGTAGGGATAAAAAGATGTAACATGCCTCAATGCCATTCTTGCCCTGATTCCATAATATAAAAACAGCATTCTGATTAATTGTTTTGTTAGTAGGGCACCTTAATACAGGAAATAGGAATACTGTGGGGAGCTGGCACAGGGGCTCTGATCACTGGAAAGAGGTTCCATATTGTAAGCAAGTTGACATTTGCTTTACAAATCAGCCACTTACGCATTTGGTTAGGACAAGTCAGATACTAAGCATATAGTCATTCCTGATGGAACAAATTAAAACAAGTTTTTGAGCATGAAAAGCTGAGGTGAGACTTTGGACCCATGGTGCTGCCATGAAACAGACAAGCACATTGGAAGCTCACCCTAGGTTGGCAAACTAATCTCACTCTTTAATATCACTGCAGTCCAGCGTAATTAGCTTCATTCTCATAGTGTCATTATCCCCAAACGCTACCTCTCTTAAATACGTCTGTATTTGGAACATTAACATTCTGAGGAATATACTTTTCATCATGGTTTAAATTTATAGTGAAATTATTTTTCCATAATGACTATTATTTCATTATTAATCAAGAGAGAATGAGGAAACAAGACAGGAAATGGTAGGACCAGGGGACATTGGATTGAAGTAAAAATTCATCCCAGATAACCTACAAACCTTGTGGCACTTACTAAGAGGGACAATGAGTCTATCTATCTATCTATCTATCTATCTATCTATCTATCTATCTATTATGAATGAGCACATCTTATTTAAGCACATTTTTTTATTTGTAGACTTCAAATTATAGTTCAGAGAGTCAAGTAGATCGATAACTAAAGCAAAATATTTGAGAGACAGATATTATTTGGATACAGGGATGTATGTTTCCTGTCATTCAGATCCGAGCCCACAATTCCGAGTTCCTAACGTCATGACAGCATTCGACGTTCTACAGAGGAAAAGAATAAATCCTAAACCTGTGTGACATCACTTCTTCCAGATGCTCTCTTTATCTTTCTGTGCCGACATTATTCATCAAGGAAGAGGCACTCTGAGGACTCAAAGCAAGTTTTTTGTGATGATCTGGATGCTGGTTCAGGAAAGAAAAATAATTTCCTTGTTGATTCAATCGAGGATGGATGAGTCACTTTGAAATATGTCTGTCTCTGACTACTAGTCATTTTCTTCAAAGATCCTCGCCATCAAGAAGAATTATAACCTCTGAAATGCTTTTCTCTAATGAAAAAGTATTTTCATTTTGATAATGTATCATGTGATTAGAAAGAGTCTTTAATTGACTTACTTTCTGGAGATTTTGACATAGCTTTGAAATTTTTCTCCATGAGGAGAGTTTCATTCATCAGAATAAAAGCTGGGCTGACCCTTCCTGTGCAGGTTCAAGCGGTTACCGAGTCACCAAGGGCTTCCCTTTGTTGTTCTTTTGGGCAGAGCCCACTTGGGCTGCTGCCCTGAGAACAGTGGACGAGTAAGGTTACACTGCAGACTGCAGGCAATTATGATGTTGGTGCAAAAGTTACTGCAGTTTTTGCAATTATTTTTAACCTTTAAACTGCAATTACTTTCGCACCAACCTAATATAGTATTACTTCCCAACACCTGAGTATTTAGTATGCTCCGGATGTTCTGTAAGTATTTCATATGAATTACCTACCTCAGTCATCACCACAACTTTATGAACATGGGTCCCGTTTTACAGGAGAGAAAATTGAGTCTCAGAGAAGTTCAATGATTTGTCCGAAGCCTCAGAGCTAACTAATGATAAGATCAGGATTTGAACTGAGGTTAATTAGAATCCAAAACATGTGCTTTTGGCCAATATTCTGTGCCTACTTCTAGTAGTTTCTGCAATGTGACAGGAGCATTTAGAGACCTGGAAAACTTGTTTAGCTCCTCTAAGAATGTTCCTTTCTTCTTCTCTGACTTTGCCCATTTTCTCCATGAAGACAACAAATCTGGAGGCTACAGTTTTATAAAATTTGGACCTTCCCTAAAAACAAAGTGTACTTTGCCATGATAAGCACCTAACAAGAAAGGCCTAATATTTATGTGACTTACTGTATTTCATCAAACTAAGATGAAAGATTGTGAGATGTGCTATTATTTTATATATGTACATTGAGAAAGAAAAAAAGCTGACAATTAAGGTGACATTATGTTTCTGATCACTTAGAATTCTTATTTTAAACTTCTTGAAAACGCTTATTTAGATGCCACTAAACATTTTTTATAGTTTATCCTCCATATGTATGCATGAAAAGGAAAATATTTTAAAAAGTGGATATTTCTAAAACTTCCTCACATTCAGAGTGTTACTCTTCTGAATTTCTTTTTCACTCCATCAACTCTGACGAAGCTTTTCCACACAGTATCATCCTCCATGCCATTGCATGCATTGAGGAAGCAGCATTTCTTAAAGAAATCCATAAATAAACTAAAAGAAATTTGTTGTGGGCTCCTGGCTGGCTTTGCAATGATGTAGAGCTGGCCCAGCTTTGGGAATATTGTTAAACATGTCTTTCCCACCACAGAACCATCTGGATTTTTAGAGGTTAATAGAGCGCTTTATTATTGTCCCCTAGATTGTCTTCTAAGCCTTGATGCCTGTTCTATAGGTTTTGATGTTAGCACTTTTATGTTCTTTTAAGCATGTAAGCCAGTGGTTCTGAAATGCAAGTGTGCGTCAGAACCACCTGGAGGGCTTGTTAAGACACAGACTACTGACTCAGATTTCTGCTTCTGTAAAGTCTGGGGTGGAGCCTATGAATGCGTACTTCTTACAGATTCCCAGGTGCTGCTGCTGCTGCTGGGGGAGGGGGGGCGGGGCGGGGGAGGTGCACACACTTTTTTAGAGACATCTGTATAAGCAATCTCAACCAAACCACTGCCGTGCTGACCACCATGTGAGACTTCATTGATTTTAAAAAGCAGTCTGATTTCAGAGATATTGAAATTTGAAAGAAAAAAGTACACATTTTTTAATTGATGAAATATAGTAAATCCCATTTCCCTTTAACTTGAGCTCTATATTTTCATTCTAATTGATTGTCAATTGACTTATATTTAATCTACTCATCGTTTATTCATCATATTCTTTGCTTGTTCCAAAGATACATTGAAATGGGTTCTATGATTTTAGCTCAAGTTTCTGTCTCTTAATGTTTTAGGCAAAGAATGGCCTGTAAATATATGCATATGACTATGTTTACGCACACACACACACAGACACACACACACACACAGACACACACACAGAGAGAAAGCTCACTCTATTTACCAAACCTTGACGGCTGACATGAGCTGCTTCTCACAGGGAACTCACTGCGTCGTGATGGAGTGCTCTTCACTTTTGATAACTAGAAAACACTTCCTTATCAATATGACCCAGAGAACCAAGTAATCAGCCCACATTATGATGTGATCTAATAAAGAGCCCCCATGAGATACATAGCTGTACCTGGTTGCCACATACTTCTCTCCTTCTGAGAAAACACACGACATATTTCTATCTAGTCCTAGGATTGAGAACAATGTCTTAAATAACATTTTTTGTTGTTGTTGTTCTTATGGCTGTTTGTAACTGACCATGTTTCCCTTTTTTCTTTTGCTCCCTGGTAGTTTAGAGTCAGGTTTCTTGCCATCTTTTGGCAACTTGCTGGACTGTGTCCTCCCTCTGCTCCTGGACGTCTGTGACCACTCAGATCTTGACTCTGTTCTCATCCAAGCCCCTGGCTTCAACTATTATACAGGCACTCATCTCTCTCTAACTCCAGCCTCGATCTTTTCCCTGAGATTCAGACCCATATATGTAGTCGCCTATTGGAATTTCTATTTGGATGTACCTCTGACCTGTCAAACTCAAGCCAGAAACTGAACTCATTTTATCACCTCCACATTGGCTCTCCATATCTCAGTGAAGGGCATTCTATACCCCATTCTTTTCCTTTCACTCAGCACTCATATCCAGTTGATCAGCAAGTCCTGTCAATTCTCCCCTCCACGCTCTCTTGCTCCATCTCCTTTTTCCCCCCGTCCCCACTGCCGCTCCCCTAGTTCAGACCACCATCACCTATCTCCTGCGTCACCCACAGCAGCCTTCCAGCTGGTTTCCTTACCTCAGACTTTTCCCTTTTCCAATTCAGTCTGAAAAACTATAAGATCAGAGTACTTGTCCTTGAGTATTGCTTATCAATTCCCCCAAACCTCACTGATTGGAACCTTCATTGTTTCCACTGATGCCAGTGGAAACGTAACGATCATAATTACTAGGAATATCGATTGTGCTAGGAATATTAACTAATAGTAATAAAATAATAGTAACTCTTCCTATCTACAGAACATTAGGCTTTAGAATGCGTTGTCATATACATATTTAATCCTCAAAGGCGTTCTTGGTCACATGTCATAGATGCGAAAACTGAGGCTCAGCGTACGTGTATCACATTCAATGTTCACAGAGCCGTAGTAACAGATCAGATTTAAATTCTTTTATTTCCCAGCCCTGTGCTCTTTCTTGTCCTCCAAGCTATACCATAACACAGGTGTTTTACATTTAAAATGCCCACGACTCAGTTCTGAAATGGAGAAAGCCATAGATAGTAATATTCAGAACCTGTCCTGCAGAAAGCAGCACGTACGTCCATTGAAATGAATGGAGGCAAGGGCCCTTTCTCTGATGGATTGGCCCCTCAGATAAATTGTGGTGGAAGTGTTAATGCAGCATCAGGAATGCAGTTTCACACCCAGGAAAGACAGAGCATCAGTTATGCCTATCACAGAAATATTTAGAAAAAACAGTAGTGGCCATGTTTGCTTCTTACCATTTTTTTTCTCAAAAAAAAAATAATAAAATAATAAAATAAAATAAAAATCTACAGGGTTTATCTCATTTGTCCATTTGTTTGAGAGGGAAGTCTCTATATTTTTAAAGTTACAATCAAGAACCTTGAAAATAGAAATAATACTCATAACTGGCAACACATTTTTATAGAATTAAAGAAATCCAATGCGTGCATACAGATTTTAGTTCCGAAGCAAAGAATGGTATTTATTTGTCCCTTTATCTGAGAGCCCCGAGCTGTCCCATGACCCAAGGTGCATTATGAATCAGAAGTGGGAGTACTGTCTGTACTTAATTGAAGACGAAATAGTAACCTATAGCCTATTTGCCCCATTCACTAGGGAACAGCTCTTTAAAGGGTTTCAACAAATAGCCGTCAACAACCTTCATTTAATAACTGTACTGAACTACTGGGGAGCATCCAGAGGTGGAGCCATCTGTGGGAAATAAAATCCAGCCAAAGGAGGACGCTGATGATTAACTGTGGGCCCAGGATTCCTGGGCATTACAGAACCCAGTGTATCCATCCTATCTTTGTTTACGGAGGTTATCAACCTAATTGCTCATACATAGGCTAGCAGAGGTTTTCCCTGTTGAGTCATCTTATACCCAATACCTCCTTCAAAGTATGGCTATTTGTCATATTATATAAACTATCAAGGTACAGGAGTGTTTGTAGGTGTAAACTTACAATACCTTATGCAGCACTAAAGTTTGATAATGAAATGAATTGAATTTTATTTCAATATTGTGTCTTTCTTTTTCTTTGTTCTTCCTCACTTCAGCTATCACCTTCGCTTCACTGTGGTGTCAGTCTTTGGATTCTAATTATACAAACTTATATTATTTTGCCAGAGCATCTAAGAACCATGTTAGCTATTAAAATAACTCTATTTTGTAAGCCATGTTTTCCTTCCCTGCAATGGCTTCAATACTAGGGCAAGTAAGCAATGACTGAACAAAAACTGGGGACGACCATCTCCAGGTACTTCGCTGTTATGCCTAAAATCACAAAGAAGGGCTGAATTCCCTGACCAACGGAAATGATCGCCAGGTTTGAAGAGAAGCCGTTTATTTCCTGGTGTATTTCAGACTTCACCTTCAGAACTGCCGTTTTTATTACTGTCGAATTCAGAATTCAAAAATAGTACTGTTTTGCTTAGAAATTTAAGGCAAACTCAAAGAATAACGTGGCAAAATATCCATTGTATTTTATGCATAAGCACTGATGTTTTCAAGTGTTTTCTTCTGCACCCACATAGAGAAACTAAAACTCTCATTCTAGTTAGCAAATTTTCAGAGATACTTCCTGATTTGCCAGCTTGGGTTGGATTTACTCATGCTTGCCTGACAGACTCTAAACTATAAAAGTATTATTTCAGTCTGTATTACTTTCTGCAAAAAAGTTGTTGGGGCAAGGTTTGGGAGGAGTGGGAGAAACCTAAGAACAAAATCAATATAACCATGATAACAGAGGCAAATGAAACGACCTGGGGGCCTGGAGTTGTGGGTGCCAGTCCTAGCTCCGTCACTCACTGCTAGGCAGTTTGCTTCACCTCTCCGGGCCTCAGTTTCTCCATTTGCTAAATGAAGAGCTTGGACCAGATGAGCAATCAGGTCCTACTGGCTCTGATATTCTACATTTTTGTGGGAGATGAGCAATCCTATAAAAGCAGGTCACGATTGCAACTGGGCATTCTCTCCAACACCAAAGTCTGCTTCACGAGTGAAACTGGGAAAACAAGTAACTAAGCCCTGAGAGGTTGCAGAGCTCTGGGGAAGTGACCATCTCTGTAGCCAGGCAGCTGGTCTCTAGGGAATCATCACCACCTTCAGACAAGCAATGGAACCCTAAGGGAGAAGATCTAATTGGAAGGGGCAACTTAGGCAGCTTGTGAGAAAGTCAGGGCCGAGCAGGTGACAGGTCTGTACAAGGGATGGACACACACACACACACACACACACACACACACACTCCCTCACACGCAGAGCAGGATTTCAGGCAGGCTCCTTTTTATGTAGCTCATGCTTGGGAATCAAACCTATTGTTCTCCCCAAACAGGTTTTTTCTCTCCTTCAATAATTAGGAAAGCAATTTGCTAGTCTATACTGTTTATTTCTTTACTTCTGGTGCCCATACCCCACTTCCAGCCTAAAATTATTAAATGGCAGTTATGACTGGTAAGGAATCGTACCCAGTGAGTTTCTGATTAGCATGGACACTGCCTATTGGGTTAGAAAGGAAATGATCAGGAAATGTTCAGGAAATCAGATCTCATATCCATACCCACTTGTTCTCTTGCATAGAATAGCGATGTGTCATTGCCTTCTGCTCTCATCAGACTCCCATGTACCATATTTATCCCAATCTCTCTTCCTCCACGATTTTGAAAGCTTATCCACAATTTTTTTCTTGAAAACTTCTTCTTCCACCTGTTCAGATCCAGGAGCATTTCTTTAATTTGTCTTTTCTTTTTGAAACAGCAACAACAGATATAACTTTTTTTTTTTGGGGGGGGAGGTTTATGTACAAGTGGTCATGCATGTTCGTCTTTGTAAAAGTCATGTTAAATTAAATAATCAAGTACTTGCTCCTATTTGATTTGTGCAGGGAGATGGGTGATCGGCACCCCCAGCTGTTACCTGTCATGAATTCCCTTTCCCTCCTCCCTGTACTGAAAGTCGTCCACTGCCCCTCAGCATTAATCCTGTTTCTTCAACAGGCACTTCACAAAAACAAGTATCCAGATAGCTAATTTACAAATGCAAATGGCTCAACTTTGTATAAGGAAAATATAAAGTCACAATAAGATAGCTGTATTATCCATTAGAATGACTAAAATTAAAAGAATTGAAAAAAAGAAGAGTTGACAATAACAAGTGATAGCAAGTTAACAAGTTGATGGAGAACAATGGAACTCTCATACACTGCTAGAAGGAACGTAAAGTGGAAAAACTTACTTTGAAAAACTGATTTTATATATATATATACACACACACATATATATATATATATATATATATGTATATATAGTGCCAAAAATGAATACACATTTCAAGAAAGGAAAAAACTGTATTAAAATTGTAATACAATGAATGATGCTAGCATTCATTTGATGAATGCCATCTTTTGGGCGAACGTCATACTACACATTGGTAATTCAACTTCGAAAATAATACATAGATACATCTCTTAAAATGTGTACATTTTTTTTCGGCACCCTGGATGTGTGTGTGTGTGTGTGTGTGTGCATGCGCACGAGTGTGAATTAACTACAGCTACACATAACAACAAGAATGAATCTCACAGACATAATGTTGAATGAAAGAAGCCCCACAAAAAAGAGCACATACTGTGAATTCATTCATATGAATTAGAGCCAAGTCTAATCTATGGTGATAAGAGTCAGAAGAGTTGTTATTTTGGGGGGAAGGAGTGGTTATTGATTGTGAAGGAACACAAGGGAGCTTTTCACAATGTTAGAAATATTCTCCATCTTGATCAGGATCATAGTTACATGAGCATGTTCAGATGTAATTGTTCATCCAGTTACACACTCAAGGATGGTGCATTCTACTGTTTATTGTGGCATAATACACCAGTAGTGGAAAAAGGCAAACAAATTGTTGCCCCAGGCCATGAATGCAGCAGGGCCTGATCATTTTACTTGTCATGTATCATGTACTCTCTAAACCAAGTGTTACACAGCTGTGTTAACAGCAATGTTTAAATGCACTGGGTGTTAGCTTCCAGTCACTCTACTTCTGATGTCATTTGGATCCTATTTGGAAGACCATAAGACATTGTAAAGAAAATCTAGGAATAGCGGCTCTACATGTTAAGACCTACCTTCACCTTGAGCACTCAACTAGCTCCCTGAAAGAGTCTTTCCAAACACCAGATCGTGAACATCATTCAATGAAATAAAATATTTACTGTTACAGTACACAGTGTTCTAGTAGCTGAGAGGATTCAAAGATGAACAAACTATGCTCCGGTTCTCAAGGCGCTTACACTCATTGGTCGTGGGAAGCAGGTGTGCGTGGAGCTAAGTATCATTTTAGGAAGAGAGGGTAAGAGCTAAGAGAGCGGTGTAAAATATTATAAGAGCCGATGGGAGAAGGCTTCCTGAACGGGCAGCATTCTCTCTGAGCCTTGGAGGACGGGAAGGGATTTCACAGGCATAGTGGGATAGTGGAAGGGGGGAAGAACGCGTGGTTATAGAAGGAAAACAAAGCCAAGTTTGATATGACCATCCTTCAACTACTCTCCGTTTGAAGGTCCCCATCTCATGCAATGGCTCGTTTATGCTGACAAGTGTTCTAAACTAAATCCGGTAGCTGCCTTCCCACCAGAAGCATCTGACTTCACTGCTTCTGCTCCCGATGTTGATATACGAGTTTGTGACACAGGCAGTGGTAGGAGCTCTGTAATGTCACTTTAAGACCTACAATAGGTTAGTGAAAAGGAGACCTTTGAATATGGACCCCGGGCACCTCTGCAGCACTTAAGAGCCCTCACTTTTCTGACTTGGAGATAACTTACCAAAAGGCCAAGCATGGGATTGATTTATTGCCAAACTGGTGTAAAAGTGAGAGCGAAAACAGACTTCAGCATTTATTTTTTTCTAATTTACCCTGAGGTTGAAGTCCATCTCTTGTAATAAGAAATCACTCTTATGGACAACTAGGGTGAGAATCTCATCCTGTGTCACATTTTATGGGCTCAGAAACACAAGGATAAGAATAGGTCTTTAACCTTATCCTATTTGACTGAAAAGATATTTGATCTTTTGTCACTCTCATAGCAAAGACTCCCACATTTCTTTCCCTTTTTCAAAAAAAAGATCATCAAACTTCACATAGGTAAAGGCTCCCCTGAGTTATATAAGGTGACTATTTAATTTATCCCCTAGACAGTGATACTTTTGATAGAGTGTTGGGTGCTCAACTTGGATGAGATATCAGGACATAGGCCTAATGTAGGACCATCATGGGAAAAGCAGGACATACAGGCATCCTAATTATTAGAGAGAGAACAATTTGAGGATACAAAATACACTTTCAAATAATGCCTTAAAATAAGCATCAGATTTGGAAATCACCATTGAAAATAACTACTACTGTTAGGCGTGGTAGTTCTGCACAGTTATTGAAAGGGAGGGGCAAGTTTCACATCTCACACTACATTTAATTTAAGAGTTAGAACCTCATTTCCTATCCTTGACATAGTTTAGTATCTCGTGACAGTGAAATATGGGTGAAGCTCTGAAACTGTGATTTCTGGTGTTTTTCCTTTACTCCCTGAAAGAGAGCTCCTGTCAATCAGCCTGCTTCCCATCGACATGAGGTCTACTGGGGAGGGGAAGATGCAGGTCCTCACACCCAAAGGCCCACAGTAGTTTGTTTTCTTTTTTAAAAAATTAAATTTATTGGGGTGGCATTGGTTAGTAAAATTATGTAGGTTTTAAGTGTACATTTCTCTATATATATCACCATATATTTGATCCCCTTTGCTCCTCTTCTGCGACTCCCGACCCCCTTACCTTCTGGTAACCACTGAACTGTTGTCTATGAGTTTTTGTTTGTTTGTTTGTCTTGTTCCTTTGTTGCTTTCTGTTTTGTATCCCGCATATGAGTGAAGTGATATGGTTCTTGACTTCTTCTGTCTGACTTATTTCACTTAGCATAATAATCTCAAGATCCATCCATATTGTCGCAAATGGCGGTGTTTCATCTTTTCTAATGGCTGACTAGTATTCCATTGTGTGTATATACAACATCTTCTTTATCCAATCATCTATCAAAGGGCAACTTTGTTGTTTACCATGTCTTGGCCACCATAAATAATGCTGCAATGAAATTCGGGGTACATACAGAGGGTGCCAAAAAAATGTATACACATTTTAAGAAAGGAATAAAACTGTATTAAAATGACACTGATGGTAACCATTTTGAGCACCTCTTGTAACTGCAGAAATCAAACGTGACTTGTATTCATCTTTGGTTATCAGTATATATTGAGTATTGCAATTTTAACACAGTTTTCTCCTTTCTTAAAACGTGTATATATTTTGTTGGCACCCTCTGTATATCTTTACAGATAAATGTTTTCAAATTTTTTGGTAGTTACCCAGAAGAGGGATTGCTGGGTCATATGGTCGTTCTATTTTTAATTTTTTGAGGAACCTCCATACAGTTTTCCATAGCGGCTGTACCAATTTACTTTCCCACCAGCAGTGTATGAGGGTTCCTTTTTCTCCACAGCCTCTCCAACACTTATTATTTGTCTCGGTGATGACAACCATTCTAACTGGTGTGAGGTTTATCTCATTGTGGATTTGATTTGCATTTCCCTAATAGCTAGTGAAGTTTAGCATTTTTTCATATATCTGTTGACTGATTGTATGTCTCTTTGGGAGAAGTATCTGTTCAGGTCCTCTGCTCATTTTTTAATTGGATTGTTCATTTTTTTGTTGTTCAGTTGTACGAGTTCTTTATATATTTTGATATTAGCCCATGATCAGAGGGGTTGTTTGCAAATATCTTCTCCCTTTGGTTGGTTGTCTCTGTCTTTGGTTGATGGTTTCTTTTGCTGTGCAGAAGCCTTTTAGTTTGATATAGTCCCGTTCATTTATTTTTGCTTTTACTTCCCTTGCTTTTGAGGTCAAATTCATAAAATCCTCTTAGAACCCAAGGTGCATAAGTTTAGTACCTATACTTTCTTTTATGCAACGTATTGTTTCAGGTCTTATGTTTAGATGTTTGATCCATTTTGAGTTAATTTTGGTATATGGTGACAGATAGCAGTCTGGTTTCTTTCTTTTGCACATGGCTTTCCAATTTTCCCATCAACATTTACTGAAGAGACTTTCTTTTCTCCATTGTATGTGTTTGGCTCTTTTGTCAAAAATTATCTGCCCATATATATGTGGTTTATTTCTGGGTTTTCAATTATATCCCATTGGTCTGTGTGTCTGTTTTTCTGCCAATACCATGCTGTTTTGATTATTGTCACTTGTTAGCACAAATTGAAGTCAGGGAGTGTGATACCTCCAGCCTGTTCTTTTTTCTTAGGATGCTTTGGCTATTCGGGATCTTTTGTGATTCCATATAAGTCTGATAATTTTTTGTTCTATTTCTTGAAAAAATGCCATTGAGATTTTGATGGGAGGTTTCATTAAATCTGTATATTGCTTTGGGTAATATGGCCATTTTAGCTATGTTCATTCTTCCAACCCATGAACACAGAATATCTTTCCATTTCTTTGTGTCGTTTTCAATTCCTTTTAAGAATGTCTTACAGTTTTTGGTGTATAGATCCTTCACATCCTTTGTTAAGTTTATTCTATTTTGTTATTTTTGTTGCAATTGCAAAAGGAATTATTATTTTTGTTTTCACTTCTTTTTCTGAAATTTCATTGTTAGTATATAGGAATGCAATGGATTTTTGTACATTGATTTTGTATCCTGCAACTTTACTGTATTCGTTTGTTGTTTCTAATAGCTTTTTTGGTGGAGTCTTTAGAGTTTTTTGTATAAAAAATCATGTCATCTGTAAAAAGTGAGAGTTTAACTTCTTCATTTCCAATTTGGATACCTTTTATTTCTTTCTCTTGCCTGATTGCTCTGGCTAGGACTTCCAACACTATGTTGAAAAGCAGAGGTGATAGGGGATAGCCCTGTCGTGCTCCTGAACGTAGAGGAAAAGCTTTCAGTTTTTCACTATGAAGTATGATATTAGCTGAGGGTTTGTCATATATGGCCTTAATTATTTTGAAGTACTTTCCTTCTATACCCATTTTATTAAGTATTTTAATCATAAATGGATGTCGTATCTTGCCAAATGCCTTTTCTGCTTCTATTGATATTATGATATGATTTTTATATTTTATTTTGTTTATCTGGTGTTACATTGATCAATTTGTGTATGTTGTACCATCCTTGTACCCCTGAAATTAACCCCACTTGATCATGATGTATAATCTTTTCAATGCATTGTATTTGATTTGGTAGAATTTTGTTTAGGGTTTTTGCATCTATGTTCATCAGAGATATTGGTCTATAGTTTTCTTTTTTGTGTGTTGTCCTTACCAGGTTTTGGTACCAGAGTAATGTTGGCCTCATAAAATGAGTTAGAAAGTATTTCCTCTTCTTCAATATTTTGGAAGAGTTTGAGGAGGACATGTATTAAATCCTCTTTGAATGTTTGGTAGAATTCACTAGGGAAGCATCTGGTCCTGGACTTTTGCCTTTGCGAAGGTTTTTGATGATTGTTTCAATTTCTTTACTGTTGATCAGTCTATTTAGATTTTCCAGTTCTTTGTGATTCAGTCTAGGAAGGCTATATGTTCCTAAAAACTTCTTCTAGGTTATCGAATTTGGTGGCATATAGTCCTTCATAGTATTCTCGTATGATCGTTTATATTTCTGTGGTATTCATGGTAAATTCTCCTCTTTCATTTCTGATTTTATTTATTTGAGTCTTTCCTCTTTTTACCTTCGTGCGTCTACCCGCACGAATGTTTGTCAATTTTATTAATCTTTTCAAAGAACCAGCTCTTTGTTGCATTGATTTTTTTCTGTAGTCTTTTTGTTCTCTATTCCATTTAGCTCTGCTCTAATTTTTATTATTTCTTTCCTTCTGCTGACTTTGGGTTTCATTTTTTCTTCTTTTTCTAGTTCTTTCAGCTGTATGTTAGGTTGTTTATTTGAGATTTTTCTTGTTTCTTGATATAGGCCTGTAATGATATAAATTTCCCTCTTCTTACTGCTCTTGCTGCATCCCGATAATTTTGATAGGATGTTTTCATTCTCATTTGTTTCTATGTATCTTTTGATCTCTCCTTTTATTTCTTCTTTGACCCAGCTGTTCTTTAATAGTACATTGTTTAATCACCATGCATTTGTGGATTTTCCCACTTTCTTTTTGAAGTTGATCTCCAATTTCAAAGCCTTGTGGTCAGAGAATATGCTTGGTGTGATTTCAATCTTAAATTTGCTGAGGCTAGCATTGAGTCCCAACATATGTTCTGTCCTTGAGAATGTTCCATGTGCACTAAACAAGAATATATAGTCTGATGTTCTAAGATGAAGTACTCTGTAAATTTCAATTATGTCCATTAGTCTAATGTGTCATTTAAGGCTGATATTTCCTTACTGGTTTTTTGTTTGGATGATCTAGCCATAGCTGTCAATGGTATTTAGGTGACCTACTGTTTTAGTCAATTTCTACCTTTAGTTCTGTTAGTAGTTGCTTTGCATATTTTTGTACTTCTTGATTGGGGGCATAAGTATTGATAAGTGTTATGTCTTCTTGTTATATTGTCCCTTTTATAAATATGAAATGTCCATCTTTGTCTCTTGTTACCTTTTTTATCCTGAAGTTTATTTTGTCAGATATAAATATGACTTCACCTGCTTTTCTCTGGATTTCATTTGCTTGGAGTACTGTTTTCCACGCTTTCACTTTGAGTCTGTATTTTCCTTTGTTCCTCCGATGAATCTCTTGGAGGCAGCAGATGGTTGGGTTTTGTTTTTTTATCCAACCTGCTACTATGTGCCTTTGTTAATGGTGAGTACAGTCCATTTACATTTAGGGTGATTATTGACATTTGAGCATTTCTTATAGCCATTTTATCTTTTGTTTTCTGTTAGCTCAGTTTCTCCATTGTTTCTTTGCCTTTTTGTTATCTTAGTGCAGTGGAATTCTATGATTTTTCCCTTTTTCGTATTGTTTTATGTTATGTGTCTCAGTTCTGCATTTTTTTTTTTGAGTGGTTACTGTTAAGTTGATTCAGAAGAAACTTTCATATGTACAGTAGTCTTCTTTCTTCAGCACGCTTCTTATCTCCATTCCCCTTTGCAAATTCAGACCTTAGCTCTCTCCCCTTTTATGTTTTGTCACAAATTATCCCTGTTTGTGCTGTGAGTTGATTTCTGAGTTGCAGTAGCAAGTTGTCTTTTTTCTTTTTCTTTTCTTTTTTTTTTTAATGTTTTTATCTTGTTTACCCTTTATGTTATGTTTAGTGTACAGTGCCCTATTCTGTGTAGGGGTTGCCATTTTCTGCTTCTGTCTGTCTGTTTGTAATCTTGCTCATGGTTTTGTACCCTTTTGTCTTTTTGTTTCAGGTCAAATAGTCTCCTTCAGTATTCCCTGTAATGTAGGCCAGTGGTGGAGAATTCCCTCAGCTTCCATACATCTGGAAAGGTAGGATTTTCTAATATAAAATTCGTCATTAGATATTTGGATCATGAATGTTTGACTAAATTTAATCTTACCTATTATATCATGAAAGTATATTCTATACTTTAGCTTATTCTCTTCTTATTTTTTTTTTAAAAATGCACTTTAAATGTGAATGCATTCACCAGCTAACCACACACACACACTTGTTACACTTGTTTATTGGTTGTGAGAAGCAGGTAGATCACTGTATGTCACTCTGTATCCACAGTGATATGGACCTGAGCCCAAACTTCATTGACCATATGACCTCCATAAACCGCTACTCTGACTAGTGTCCTTCACATGGCATTTTGAGCCTCCAGGAATTAGTGTCAATTCAGAGCTATTGTCCAGTAATCCTCTTCCTCAGTGCACAGTCACTCTGGTAAATGGCCCCAGCTCCTTTGGAGAAGGCTAAAGGGGAAGATACATAGTATAAATTGTTGGTGGTGTAATAGGGCCTTCCTCAAGGGCATCCAGCCTCTCTCTCATTCAAGTGTCTTTTGGTCTGTGAACTGCTCCAATCCTGAGAATTCGTGACTCTCTATTATGGGAAGTGAAGACTTCCTGTTTACCAGACTTAGAGCTTTTCTACTTACACTAGTCAAGTAAGGCTCTAGATGTCTGCCTACCTGTTTCATTTCTAGGGATACCATAATCAGTCAGTCAACGCTGATCTCTGTGGCTCAAACTATTTTGATTATCGCTCTGACTCTGTTGCCCTTTGTAGCAACCATGCCCACACAGACTTTGGTGATTAAGTACCACCACTTGGCCTCTGCCACCCAGAAACTCATTCCCATTGAAATCAAGGATCCTAATTTGATGGTAGCATTTCCCACTATCATTCCTGACGTAGAGAGAGCAGTAGTACCACAGAGCTCTTCAAAGATGATGGGGGCTCCTGTCATAAATGTAGCTCTCACAGTTTTGATAAAGAAACTATACTTTGGAACTCTGCAGACGACATAGTGAAGGGGTGAATGAAGTTGTTCTGTTAGGAATCTCCTCTGGCATTCCAATCTGCCTAAGGCTTCAGGGATCCTTTAAAAAAATCAATGTTCCAAAATTACACCTTAATACACTAAATAAAGAGCAAAGTAAATCAAGGTAAGTAAAAGAAGGGAAATAATTAAATAAATAATACTTAAATCATAATAAAAATAACACAAATAATAAATATTTAAATAAATAATAAATGAAATTGGAAACGGCCTATTGAAAAAATTAACAAAAGAGTTCTATGCTGCTGTAAAATGCAGACTATCATTGTATACTAAAATGGATTAATCTTTAAGATATACTGGTGGGTGAAATAAATTAAGGTGAAAATGTGGGTACACTATGTTACCATTTATTTAAGAAAGAGGGGTTTATAAAAATATACATATATTATGTTTTATAAAACAATCAAAAGGCAAACTATTAAAAATCAGGAAAGGACAGTATAAGGGGAAACAAGAATAAAAGGTAAAATGTTTGGAATACACCTTGCTTTAGGGATATGACTTTAGAATCCTGTAAATAGTTTACATAATTATAAAATACAATCAGATGAAACAAATCTCTTTTTTAATAGCCTTAAACTGATTTTAGTAATCATATTTTTATTGGTAATGTTAGTACTTTTATAATATTATCCAACGGTTATCTATTATATATGTATTATAGAATAAACCAAATGAATAATTATCTTAGTGTCATTAAGAACCACTATTTTTTTTTTTTTTTGTCATGGGAGAAAGGAGATACAGATGTGATATTAATGAGGCTAAGTAAAAATACGGTGTTCCTGAATTTCAATGGGCAATATCAGAATGAATTTATGATGTATTTTACCTTTATTTAAAAGTATGTATTTTTAAATGATTCCTACCAATGGTGGAATTGGCTTTTGTGAACAAGCTTTCTTATCAATAACAACTAGAAACAAAGTTTGACAAAATACCAAGAGCATAAATTTGAAGACCTCAGAGAGATTTCAAGGATGCCAGGATTTACGGAGAAAACAATTCCACAGTGTAGAAAAGCCATGAAGTGAGATATTCTAGAGTACTGTTCCCTTTGAGGAATTTGCTGATTTGTAATGGGTTTGGGACTGAGAGCAAAGCAGAAGAAAAAGTGGTGGCTCAGTGATTGGGAAGCTGAGATGCAGTTTTGTCAGTATTCTGGACCCTGGGGAGACACAAATTGAGCTCAGGGGGGCCAAGGAGAAGCAGTGCTGTTAGTAATTCCACACTTCCACTTAGGAATCCTTAGAAAGCTACACCCTAGGAGTAAAGGTGAACTATAAGTAGACCAGCAAACAGACAAGAGCACAATTAAACTTCAGAGAAGCTCAGTCCCAACCATGGACTAAGGTTCTCTGTTCTTCTTTTACCACCTGTTTAAAAGCAAAAGTCTTCTCCGGAGAAAGATAAATCCAACCAGAGCCTCACATTACCTCTATCATTTTTTATATTCAATGTCTGGTATTCAATAAAAAATTAACAGACATAGCAGAAATATAGGATCAAATGACCAAAAACTAAGATAAAATATCCGGCATTAGAATTAGACCCACAAGTAATGAAGATATTAGAGAAATCAGACATGACTTCAAATTAACTGTGATTAATAAATGAAGAAATGACAAAATAGAGAAATTCACCAGAGAACTTGAATCTATTTTAAAAAGACAAATGAAAGTCTTAGTACTAAAACGGACCAAATTGATGGATTTAACATGATAGACACAGAAGAAGACAGATTAGTGAAATCAGAAGGTAGATCAATAGAAAATACTCAGACTGGAAAACAAAGAGAAAAAAATGGGTAGGGAGACAAAAAAGAGTATATAAGAGACATATAACACAATGTCTATGTCTAACATAGAATTAAAATACATGTCAAAAATAGAAAGTTCAGGAGCTGATGTGTTTAAGTTCCTTGTATTATCATGGAAATGGTGAAAGTAGTAACTTATATAGTCACGCGCTGCTTAATAATGGGGATACCTTCTGAAAAATGTGTTGTTAGTTGATTTTGTCATTGTGCGAACATCATAGAGTGCACTTACACAAACCTAGTGTACAGCCTACTACACTTAAGCTACAGGGTATAGTCTATTGCTCCTAGGCTACAAAGCTGTACAGAATATGCTTATTTGATATCTGTATATCTTCTTTGGTGAGGTGTTTGTTCATATTTTTTGCACATTTTAAAACTAGGTTGTTCATTTTCTTATTATTGAATTTTAAGAATTCTTTGTATATTGTGGGTAATAGTCCCTTTATCAGATATGTCTTTTGCAAATATTTTCTCCCAGTCTGTGGCTTTCTTCTCATTTTCTTGACTGTGTGTTGAAAGGTATCTTTGGAGGAAGACAGAGCATAAGCTTTTAATTTTAATTAAGTCTAGCTTATCAATTTTTTCTGTCATGGATCATGTCTTTGGTGGTATATCAAAAGTCATTGCCAACCTCAAGGTCATTGAGATTTTATTTTATTTCATCTTCTAGGAGTTTTACATTTTTCGTGTTTTATATTTAGGGCTATGATCCATTTTGGGTTAACTTTTATGAAGAGTATAATGTCTCTATCTAGATTCCTTTTTTTTTTTTGCATGTGGATGTCCAATTGCTCTAGCACCATGCTAATCTGGTTTTTAAGGTAGTCAATGTCAATGAGTTTTAAATCCTAAAGATTCTATTTTTAATTTTTAGAAGCTAATGTGGTTTATTTACCAATCACTTGATTTTTTTTAATAATATCTTGCTTCTTGTTCAAGTCTTGTTCATACCAACTTAAAAAAATTTGCAGTTATTTTAGAGTCTATTTGATTATTCCAATATCTGAGGTTCTTCAGAGTCTAAGTTTTGTGGTTGGTTGGTTCTGCTGACTTTTAGTCATTGTGGCTTACTCTCTTACATTTATAGCATTTTTTATTATAAAATCATATTTGGCTGAACTTAATTGATATCTCAAGGGGCCTGGATTCATCATGCTTTCTTCAAGGAAAAATTAGTGTTTGCTTCTTAGAAGTGTCAGGGACACTTTTGTACTCAGGCCGTTTATTTAATTTCTTGGCATATTGTTTCCATGACTTTGTACACAGTAGAAATTTGAGTCTCAAACTCATCTGAGAGCTGGCCTATAGTTAAAAATTTTCAGGAGATATTATTATCATCATTACTATTATTTTCTATTTAGAAGTATGGTAAAGACACGTTTCCTTGTTGGCTCACTTTGCACCAGGCAAATTTTTACCTAGCTATCATCATGGAGTCTGCACCACCTTCAGTGGACCAGTTTTATGTGGAGTTTTCAGATTCAGTTCCAACTTTTCACAGGTATAAGATACAGTCTTCCATTCCACATATTACCATTAACCCCAACCAAGTTCTAGGTTGTTTCATGGCACTTATCATCTGGGGAGCTGCTCTTCACTTAACATTTTGGTTTGTGAATCTATTCACTTATTCTGGTTTCAACTCCCTTTTAGAGATTTTCCTCACTTTTTAGTGAGCTCAGCAATGCATCAGTGCATGTTGTAGTTTATACATCATCTAGGGTGTGCAGAAGGAAGTCTTTTCAAAACATTCAGTCTATCGTACTTCTAGAAGCTGATGCCTAATTTTTCTGTTTTTATATCAATTTATGGATACATTTTCCTCTTAAATTTCTCTAAGGGTATTGATTTGAATTTGTAGGGTTTTGTTGTTGTTGTTGTTTGTTTGTGTTTTGTGTGTGTGTGTGTGTGTGTGTGTGTGTGTGAAGTTTCCTCTGTCCCTCAAATTAGTTTTTTCCAGGGACCATGTTTCCTATGGTTATTTTTCTTTCTCTTTACTATTCTAGGGGAGTTCCTCAAATATCTGGTGACTTTAGCTTATTTGCCTATATTTAAAAGGCATTAAAAAAAAACACCTGGGAATTTGTGTTATATTGGTGGAACTATTTAATTGTTGAGCTTCTTTTTCTTTTTTTTTTAATTGAAGTTTATTGGGGTGACAATGGTTAGTAAAGTTACATAGGTTTCAGGTGTACAATTCTGTATTACATCATCTATAAATCCCATTGTGTGTTCACCACCCAGAGTCAGTTCTCCTTCCATCACCATATATTTGATCCCCTTTACCTTCATCTACCATCTCCTTCCCCCCTGACCTTCTGATAACCACTAAACTATTGTCTGTGTCTATGAGTTTTTGTTTATTTGTTTGTCTTGTTCCTTTATTGTTTACAGTTTTATATCCCACATATAAGTGAAATCATATGGCTGTTGACTTTTTCTGACTTATTTAGCTTAGCATAATAATCTCAGATCTGTCCCCTATCACCACTGCTTTTCAACATAGTATTGGAAGTCCTCGCCAGAGCAATCAGGCAAGAGAAAGAAATAAAAGGCATCTGAATTGGGAATGAAGAAGTTAAATTGTCATTTTTTGCAGATGACATGATACTATACATATATAGAAAACCCTAAAGACTCCAGCAAAAAGCTACTAGAAACCATCAATGAATATAGCAAAGTTGCCGGTTACAAAATCAACATAAAAAAATCCATTGCATTTCTATATACTAACAATGGAATCTTAGAAAAAGAAATAAAAAAAGAAAATTCCTTTTTCAGTTGCAACAAAAAGAATAAAATACCTAGGAATAAAGTTAACCAAAGATGTGAAAGACCTGTTTGCTGAAACCTATAAGACATTTTTAAAAGAAGTTGAAGAAGACCCAAAGAAATGGAATGACATTCATTCTGTGTTCATGAATTGGAAGAATCAACATAGTTAGAATGGCCGTATTACCGTTGGGCTTCTTTTTAAGGGTGGTAAGGTAGAGAACTCATAATATCCTGGGAAATCCTAAATTAAAAACAAAAACGAAAAATTGACCATCTTCTCTTGCGACCATATAGAGAATTTCTTAAATGAGGAAACTTCTGATATATTTGCATATGGGGTAGATGTCTGATGTCTTGCAAGAGCTGCATTCAAGAGCACAGGAGGAGTTGAAGGTGACGATTCACTGTTCCATTGACTAATATTCAACTAACCACGATGTTTTCGGTTCCACGTCTAACTCTGGCTCTCACTTTCGCCCTTTGTTATTCTTGATGTTTCTTGCACTGAACCTTTTTGTGGTTTTGCCAGATGGTTTGTGTCTTCCTTAGCTGTAACCGTCTGTGCTTATTCTGGACTATGACTTTCTCCTTCTACGCCATCAGGTACAACTCCTCCATCTTCTTAACTTGTAGAAACCTTCCCACTGATGAACTTTTCCATTTTCTTAGTTCTTAAGGCTTTATTTTTTTTCCCCTTTATTACTTTTATATTGAGCTCTCTGGAGGAAGAAGAGAGACATTTACAGGGTCAACCTAGTTTTTGTTTCTTAATTAGAATTTCTACATAAGTGAACTCTGACTGTAGCAGTTGGGTGGAATGTCTTAGTCTGTTCAGGCTGCTATAACAAAATGCCACAGACTAGGTATGAACAGCAACAGAAATTTACTGTTTATAGTTCTAGCAGCTGGGAAGTCCAAGAACAAAACACTGACAGATTCCATGTCTAGTGGGGGCTCACTTCCTAGTTCACAAATGGTGATCTTTTCACTGTATCCTCATATGGCAGAAAGAGTGAGGGAGCTCTTTGGGGCCTCTTTTATAAGGGCTCTAATCCCATTTATGAGACTTCACCCTCATGACCTAATCACTTCTCAAAGGCCCCACCTCCAAAAGCCATCATATTGGGGATTAGGTATCAACATATGAATTTTGGAGGGATACAAATATTCGGTCCATAGCATAGTCTTCCCAGTTTAGGTAGCTATAGATAGCTATATGTGAAAAGGATTCTTGAACTTGAGACATTCTTAAGATGGGAAGAAAATATGTCGGAAATAGCTGACTTGATATTCTGCAGATAGATTTCATAACAATTAAGAGCATTGGCTCTGAAGTAAGAAAGATATACAGGTTCAAACCCCAGCACTGCCTCTTATCCATTTAATTTACTGTGTGACCTTAGGTAAGTCACTTCACCTCTCTGAACCTCTGTTTCCTCATTTTTAAAATGGATATACCTATACTTACCCCCTAGACTGGATAGAAGAATTCCATAAACATTACATAATGACTATTGAGTAAAGGCTATTCCTATCAGTAATGTTACCTATAATAAGAACTCCATACAGTTTTGTCCACATGGTTGTATACAGTCTTGTCCATGATGTTTTATTTCATAGACTTCTGCATTTGCTCAGACTTTAGATGAGAAATTCATATTGATTTCTACAGGAAGTCATGTTTCCTTTCAGCGCACGCTGCAAAATGCCAGGCTTTCTGTCTGTAACCTGACAGCCTCTGTCATTGTTTGTTGGTCACCAGACCTCTCAAATATTTTTTTTTCATACAGAAATGAGCTTAAAGGACTTTCTTCTTGGAGTCCATGATGAAGATGTATTATCCACCATTGTGCAGGACGATGACAATTCTTACTTCACATTTTAACAAGCCTGTGAGGTACATGGGGAGGTATTAATACTCTGATTTAACAAAAGAAAAAGTTGAGTTTCAGAGAAATTAAGTTGAGTATCTTTAGATCTGAAAACTTCACCTCATTCTGGCCCTCTCATGGTGGTTGAGGGAATGTCTCCAGTATAAGTCAGGCTCTTCCTTTCCCCTAGTTTCCAGCTGTATTTCCTGGACTTTGCAACTGTGATAGATTTGCTGAAAAGTATGTGTCTGGAGAGACGGGTTTGGTCAGTATATGAGGTGTATGCAAATCTGCAACCACAAAATGATGATTGATAGTAATTGTTCTAATTTGTGAATTAGCTGTAAATGTATTTTTGTGATTCAATTTTAGGTTGGAAGATCTAACCTTCGAGGTTCTAAGTAATGAGGCATTAACTTTACTGCTATTTTTTCAAACTACCACAAAATATAAGCACCTGTCAAAAAATGAATCAGATGATGATAACTGTTTTGTGGATGGTATTTTTAATGTCATTATTGCCATTGCAAATCCAAGCTAAATGAATCTGTTCGTCTCGAGAAAAATCCCAAGTTAGCAAAAGTGTCCGTTCAGAGGTAAAGTTCACACCTTGGCAGGTTTTTCCACCTCTGCTCAAAATGGGGCTCAAGGCTGTGCTTGTTATCTTTCCTGGATTGATGAGGGCTCTTCTGAGTTAAGATTTCTGATTTGCCAATTCAGGGTTAACTCATACAGGAAACTGAAAAATTTGCCTTCAGGATCTGCAATGTCCGGGTACCTTTTTCCAGAAGATAATTGTCATCTCTGCTATTCCAAGAGTTAGCTTAAATGTCTTTTATTATCTGCCTTGTTGGACTTTGTTTCTGCGTTCTCTTTCTCTCTTTGTCCAGCTCTATATAAACTTGTGACATGATCTTACACTTTCTTCCTTATTCTGACCTAGAAATCCCATAAGATCCTGTTCGTAGTAGCCATGCCTTGGAACCTCCCACTGAAACGTCAGGCAACAGGCTGTAGGACACGGCCCAGCTCAGCAACCCTGCTTTGGTCAGGTCCGTGTAAGCCCCAGCCTCCATCTGTTAGGGTAAGGGTTGCAGGCTGGAAGAGCCTTCTCCATCTTCTTGGTTTAACATTTAACCAGCACTTTCTTCCTTCTCCCTTACACGCATGATGCGCTCAAAACCACCATCTCCTCTCAGGTCCACATGATTGATAATGTCAAGGAGTGTTTCATAATCTTTTCAACCACCAAGGACACTGTTTACTACTTTCTCCTCCATAGATGCCATGTTTTGAAAGATTTTCATCTACCAAGCTTTATTATTAATTCATTTTCAGATTTCTTTATTCATCAAATACACGTACAAATGCCAATTAGTTTTTTTTTTATTGTGGCACGAACCCTTTACATGACATCTACTCGCTAACAAAATTTTACATATGCAGTATTGTTGACACAAACGTTGTAGGTACGACGTTGCACAGCAGATCTCTAGAGCTTATTCGTCTTCCTCGACTGAAACTCTATTCCTGTTGCTTAGTAACTCCTCGTCCCCCACACACATCACCCCTTCCACCCACCATTCCGCTCTTTGATGCTCTGAATTTGACTATTTTAGATACTTCATAGAAGTGGAATCATGCACTATTTCACTTAACACAATGTCTTCAAGGTTCATCCAGGTTGCCACATATGAAAGCATTTCCTGTTTTTAAATGCCTGAACAGCATTTCGTTGTATGGACATTTTCTTTCTTCATTCATTCGTCAATGAACTTTTAGGTTGTTTCTACATTTTGGCTATCGTGAATAGTGCTGCAATGAATGTAGGAGTGCTAATGTTTCTTTGAGATCCCAATTTCAATTCTTTTGGATAACTATCCAGAAGCGGGATTACTAGATCATGTGATAGTTCTATTTTTAATATTTTGAGGAACACGCATACCGTTTTTCAGGCTTCACCATTTTGTGTTCCCATTAACAATGTGCAATAGTTCTAATTTTTTCACAGCCCTGTCAATACTTGTCTTGGTGGTTTGTTTGGTAATAGCCATCTTGACCGGTGTGAGATGCTCTCTCATTGTGATTTTGATTTGCATTTCCCTGATAATAAGTGGCGGTGGGCGTATTGTGGTGAGGAGAGCTTCTTTCCAGATTTTGTCAATTCAAGATAACCAGGCTTACCACACTGACTGGACATCATCATCATTCCAGCCAAAAGCAAAGAAATTGAAAATGTAGTTAGCCTTTGCAGCTTTATTAATATATTCCTTTTATATTGGAATCTTTACTCATAAGTTGCAACTACTGACTGTTGTTGTTGTTGTTTTTTTCAGAGAGAGCTATCTGAACAGGGTAAAAAGCTTCAAGCTCGAGAGATAAAACTCAAAAGGGAAAATTAGGAAGTTGCAAAAGAAAACCCTCTAGAGACATATGAAACTTTTTGGGCATTTGAAATAATTCTTATAAAGTTAAACCTTCAATTAGACTGTGAGCTAAAAATAAAAAGTGGATCAAAGAAAAATCGAGTGGAACAAATTTTAGGAAGATCTTTGGACATTGTAAATGTTGTCCGTGGCATCTCTGGCATGTTTATAGTTAAGACAATGGTGTGATTAAAGCCAAGTCCACAAAAAGTAATTAAAGAGGAGGGTGCTAATGCATAGAGATTCTGTTTAACTGGCAGAGGGAGGTATGCATCAGGTGAACCTATATACAGCCAGCGTTGAAAACCACTGCTTGTAATCTCAAACCGTGGTTTGAGAACAGTGGTTCTCAAACTTTCATGTGCATCAGAATAACCTGAAGGGCTTGTTAAACTAAGTATCGCCCGACAGCAGGGTTTCTGACGCAGCAGGACTGGGGTAGGAGCTATCTTTGCACTTCCACTAGACTCCCAGGGAATGTTGATGCTTCTGGTCTGGGAACCACACGTTGACAACCTAAGGTGTTTACAGGCCCGTCTCCCACTAAACTGCACGCCCTGGGAAAGATAGAGACCTTGTCTTGGTCATCTGGTAACCGATGTCTGGCACATATCGAACACTTAAGAGATGTTGGATTATATAGATCAGTCCATTAAATTTCTGGTACAAATCAGTGTTATGTGAGTTTGAAGATGGCAAACCACAGGTTCCAAAGTTCAATTATGCCCATCATGGTCCCAACCTGAAGTATCTAGACCTGCAAGGCCAGACCCTGTTTTGCCATCACCCCCAAAATGTTAGAGCTGAATCTCATTGCTTCAGGACACAGACTGAAAACCTAAAAGCTCATCTGCTTTCATCAACTGCCCTGTACTCTTCATTTTTAAGACATCAAAGATACATCTCTTGGCACTAGGTGTTTTGTTTGTTTTTCCTAAACACATTTCAGGCAAAATATTCAGATCTTAGATTTTCATTAATTAGGAGGAAAACGATGTTTAACAGTATTATTTTTTACCTGTGAATAGAAAATAAATTACCCTGATCTAAAAAATAAAATTACGTAGCCTAGTGGATATCATAAACATTTCTACTTTCCTCTTTACCAGGTTCAATAAACATATTTTTAGGAGTTAACTGGAATTTTTCTTTATTTAGCAAAGCATTACTGACCATGCAGCATCTGTATCCTACATTCGGAGGACACATGGATGAGCAAGGTCCAGTCCCCAGTGTGGTCCAGGGCAGCAATGGTATGATTGGTATGAAGTGGAGGCCCAGGGCAGGGTGGGGGCAAGGTAGGGAGAGCCAACTGTTAGAGAGGAATCATTTGTACCCTTTTTTTGATGAATCCTTCTGTGGCTGCTTTAGTGAAAACAAAACAGAAGAGATAAAAAGAGAAGAGAAGAGAAAAGAAGACAAGAGAAGAAAAGACAGAAGAGAAGAGAAAAGAGAGGGGTCTTCTCTATATTTCTCCCATCTCAGAAATATAGGAAACAACAGGATTCTTTCATAAAATGTAACTATTGTTGTAAGGGTAAAAAGTGAGACTCTGGGACCCCCCAGGATTTTTGTTGGTTGGTCAGTGCTTGCATCCCTCCCACTCCAACCATCATGCAAACCAACTCCAAACACACACACACACACACACACACACACACACACGCACGCAAACACCCACCCATCAAATATTCTCCTGTAATTTTTTCAAGTGCATCCTTTGTTTGCTCTGCTATATGTCCCTGTGTCAGCCACTCTGACTCCCCAGTAGACATTAAGGAGAAGGAAGCAATTACACTCTTGAAAAAACACTTTTATAGGCACTTTACATGTTCATTCAAAGCCTTTCCCCAGCAAGTTTTGCCTTTGGCTGCCTCTAGAGAGGGGAGACATTTTAAAGCCCTTATGTATGTGTGTGCGTACAGTTGTAGCTTCAGAAAGCATTTATACATTCAGAATTTTTTCTTATCTTTGCCTTCTGTTAAAACAAACAAGGATTATGATAGTTGATCTTTAAGTGTGGGACATTAGTTTTGAAAAAAAGATTTATCACACCTCCCAAATATAACTCCTTGGGTTTTCGTTTATGGAGAATACAGTCTCTTGTAAAACAAGTGTTTTTTTTTTTTTTTTTAAACCTCATTGATTTTTAGATGTGCTAGTGGTTGGGGTGTGCACATTGATTTCTTCTATTCAGAAATACCTCTGCATTTCTCTTTAGATGGGCCAGTGTGCTTCTCTTCCTACAGAGCAATGGTGAGATAATTTTAATCTAAACAGCATTTTTTTTCACTATTGAGCATGTTTTAGATTTTATTTTTCTAAATTATTTTTAATCTTAAATGAAAGGAAGATGTGTATTTCTACTCTTCGCTTGATTTCCAGCCTGAACATTTCATTTTGCACATCTTTTCCTCATCAGAAACTATACTTGAGGAAAAACACTTTTTTTTTTTCTTGCTCCACTGTGTCTGTAGAACTCTCCTATTTTTCCACACATCTGCAGTATCTTTGTAGAGGCCTGATTTGGGTTTGGTTTTCACTCCCAAAAGCATTCCATTAAAAAAAAAAAAAAAAAAAAAAAACACAAAACTTTATTTACTCTCTGAATAAAAATATGGAATAGCAGTATACATAGGTTAAAACATTAATTCAACTCAAGAATAGCAAGATGTGAGAAGAGACAAAAACACAAGATGAACAGAGACATTATCTCACACATTTTGTTTGCAGCAGCACAACATTGGAGGATAAATATATGTCTGTCCAAGGGTTGTGAGGATTAAATTAATTAATACACATAAAGTAATTATAAGGGTGCCTGACCCTGAAGGGCTCAATAATGTTTAGCTATTATTATTATTATCTGAGAAAATAAAACATAAAATTTAAAATAGCATTTACACCTAGTGTATTGTGGTAGAAGAGTTTGGCCAAGGATAATAAATACCCAATTTTAAGTTTATTTTAAATGCACTACTCCTTTTCTTTTTAACTTTCCATCATTCTATATAGAAGTCAGTGTATTTTCCACATGGGAAACAAAACAGATTCTCCTTCTCCTAACCACCCACCCCATTAAGAAGATGGTGGCCTCTAAGGTATACACAAAACTAATAATAATAATAATAATAATAATAATAATAATAATAATAATAAAAATCTTTTCTTGAGGCCATCCTTTCCTAAGCCGGGGTTTGTTGTTGAGTGGTCACCAGTTCATCAGTCAGAGGCTTTAGGGGTTTGGGGCTACATAAGCAGCTCTCTCCACCAGTATGACTCTTCACTAATTGGAATGAGAAGTTAATCTCTCTCAAACTGAACCCAGCTGAGTCTCTGAGAGCAATGATGTATTTAAAGGATCTCTGGTAGTCCGGGGCATGTGGCACTAACCGGATTTAGCTCATTAGCAAATCCGCAAGTCCTTGCTGACACTGCACCCAGAATAAAATACATGAGGCCAGCCCGTGCCCTATGGGCACCTACAGCCTGACTACATAATAAAAAAGGCATTTATTAATAATCTCATTGCTCACGCAATACAAAGGAAGACAACAAGAAGTCAAACGCTGTCATTTGTCGTGACTAGAGAGACATAATTAAAATAAGTGTCATGTGATTAACCTTTGAAAAATTAATCTCTGAAAAAAAGGCACAAAAACAAGAAAGATAGGCCCTTAAAGTCAACTTAATAAAATAGACAGCTGTTATATGCACTTGGATCAAATTCCATGTGCTTGGTTAGAGTCATTGATAGCAAATAGCGAATGGCAAATTTAGTTAGCGGGTGCCTATTATTAAAGATAAGAGTAGACCACAGAGAGAGGGTGCAGAGTGGTCAAGAGCATAGAATTTTGGGTGTCATCCATTGGGATTTGAGTTCAGGTTCCTCCATTTACCACCGAGGTATCCTTGGGCAATTTTCTCAACCTTTTAGTAACTCAGTTTCCACATCTGTAAAATGGGAATATTAATATGTCTCATGTGATTTTGTGATGATTAAATAAGTCATATATGTAAAGCTCTCAGCACAGAATTAGACACATTGTAAGTGCTGAAAAATATCTTAGCCATGATGTAAAGTATTTAAGTCCTTGATATGCAAAAGAAAGTTTATTCTGTATGGAAAACATGTGTAATACACACTAAGCACTGTGATCTGTGATGCTTCAGTGCTAGTCAGTGGAGGTTTTTTTTTCAGGATCTTGCTGGCAGTGATCTTGTTGTGATTTAACCTAAGGGTGGCACATCAGCAATCCTGAAGGAATGTTATGAGTTATGGCAGAACAAGTTTCCAGAAGGTTCGAGAATAACATTTGCTCATTTGGTCTAGTCCCAGAATGCTCAACTCATATCCTACAGGGGCCAGTCAGTAATGAACTGGCCAGAATGTGGTGGCGGCTGCAGAGAACAGGACAGCACTTCCTTCCCACTGGAGGCAGCTCCTTTCGGATGAAGCCACTTTTTGCCATGTGGAAATGCAAGTTCAATGTTGCCAGATATTCCTGTTTTTACAAGGCCAGCTAGAAACACTGACTTTCATGGGAAATGTCCCATTTAAAAAAACACTGTGCTGGCCACACCCAGCCCTTCATCCAGGGCTGGGACCAGGGTGAAAAGAATGAGGCATTCATCTCAGTTGCAAAATTTAAAGGAGTGTGCCCAAAATTAAAAAGTAACCCAGATAAATAGTATCTTAACACAGCATTTTAAAATCAAAATTAAAGCAAAAAATTCATGATGAAGAAACTATCAAAATCTTAAATTAGGACACAGTCAGTATTACCGACTTTTCCTTTGCCTCAAGCTCCAACATAGTTCCAGGTGACACTAATTTCAGCCTTCAGTTTGCAGCCTCTGTCTGGACTCTAACATGTCACTATCACCCTAGTGATAGGCCAACAGCCAGCTTTGAATTGGACCGATTCACAGAATAACCGAAATAGTGCCCAAAATAAATTCGTTGTGTAAATTATCAATTAGTGTTAAGGATATACTCATCTCCATCTTTATGTAACAAAATTTCACTAAAATCAACTGAGGAAGAATTAATGGAATATCAGAATTAGTCTATTTGTAAATTAAAATGTGTTTTTAATATAGTTACCTAAAAAATATATACTGCTAACACAATGACTACAAATGGATGAGCTGCTTTTATGGGGAGCAAAGAAGAGATTTACAGATAGGCAGTAGGACAGGCATTCTTGAGTGGAAAATCCTCTTTGAAACCATATGCATCACTTTGAGTGTGTTCTGCTTCTCACCTTTCATAAGATCCTTATAATGCCCAGGGCCCCGAGAAGATCAGGAATTATTGTAATACAGCATGAGGATGAGAACACGGCCTTTGAAGCCAGCCGGACCTGGGTTTGGATTCTCTTTCCTGCCTTGTTTCCTGCCTTAAACAAGTCAAATAATCTCTTTCTTAGTTTTCTTATCTGTAAAACAGGACCATTGTATAGGCCTGTTGTAGAGAGCAGTCAACAATATGTCACGTTACCTCTTGATTCCTGGTCTGGCAAGACTCTTAGCATATGACCATTGTTAACTATCGTTCAACCTAATCACTGCAAACCATCTCCTGCCAAAACCCTTCAAACTCCATGATTATATTTAAGTAAGTTAGGTATGTCCTTTATGTATGCTATTAATTTATTGAGTTCATCTTTTCTTCAAAAACAGTATAACATTCAGCTTCACTTTAGCAAGAATTGTCACAAATCCTCAATTTAAGGGGGCCTAAATTAGATTTAACTGTACTCAACATAGCAAGTTTTTTCTTTAAATTAAAAAAGGGGAAAAAAGCATAACATTAAAACAATAAGCTGTAAAAATAAGTGGCTATAGCCTAGTTGCCCGGAGTGCCGTGGGATGTAGCCCGGCAGAATCAGGGGTGGAGTTCAACTTTAACAGCGAGGTTTTCTGATGTTACGTTTTGCAATAAGGTGGTCACCCCAGAGATGAGAAACAACATAACTCAGTGGCTCTGGGTTCAAATCCCATTTCTGCCACAAATTTGCAGTGACTCAGGGCAAGTTCAATTAACTTACCAGAGCCTTAGTTTCACCCATTGTAAATTATTTCCCAGAGGGCTTTCCACTGGAGCCCTGTCATGTGCATTTAAGAAAAATGTGGAACTTGCATAGCTTTGCTCTCCTCTGCAATACATCTTTATTTTATGTTTCTTTTGCTCCCAACTCTTCTAAGAAGCAGCTAGGATTTCTCATTTAATCAGGAAGCCATTTTTTATCATCAATGAAAGTGTAAAAACTCTATCAGTTAGAATTGGATATTTATGTCAGGTTCATCTATTGAAACTTAACTCTATTTCATTAATACGGAGCAATGTCACCCTTTTAACTAATGAAACTCATCCATAAGAGAGCTATATTCTTAAAGGTATATTGTCAGAAATGGCTGGATGCAAAAGACCTTTCAGAGCACAAGCAACCTCCTCAACAGCTGTCTGTCTTGTTTCTGTGTGCATCCCCAACCTGAGTGAAAATTTCTTTTTGCAAGAGGGGGTAATGCTTCATTATGGAGAAAAGCAATTTCCACTGCTTCCCCATCTGAGGAAAATATCCCTGTATTAGCCTGTCACTTAGGGATATTTTAAGGGCATTATAAAACCTTTCATTTAAAACATTCCATGCCATCGATGACAACCTTGCATATACCTTGGAGACGGGCAGAGGATTTATAAAAACATTTGCAGCCAGTTAATTTTGAGGCTCTTCTGCCTCCACTAGCATTTTTCCCTGCTCTCTCCTTCACCACACTACTGAGTCTATGATCAGAAAGCACCCAAGGGAAGGGGTTTTCAAACATCCCCCAAGTTCTGGTGACGAAGACCCATCCCTTCTTCCTCTTGGCAGCATCTTCAAGAAGACTTTGCAGAAACAACCATAGAGTCTTCTGAAGAAATCACAGAACAGATCATGTCTCTGGGGCTGCCTGTTTAGCTTTCCAACAGCTGGCTGGTTTAGCAATGTAACCTAAAGCACAAGCATAGGGCCACCGACTGGGAGAAATTGATTTTGCATTTTCTTTCTCTCCTTTCCTCTTTCCCTTCTTTCCTCTCCCCCTCACTCTCCTTTTTCTTCCTTCCTTGCTCCCTTCTTTTTCTGTGCATCTACTAATTTTTTCAAAAACCATTTACTTAACGATCTGTAACCGTGTTTCCCCAAAAATAAGACCTAGCCAGACCATCAGCTCTAATGCGTCTTTTGGAGCAAACATTAACATAAGTCCCGGTCTTATATTATATTATAGTAAAATAAGACCGGGTCTTATATTAATGTTTGCTCCAAAAGACGCATTAGAGCTGATGGTCCGGCTAGGTCTTATCTTCAGGGAAACACTGTATTGCCAAGTACAGTATTCGGCTCTGGAATACAAACGAATGTATTAAACAGGCAAACAGTGGGATAGTGTGTAATAGGCCTCCAAGGAGAGGTGATCACCTCTGCTCACTTGGGTCAGGGGACAGGAGGTGACTTTAAAGTGACTTGTGAAAGAGCAATCATGAGCTCGCCAGGCCGATGAGGAGTGAGAGGACAGTCCAGACAGAGGAGGCAGTTGGCACAGGGGTGAGGCGTATGGCAGTGCCTGGGTGGCACTAGGTGCTCGGACCACTTGAAGTGGGTGGTGTAGAGGAACGTGGGTGTGGGGGCAAGAGGGGATAAAGCAGGACAGATAAGCCAGGGAGGACACTGCAGCCAGAGCAGGGAAGACCATCCACCCACGTTCGACAAACAGATTTGGAACCACTGCTTTGGGTCAGACATAGTCCGCACTTTCACAAAGCTCATATGTGAAAAGACAGAAAATAAAGAAGTCAACACGCTCTAATCTGGCAAATCTTGATAAATGCTATTAAGACAATAAAACAGGGTAATAGCATTGAATAGGTCAGAGAGCACTGGGGCGTTTTCCTGCCGATAGGCCATGCAGGGAAGCAGTCACGAAGGAGGTGACATGCAAAAGAATACGTGCTTTTCAGATTTAGTACTTTGGAGGTGAGATCTGGACATCTATGCTTTTGAAAAGGGTGCCAAGCTTCTCATGTGCATCTGGGATGGAGCAGCCGTAACAGGTGGTGGGGCCACGGAAGCGTTGTGCTCAGAAAGGATGGCCTGGCTGGGCATGGGTTCTGGAAGCTCGCTCACAGTGAGGAGCACGAAGAGTGCATGGGAGGTAGCTCGGAGGCTTTAGAGTGGAGGAGGCAGAGCAGCCTGCTGGAGACCACTAGGTCGTGATGGGTGCAGGCGGGTGGAATAACAGCTGTGGGCCTCTGCCTGCAAAGGTAGAAGAACCTTGGGTTGAACTGGCTGGCATCAAAGGAGCTCAAAAACTAGGACCCAGAGAAGTAGAGGTAAGAACCCCAACTAGCTGTGGCCACGTATCCTAGGCCAGCTGGCCACCACCTTGGATGGCTTTCCCAGAAAACCCTCACCCAGGAGATTGAATTCACTGTAGCTTTGCATAAAACTAAAATGCTCTGATCCAGAGTTCAGCAAACTTTTCCTGTAAAGGACCAGACAGTAAATATTTTAGAATCTGTGAGTCACAGAGTCTCTGTCACAGCTATTCGGCTCTGCTGTAGTAGCTCAAGAGCGGCCAAAGACAATGTGTAAACAAACAGGGGTGGCTGTGTTCCAATAAAACTTTATTTACAAAAACAGGCAGCTGGCTGGTTGCCCGTAAGTGGTTGTTTCCCATCCCCTGCTCTGATGTGCCCATATTCTTTGGATTGTGTCTCTGGGCACTAACGGAAGGAGGTCAGTGAGTGTCTTCCTAGGTATGTATACCTGTTATAAAAGATTTTCCTTCCTTGTGTTTATTAAGCAGCAGGTTTAGATTCTTTATTCCTACGTCTGCTGGTTCTGGTCTTGTGCTTAGTTGGCTAGTGGAATTGTCAAACACCATAGTCACACAGGGTGACAATACAGTAAGTAGCACAGTGTGAGAGCACCCACAAGAATTACAGGACCTGGGTTGAAGTCTATTTACCGTTACCGTGTGGCTTTACTTCTCAGAGACTCTCAAGTTTTCTCTTTAATACATTGAGGGTGTTGGACTAGGTGACTTTTAAGGCCATGCTTGGCACTAATTCTGTATGGTTTATACATTAGCTGGAATGTTAATGATATTTGATAAATAGACACCCCAAGAAAAGAGAGGAAATCAACCAGAAGAGAAATGACCTGGGTCAGAATGAGGGATTTGGCAGCGTGGATGGAAACGACAGCATGCAGATGACAAATGTTCTTAGCATGATGCCAAGCACGCTATTAAAATTAAATGAAGCAGTGACGTTGTCAGTGTGAATGGCCATTGGATAGATGTGGATGCCGTGAGTTAGGAAGGAGGAGAAGATGATCCTGAAACCTTGAGTCTGAAGGACAAAGGGCTTTCCCATGTTCAGTGTGAATGAAGGGTGGGGAGTAGATGGGCACAGTCCCCAGAATGGCGGCTTGGAAGTAAATGCTAAACTCGGGGCTGAAGGAATCTCAGGCTCTTTTAAACAGGGGGACATCCACTACCTGAAATTTGCCTCTGTTTCCCCTACTCGATTCTCTCTGGTGTATGATTTCCAGATAAATCTTCCCCAACAGTTTTACCCTGTACTTGATGGATCCGGTAACGGTGGCTCCCTCTCACCTATCTCCTCGCACCCGCATTCTAGAAACACTGGTAATCTGGCCCACTGAACTTTTAGGTCCTGAAACCTCTTCAAAAATCTTACACCTCTGCACCACCCTGGCATCTCATGACCCCTGCGCCTACCTGGCCTTTTTCATCTCCATGTCTACCTAGAATCACGTGCTTGACTTACCTGGAGTATACCTTCTTCCTTTACTTGACGCGTCTGAAACCCCTCTGTCCTTCAAGCCTCCCTATTACTCTGAACTTGCAATGCCACCAAGGCTACAGTGTCTTTGTTTTTCCCCAAACTCCTCAACAGCTCATTTTTGTGGCCACTTACTTGGTACTTATCACATGCCGCCTAATGCAGGAACCCCACACCTGGATGTTTAAGAAGTTCTCCAGGAAGTTTTGCTCACCAGCCAGGTTGGAAATACCACATAACAAGATGGTAATGGCCAATCTTCACCCCAACACCGTACCACATACCCTCTGTGTTCAATTGATGAGGCAGGCACTCAAAGGCCGAGACTCAGATTTCCTCGAGGCTGACCAACCATGTGCGGCAACCTCATGCTGATCCCAAGTCTCCTGAAGACAGTGCCCACTGGAAATGAGGCAGCCACTATTATTCAGGTCTACTTGATGCTAGAAGAACAAAGAAGGCAAAGGGAAAGGTGAGGGACCCGAGGTCCTATAGGCGACCCTGCCAAAGGCCTCTGGCATTGCTGAGCGCTTGTCACGAGGATAGCCTAAATCTACCCTTTCTGGTTTAAGACAGGAAATGCTCTTCTTGGACACAGGCAGAATGTCATGAGGGCACCCTCACCCCTCTTATCACAACTTTCCAACCCCCACCCCTTAGCCTTAACTTCTCAGCTACTGGAAGTTCTCTTGGACTTTCTAGCATCCCCCACATGGCCTGGTGTTAGACTTAAGGGCAGGTCTCAGAGATGTCAGGATGCCAAACACCGCTCTGAGATGAGTCAGTGTGTTAAAGGAGCAGGAGGGAGGTACCTGAATCGAAGACTCCATAGCCGTAGGTTGGAACCAGCCAGCCCCTGGCCTGCACCGGGATCTCAGTGTGCAGTTCTGCCCTTGTTCTTCTGAGCCCAAGAAGCTGGGCTTTTCTAGACAAGCCCCAACAGACTCTCAGCAAGGCACCACCCCAAATTCATCTTTTGTTCCAGACTGAGGGAAATATCCACCTAGATATATCACAAAGGAAATGGGATCAAAAATGTGCTTTGAAAACATTAACTTTTTTAAAAAATACAACAACAGAAATAATTGTAAAAACCTTTTTGAGAGGCTATTAGGTTCTTGGCAATGCAAAGAAAATACGAAAGAGTCCTAGCAATGCCAGTGAAACTTTGGGTAGATGTTTATCATTACTTGACACAAAAATATTCTAATTAAAATTTTTAACAGTATTAAATTTTAGCATTAATAAAAAGTAGCACATATAGTTTTATGTAGTTTAGAAATTTTCACAGCAGTAGCAGTTTTTTGTTTTATTTATTTATTTATTTACTTACTTAGTTTTTGCCTTATGACAAATATGGAGGATAAGGGACAGATATTTTTATTGTGACAAAATATAGGTATATAGCATAAAATTTATGATTTTTATCATTTTTAAGTATAATTCAGTGGTATTGGACAGATTTTTTTTTCTCTTTTATTTTTTATACATTCTCTTGCCTACATTACCCTTGCTATTTTTTATTTACTTTAAATAGAAATTCAAAGATATTAAAATGTTTTGAGGTCATGTGGATACCCACCTTTGATCAAGCTCTAAAACATGTGCCAGTTAATGTGCTAAGTGTTTCATATGTCTTGTCTCATTTATTCCCTACAGCAACCCTCTGAGGAAAGACTATTTTTATGTCCCATTTTACAGATGAGGAAACTGAGGCTCAGAGAGGTTGCATGGTTTGTTCAAAGTCACATGGCTAGCAAGAGGGTTGCTAGGAGGAGTTCTGTCTACTGCAGAGCCTGGATGCTAAAGCAATAATATCCACTGCCTCTGTGGGTCTGGATACCACGTATTGGTCCACTTTGCTGCGGACAAAATTAATGTACCTCATAAATCTATGCTTATGCCCCTTGGATTCTACCACTGTAAAAAAGGAGAAAAAATCTGAATAAATAGAACAAATAGAGCCTAATTATATTTTACAATTTTTGTTCAGTCTTCCCAAAGTCTTTGAATAACTATCACAACCTAATATACCCAATGATAGAGTAAAACTCAATCATTACTTTATCCAAAAATGTAACCATAAATTTCTCATTTGTATACAAGGGGAGGGGTGAGCATCCATCCATTATTGTGTGATGGTGTGGCTACAACTCAGGCTCTGTAGTCAGACTGTCTGAGTACAAATCCTGACTTACACCTTCCTAGTTACTAGTTAACGTCTCTAGGCCTCAGTTTTCTAATCTGTGCAATGGGGATGAGGGTGGTACCTACCTCTTTTGCTTGTAATGATAAACTAAATTGGTAATTGGTGGTACGTTTCTAAACTAATTGGTGGTACGTTTCTAAACTCTAAACAGAGGCTAGCTATGATTAGCCACTCATTTGGCAAATATGTATTGAATTCGTATTGTGTGCTCAGCACAGGACTGACATGGCACAGATGATGAAAACATGGCCCTAGCCCTTCATACTCTCGAAAAGGTAGACACAGATGAACAACACATTCTATTATGGGGAATATTATGGGGAAGAACAGAGGAGAGGAAAGGGAGTATATGGGAGCAGGGGCGAGAGAAAGCTTCAGGGAGGAGATGGCTTATTCTTGGCTAATACCTGACTGCATTTCTATATTATGCAAAACAAACTGTGCTGCATATTTTGTGCAAAAACTATTTTTAATATAAAAATATTTAAAATGTGCATATTTAAAAAATACCTTTATCCTTCTCAACTAAATCGTAAGCAAATAGCACTAACCGCCAGAAAAGGAGAGTGTATGAAGCTTTTTAATGATAAAGAAAAGAGGTCAAGCAGAACCTCCCACCCCACCTCCCCCAACCCTTGCCATTGGTAGCATTCTGTGCTGTGGAGAACTCACAATTATCTTTGGGTCCTGGAGTGCAGTTCGTTATGAACTGAATCTGACATTCTGAGCTGGTTTTCTAAGTCAATATCACCATTGAAAGGAAGCCATTGATCAACCAAGTGAAGCTGCTAAAAATGGATTCCAGCCCAGGAAAAAATTCACTGGGGAAGCTGTAAATGTGGCTGGCCTGCCTTGGCAAGGCTGGGTTCTTCGTGATTCAACTGGGTGAGAGCTGAGGGCTGCTGGCCAAACCTCTAGGAATGGTAAGCTGGCTCACCACTCTCCAGATCCCCAGAACTGACTCGGGGCAGAGTAGAGGGTGGGAGGAAGAAGCGGGCCTCCCCGGGGCCCACTGGGCTGAGCTGGGGCCTATGGAGGCTCCGTGGCCATCCGCACACCTGGCTAATTCCAGCCTCCCCAGAAGCATGACATAATGAGGAGCTGGTGGTGGCCGTGCGGCGTCTCTGCCCTCCTTTCTTGCTTAGTGGCTCATCACACTTTGATGGAGATGAACAAAGCGGGGAGGTGCTAGGAAGCCAGCGGGTTGGACAAAGAATGAAACTGTGCCTTGGCCAGATCCACGCCAATTATGTCTGAATAAACAAATCCACAGTACAAGCTAAGAGCCTTCCCTCCTCACTCCTCCCCATCTTTTTAAATTTATTTTTATTTGGTCTAAAAAGTTGGACATATTCCCTGTACCATCCTGGTACCCAGATGGCCTGTTTTAGTAAGCAGTAGGGAAGAAGGTCAATAATACATCAGCATGCAGAGTCTCCGTGAAGGTCAGTCCTGCATAAAATATACCGTGACAACCTGAGGGCAAGTTTAAAATGGCGCTCCACAACGGGATGGGGTGGGGGTGGTGCAGATGCTGCTTTTTCATAATTGCTGCGACACTGACTTCCATCCTCCCCCCAAAGTGTATTTTACTGTGTTCATGTAGCGTCCTTCAGGAAAAGTTTTCTTCACACAGAGTGCTGCTCATGATCCAAGTGAGAAGGATTTTAAGAGAGTCTGTCTTCACATGCAAATGTCTGTTGTGTTAAAGAATTAAAAAAAAAAAAAATCAGATGCAATTTCCCCAAACAGGAACACAGTGACTGCTGCAGTGTCTCAAATTCTAGCCTATTAAATTGGCATACACACACACACACACACACACACACACACACACACAGTCTCCAAATACGTTTGAATAAGATGTAAGTGCTGAACTAGGCAGTACGTAGGAGTTTCTAGCTGTAAGATTCATATTCTTGAGAGTCATTCCTCAATTATGTTTGGATTATAACTATTTAACTAATACAGATAAAAGTGGACAAATATGCCTAGAGTCACTAGGGGTTTTATAAGGGTTCTGCTTCCCTTTTTTTTTTTTTTTTTTTTAAGATTGGCGGGAAACTCAACAGCACCCTTTTAATGCAAAAAATAGAAAAAAAAATAGTCCACTTCACTTTGTGGATTTATTCAAATTGTAGCTGAATACTGCCACAAATATTCTTGAAGATTGATCCAGGTTGAAGCGTGTTGTGCATGGGTTTACTGTTCAACTTGCAAGTAATTTGTAAAGCCAGAGTCAGTCTTGACTATGAAACATTGTATCACTGTGATTGGAATCAATAGTTCTTGCACTGTCATTTGTCACATATTTACAAGCTTGAAAAATAGTTCATTTTGTCCTCATCCCATAACTCAAAAGATTGAATCAGAGCCCTGGAGGGATGTGCCAACAGGACACATTCATTACTGATCACCCATCTTGGTGAAGTTATAATCACAACCACACCAAAAATAGAATATAAATAAAAATTAAAGTACTACTCATTTGGTACACTCTTAAATATTTTCAGCTTCAAATATTTAAAAGTCTGCTGGGAGACTTCAAGTACGTTGGTGACCTACCTCAGTGACCACAAAGAGAAAATTCACTGTAGCTGATTTTCCCATCACGCTCTCAAAACATTCAAAGGTATCATTTTTTTTCTTTTTAATGAAGAAAAATCAAAATCTAGAGTTAATGGTCCAAAAATTTCATAAAGTATACTTCTTCCAGTCGTCTCGCATATAGTTCATAAATGACCTTCCATTCCCGTGAAAGATTTGTAGAATACATTTAAAGGTAATGCTTTCAATTTTAAGACAAAAAGGTTTATGAATGATAGAACTTGTGTCTATGAAATCACTAATCCCAGCTCTCTAATATTTCACATGGAGAGCTGCATAAAATGTAAAGAGTGCCCATAAAGTCGTACCACACCTGCTGTCAGAGACAATCAGTAATAGAATTGCAAAGTGAATATTGAAAAGGATGTGAGGCGCGTGCATTTGGGTTATAATGATGTATTTTAAGTCCCCTTCACTACACTGTTATATCGACAAAGTGTTAATGGTTGAAATATTGGGAGGACCAATTCAGATTCTTTAAAAAGTCCCCATATATTAATATATGAGCACATTGTTTATCAAATTTGGTTGCTAAAATAACCCCAAATCCTAGGATTGCTGCTAGTTTCTTCAGGCATTTTCCTGACTGAAATCAACCTATGGGAGATAAACACATTTCTCAAGTCCCAGCCTGAACAAACCTAAAGAGTCCAGATTGCCTCCCAAATGCTCAGTTGAGTGGTTCTGAACACAAGGCTGAAAGCTGAGGTTATGTATCAGACGTGTCCTTCCTAAATCTCTTTAATTTGTAAGTTTAATATTTAGATTCTATGAATTTATTATTTTATGAAGTGACCCCATTTCCTCCATATACTTTCTCAGTGAGAATGGCTGAAATTCAATTAGAAGTCATGTTGGGGATCTTACCTATCTTCATCTCTTTGGAATAGAGATGGGAAGACACATCTCATGAAGAAGGAGGCCTGAACTTGGACATTTGTGCATTAATCCGTGTTCGTGATGTCTACCTATCTACATATCTTCTTTTAGAAAGAAAGAGAGTGGGTGTTGGAGCAGGAGATGTGTCCCCTCTCCCACCACAGACAACTGGACTAGGGGTGGATCTCTAATCCAGAGGGGCCCCACGCATAAACTGGTCAGTGACCTGGGATTATGTGTCCTGGCTTGAAAAGATGATCTGGGTCAGTCATTTGAACTGAGAGAGAGAATGAGACGCTGTAGTGGGGTGTGTCCTAGAGGTAAATGCTTTTACAGGGATGTGGCTGGGGCAGCCATGACTGGGCATGTGCAAAATGAGACGGGTTACCCTCAGAAGAAGAGAAAGCAGCAAGTAGGTAGGAGGTGCTGAGAGAAAGAGAGAGAGAAAGCTGGTCCTGGGAACAGCCCTGACTCTAGCCCTTTGGGAGGTACCATGGCTCAGCCTTGCTCAGATTCTCGTGAAACCTCTCTGAAAATGGCTAAGTCTCCTCCTTTGTTTGGAGCTGGTTTGAGTGAACTTCTGTCCCTTGAAAACTCAATAAACAAGAACAAGATGTATTTAACGTTGCATGCAAGTCAGACTTAATATCTCAAGGTTGGGGACATTGTGCCATTCAATCCAGGTTACTGGTGTGCTTCTCTGAGGATCAATGCATGCTGAAGTTTAATTTTGGTGTCTGCCTTTGTACCATTTATACTCTAATAAAAGAGACAGGATAGTCAGGCACAAGCAATAGAGAAATGCCTGGCAAAATGGAGAAATAGGTGTGCTGAGATAGGCTGGGAACTGTGCTAATAACCTAACAAACTAACTGCAAGCTTCACATATCTTACTGATCGAAGTACCTGACTTATAATGTGGCGACAGGAGTATGAGGAGATGCCACAGTCTAAAGGAACATGCATTTTGAGTGGAATCTAGAAAGAGGAAATTATGTCCTTTTGCGTTTTGGGGAGAGTCAATGAAATCTGGGTTTGAATTCTGATTCTGCCATTTACTGGCTGTGTGAGCTTGAGCAAGTTACTTGATGTCTCTGAGTCTCAACTGTATTTGTAAAATTGCAAAAACAGTAAGTTTTCTTACAGAGTAGTGAGGATTAAGTAAGACAATGTATGCAAAAAAGGGCATTGAAAAAATAAATATTTTTATCCTTTTCTGAGACTGAAGGAAGGGATTATTGTCTTCATCACTGAAGCTTACTTCTCTGCCAAAAATTTAAATAGCACATGTGATTGAGAAGCTTGTCACATGTGCTATTTAAGACTTTTTTATACAGGAAAACTCAGGGAATTTAGTACGAATCCTCCCTGGATCACAAATCGTTTCTGAGACCCAGTTTGTTGGCAAATGCTAATCACATCCATTTTACCCACAAGGAAGCAGTTTCTCAGAATAAATGAAGTTCAAAACCAGATAGCAACTTGGAAATGAAGCTATAGGGAATTTAGGGGGAATATGCCTTACCTTCTCGAGTCTATTAGGGGGAATTGCGAATGCTCAAAAGCAGAACCACTGATAGACTATTTAATTGTGTGGCTGTAGGATCTGATAAAGTCTTTGCTGTTTTTGTTTCGGCAGCAAGTTCAAATGTTCAAGCAATCCGCTTCCTGTGAGGTTATCCTTAAATGGTCATTATTATGCAATTTCAAAACTGCATTCATGCTTATCTACTTATAAAAGGCATTAGGCTCTGATCATTCCTAATACTTTAAGCTTATCAAGACCATTTCTGATATTAATCTACAGATGTACTAATTCTTCATCTGCCACTCTTAGCAACTGAATCCTTCAGGAAGACCTCGCCTGTTTCATTTGTCAAGACAGGTGGAAGATGAGTGCTGGGTGTATATTTCTTTGTCCTCTATATTCTAAATTTCTTTGTCATGCTTAAGGATCCAAATTGCCCTTGACATTCATCTCTGTGCACATGAGGACATTTTTATGAACAGCTGAAATTATATATATATATATATGCAATGCTCATTATGTGCTGTTTCTTTTGCCTTTCTAACTTGCCGCAGCCTCTTTCTATAATCTACTTTTTCCTGGGACAAAAAAGTCATAGAGAAGTAACAAGAGCAGAATTCAAAGAAATACAAATGAAAGAAAGAAATAAGGAAGGGCATCCAGGGAGAACACATTTATAAATGCCAGATGTGTTTTTGATTTGTGGCAATTACGTGGAGAAACAAAATACTTCCCCCAAGTACGGACATAGTGTGACATTATGAAGCATTGGCATATCAGGAATGAGGTCGGCTATGCAAAAAGATGATCCACCAAAATGAGTGGGAAATAACTAGATGAGAAAGAATCAAGTGTACTCCAAGGGACATACGTAAAACCTGAGAGAGGCCAGACTAGAACATGATCAAATAAGAAAAGGTGTGGAGTAAGGTGAGCTGAATGTTACCGAGTCTGGAGAAAAGAATGTATGTTTTGAAGGAAGGTAGATCATCTGCGTATGCCCAAGAGAGGAGAAGCCAGAGGTGCAGGTCTGTGGCGTGTTTTTCCCATGGCACCCTGGCCAGGGAGCCCTGTCTGGAGTTCTCTTCTGAAATTCATCCAGCAAGTATTATTGAGCCCTTCTCTGGACCACACGCTGTGCTAGGCCCAGGGCTGGAGCAGAAGCAGACAGACGAGCTCCCTACCTCATCCCCTTCCTTGTTTTGTGTGAGTAGAGCACTTTTCTCCTCAGCACCTAACATTGTCTAACATTCCATTGGGTTTGTATTTACCTTCTTTATTCTCTGTCCTCCCTGCAATAAAATGCAAGGGTAATAAAGCCAGGGATTTGTATCCAGAGATGTCAGTTCATTGCTGTATCTCCATGTTCTAGTCTAGCACCTGTCACATGGCAGTGCTCAGTTCATTTAGTGAATAAATGAATCAGAAGTAAACAAACAAGCAGGAAAATCAACCTATAGAATTAAGAAAGCTATGAAGAAGAGAAAGAGAACCTCCACAGGATCTTTCCCTCCACCCACACGAGACACTTAGGACTATCCCATTTTTGTGCATATTCTTCCATCCACAAAGAAGCGAATGCGTTATCAGGTGTCTTCTATGTCACATGCAGCTTTTCCTTTTTAACTTAATAATATATTGCTTATCTATTCCACAAGATAGTTTTACATTGGTTGCATAGTATTCTATTGTTTGGCTTATGTCATATAGTTAAGCAATCCCCAGTGATAAACATTTAACTTGTTTCTATAATTTTGTATTCTGACAGTGCTATGTTGAGTCTCTAAACTCTGAACATCTGTGTAAAGTATCTGAACATACTTGTCTAATTCCATCCTTAGAGTTAATTCTTAAAAGCAAATTCACTGGGTTAAAAAGTATGTATATTTATATTTTGATACATAAATTAAAATCACCTTCCAGAAGCATACAATTTGTACTCATAACACCAGAGAAAGAAAGTATCTACTTTCCCCCACACCTACCAACTCTTGGTATTATTCTTTTTTATGTTTGACAATGTGATGAGGAAAAATGTGTACTTCATCGTTATCTTGATTTACATTTCTTTGATAGCTGTGAAGGCTAGATACACATCATTGTATATAAATATTAGCCGTGTGTGAGTGTGTGTGTGTGTGTGTGTGCATTGCTTGATCTTCTCTTTTGCTCATTCTTCAACTGTAGTAGAACAGTATTTTTAAACATTTATTATGAAATCTATAGTTTTCCCACACTGGCCCATATTTAAAAATTTAATACGTAAGGCCGAAAAATAAAGGGTCTTTATTTCCAGAAGAGATGAAAAGTACATACATACATTTACACAGTAAAACATTGGGTAGTAGCAGTATATTTCCTAAGGATTATTGAATTCTAACTTCAAACATCTACTTCAGTTTAGCCTTTTGTGTTTAGCACAATATCCACTCTTCTGTGATGTGACGGCAAGGTCACAGCAATCCTGAAATGGCAGGGACATGACACCAGTGCTATCAGAGTGAGATTAGAGAATAGCTCATGTAAATGGGACCACCTGGGAGATTATTTCTTCAAGGAGGCTGTAATTGAACCACGGCGGCACACACTCCTCAAACAACCTGGACATACTTGGGAGTCTGTGTGTTGCCAGATACTCTTACCCACTGCCAGGGCAGAAGAGACTCCATCCCTTTCAAACTGCAGCTTTTTGCCAATTTGGGAGTAGCGGCAGTGAAACTCATTCAGGCTGTTCCCATGTGGCTCTCTGTCTGGTATAGATTGTTCAGATCTCTCTGTCCCACCAGAAAACCTATAAGCCTGATACTAAGTTGTCTCCTGTGTATCATTTTGGCTCATATCGTTTTGCTCAGCCTGTCATCCTTCCTTCTCCGTCCTTAGAGGACCATGTGAAAAGGCCCTCCTGAAGGACATACACAATCCCTAAATATCCCAGCAACATCAAAATCGTGCCATAAAAAGCATTGTCATTTATCCACATACCTCCTCTCTAACTGGAGGGAAGAGATGAGCGATAAACCACGGCTGGAAGTTCACGTTTCTATTCTGTTGAAACCATAAGGGAAGGTAACGTTGAAGCTGCAATGACCCTCTTTGTCTTCTCCTACTACTGTACTTCTCTTCCATGTGTGTCTCGTCTATCAAGCCCTGTCACTAGAGAGACACTTGTCTTCATCTGTACAACTAACATTCCTGGAGATACGGCAGTGGACGTCACTCTCACTTTCTGGAAATGACATTCATGCTTTTCTCCAAAAGGTCCATTTCCAAACTTGACTAGATTTGTGTGTGGATTTTCTCAATAGAAACTGAGTTCAATGCACTGAAAAATTTTAAATTCTGCCGGCAGATGACTAATAGGGCTTTTTGGATGCCTTTGATAAACTGGATCTGAGATTTTGTTTTGTTTTGTTTTGTTTTAAATGTGAGCCAAGGAGTTACAATCCACATATTTTCTTCCCAAAATTCAGAAAATAAAAGAATATTTAGTTGCACATATTTTTCATATATGTATTCAAAGTTCAAACGTATTCAGGGTAATATTATAAATACATCCAATTTTTTTCCCAAAATAATAAATATAGGTTATACACAAAAATATGTGTGGTATCTATAGCTTGGAATAAAAAAGAGACATGTGCTTATTTAATGTTTGATTTATTTAATGAATTAATACAGCCTACACAAACGTAGGCTATTCAGCTTCTCATTCTATATATTTTATGGCCATCCTCCCCAATTTTACTGTTCCTTCCCTGAGGCAGTAAAGCTCTTTAGGGTTTTATTTGCCATCATTTCAAGACCATGCAGGCATCTATTCCAAAGCTATTATTAAAATTGCTGAAGATGTCTTCTAGCATCCTCTTGCAGCTTCAAAGACTCATTTCCCTTTCCTGAAGACTCTGTTCCTTATTTGGAAGCACTCAATAATAACTAAAGCAGGAAGCGGCAAACACAGGCCCCTTCTGAAATGGCTGCACAGTAGTCAATCTGGTGGCAAAATAAATAAATAAATAAATAAAATTATGCTGGTGATGAGACATCACTTACATGTCCACTCAGGAAGCGGAGAAAGGCTCTCCACTCTGGGACTTTATAACAAGGCATATATTAATGTGTCTTTCCATCTAAAAGGAAGGGTTAACCCCACTTAGCAAGCAGGCATTCCACCGGGAGGGGCGGCCTGAAGAATGCCAGTCATGTTTCCACCTAAACGTCGAATATTGTCATGGTGGTTGGGGCAGTGGGGTGAGCCTTTCGAGCATCCCAGAAGTGAGGCCCAGGAGATTTTTTTCTGAGACTCACGGCCAGTGTCTGTGCCAAACCCCTCACTTCATCTCTGCCGTTGGAGCAGGACTCATCTCCGTCCTTCTGGAGATGGCCTCTTGCTGCTTTGTGGACATTTCTGGCTAAGTTTAAGTCCTTCCTCTTCCACAAAGCCTTCCCTGGAGGCCTCGTGATAGTGAAAGCGTGTGAGATTTAGAGGGTTTGCTATACACTGGAGCTGTGGGCTTAGGAGAGTGAACTGTAGTCCCCAAACCTATACAACAGGGGAAGAATAATACCCCTTTCTCAGGGTTATTGTACAGATTGTAAGGTAACATTGAATAGTCACCGTTTTAAGCTGAATAACGAGTATATGGGGTTCATTGCACTATTCTCTCTGCTGTTGTGTATGTTTGAGCATTTCCACAATAAAACTCTTTTCATAAAAGGGAATGTATATAAAGCACCTAGCACATAGTAGATACTTCTTATTTTCCCTTCCTTCGCACTCAAAATTCACTGTCTTCATCCTCCTCAGAGCATTCGTGGTATTCATTTCTAGCCGTCAGTTAAGTCTGCCTCGGGTGGGGAATCACTGAAGCAAAGCTGGGATCCCAGGACCCCCACATCCACTCTCAGATGCTCTTTGGCGAGTCCCCGAAGGAAGACCTAGCAAGCTGGACACCATCAGGCAAAGGAGCCCTTATTACAAGGAGAGGCTCTAAATCGAGACCCCAGTGTGGGCGCCCGTGGGCCTAGCCCAGCTAGAAAGGGGTCTGTAAGGCTCCTTTCTTGTAAGCCAGAGACAGGCCTAAATCCTCAGCCAGCTGAATAACTTCTTGATTTTTCCTTTGGGTCTACATCCTAATTTTGTACCCATAGATAATGAGGGAAAATAAATTGAAGAGAAGGAAGAGGGAAAGAGAGAACCTTCCCCCAGGGCCTAGAGTAGAACTCATCCTGGCTGCCCCAACAGGGGGTATGTCCAGCTCTTCTTGGGGACCAGGCTCTCAAGGAACAAGTCAGAAAATGGCAGAGTGTGGAAGCCACGAGGAGCAAAAGAGATAACGCTTCAAGAGATTCTGAGTTTTATTCCTCCTTTCCACACTCCTTCTCTGTGGCCCAGGAAATGTCCTCATTCTTGATGCCGTCTTCCTGGGAGAAGGCAGGGCCACAATCGATGGTAGTAGGAAGAGCCTTGAGTTCTTCCCAAAAGAAATGGAAGCATAGGGTAAAACTGTCAGGAACCAGGGAGGGAATATGACGGGTAGATTAAAAGGAGCAAGTGAGACAGGGAATGTGGGCTTACAATAAGGAGTCTGACTCCATCGTCTGATGTTTGACTGCGGACAGCCTGTAAGCCTTACCTCTCTCTCTTCTTTGCTCACAACTGTGCAAGCTAAGAAATCCCCATGTCCCCTCTCGGCGCTGGTGAAAGACTCAATCCATATAACTTCTTGCCCTCCTTTGGGAATGCTTGTCTTGGCACCACCCTTACCCGTCATAAAACCCTCAGCCAGTCTTCTTCACTTTCCGACTAGTTTAAGAGCTTTTCCCCACTTTCCCAGAAAGCCTTGATTATATAAATAATCAACCTTTCATACCCTCTTGGTTTGTCAGTCTTAACATCTGCACCAAACACTGTTTCTAAAGAGTGGTTTCCATAGGGATAAAAGGGAGGCACGCGTAATATCACCTATATCTGGGTAATGGGATTATGAGGGTTTTATTTTTCTTTTTACTTATTTTACTTTTCTGTAAAGGTCCAGGTAGTAAATATTTTAGGCTTTTCTAGGCCATACAGGCACAGTTATTCAACTCTACTCAACACGCAACCAGTAGGGTGAAAGCAGCCACAGACATTCTGAAACAAATGAACATGGCTCTGTTCCAATAAAACTTCATTTACAAAACTAGGTGGAGGGCTAGATTTGACCTGCAGATCATAGTCTGTTAACTCCTACTCTAATGTTTCTGCACTGAAAGTCTATTACTTGAATGATTAAGAAATATAGACATAAAACGTTTCTGAAAATTGGGACACATTGGGGTGGCTGGTTAGCTCAGTTGGTTAGAGCGTGGTGCTGATAACACCAAGGTTGCTGGTTCCATCCCCGCATGGGCCACTGTGAGCTGCGCCCTCCTAAAAAAAAAAAAAATACAAAAGTGGGGTACATTGGTAATCTTAAGACCTAATGGTTGGCTCTTTCGGGGGTGATAAAAGGAGACAATAAGAGCTAACTCTGTCCTTGTCTATGGTCTGTCAAGGCGCTGACTTACTTTTAAAGGGGGGAGTGTTAGACTCTTAGATTGTCCTGCCCCTCCCCCATGAGATGCCTCTACACTGGCCCCCTGACCCTGCCAAGATTAATAACTGCCACGGAATAACACCTTATTATCTAAAATGAAAATGCACATCCTAAAAGGAATCAATCAACCCCAGCCCTCTAGTAGCAATAAAATAAGTCTAAAAATCTTGGAGAGTGTTTCTGCTAAATTCAACTAGTATCATTGAATGACCATGATTTGGTTTTCCTTTTCAGTTGAATTTAAGTTTTCTTGATGTGTTTCCGCTCACAGGGCTGGCACCTTTTAGGAAAGTACCATGAAGCTGAGCAGCTCCAGAGAATCTGTCTCTCTGCCCAGCAATTCTGGGGAATTGCACCATGGTTCATATTTTATCAGGGACAGATACCGGCCAGATTTTCAAAATGCTGCTTCGGCCCTGGCCACATTCACAGGCCCCCAAGTGTCTCTTCTAAAGTGTGTCTCTCTAATCAGCAGGTTTGCTATGAAGGAAACACCAAGTGTGGCAGAAATTGTCTTCCTGTTGGGAGAACAGTGGGAGAGCAGGTGCTTGAATGTGGGAATGTCAGAGCTCAGAGTGAAGGCAATTATTCTCCCCCATGTAGCTCAGCATGGAAGAGAAATTAGCAAGGAAAAGGCAGGCAGCTGCTCTCCCCTGGGTGTCACGGGCAGCTGTGATGAGACGGCGCCCCATTCACCTGGGTACATGCAGCCTGTGCCAGCCCCAGCTGGCCTTGTGGGCCAGTGCTTGGGATTCTGCGATGTACCGCAGACACCTGTGCCAGGAAGGAGTTGGAAGGAGACCGATCCCTTCTGGACTCCTCGCAGGAGCTGGAGGTGAAACCAGGAAGACTTTGCTCAGACGTCTTCACTAGCAAGGACATTTTTCAAAATCAAAATTAACTCAGAGGAATAACGTTGCATGCCTTCCCCCTCTTGATACTCATCCATCCAGGCTCGATTTTAACCCAAATCCAATGATAAAACTGATGGTGGTCTGTTCCACTTTTTATGAGCTCAGCCCAAAGGCTGGGGCCCAAAACAGCTTATCCAGGGAAATGGGAAGGGCTTTAATATGATGCCCTTCACCTATTCCCCCCCAGGGCGCGACAGGCTATTAATTCTTGCTTCCCAGGAGCGTACACTGTCAAGCCCAGCTGGACCCTCGTGATTGGATAGGTTCAAGTTCCTTTGGAGCATTTCTGTGTGAGGACCCCTGGTCCCCCTCTGCCCTTTGCACTCTGCAGCATGGGAAGAAGGGTAAAAAGATTCTCAGAGAACGGACACTGTACTGGCCAGAGGAAATGGGAATCTTTTAGTGCAGGTACCTGTCATTTCTGTGTGGCCGGGCAATGCTATGCTGAAATGTAGGTTTTCAGAACTCAGTTGTTTCCGAGCCAAAAATGAAACCTCCACGGGGGCCTACAGGGTTTAGCTCCTAAATACGTTAGTGACCGTATTAGCTCAGGGCTGCACTAGACAAATCCTCAGATCTCACTGGTTTAACACAAAAACACTTCGCAAAATTCCAATGAGATCCCTGTCTGGAGGTGGCTTTACTTCATATGGTCGTTCAGGGACCCAGGCTCTTTCTCCCTTGTGGCTCCTGCTGCTTCTAGGATCTCAGAGACTTCTCCAGGCCCTGACAGGTGGGGACCAAAGCAAGGGGAAGGCATAGCTACTTCTTATCCATTCAGACCCAAAAGGGACACACATCACTTCTTACCACATTTCACTCATGAAAATTAGTTGCACAGCCACACCTAGATGCCAGGCAACTACGACACACAGTCCCTGACTGGGCAGCCATTTCCCAGCAATAAGCTGACCCTACAGCTGTGGGGTAGTCGGCTGGCTATCAGCACATTCCAGCCCTGCAGCCCCTTCCAGACCACTGCTGCTGCGGCTCCTCGTATCCAGGGTCATTGTCCTGAGATACTGCTTCATTTTGTCCACCACTGTCCCTCTATTTTAAAGGTCCTTCCTGCATGTCTGCAAATGCTTCCTTCTAAGCTAAAGGAAGATATGGAGCCGGGGGTGGGAGCGGGGATTCTTGGTAGGAAAATCAACCTGGCAGCTTTAACAGAATTCGATGGTGAATGAGGGAGAGTTAATGGTCACCTGTCTGAGACATGTGGCCTGACAACCTGAAGAATGTGATTGTCACCTGGGAGGTAGTCCAAGATGGCTTGGTGAACAGAGCTTCATTCAAATTCATTGCTCTGAGGAAGACTACCAGAGTTCCGTGTCTTTACAATCTGGATTTCAATGGTGCCAGCCCAACTCCCAACTCCTTCTGATCCATTGTCACACGATTCTTCTGATACATTTATCTTTCATGCTTTTCCTTCTGCAAGGTCTCTTCCAGAGTCTTTACATTTCCATGACATTTTAAAATAGTTTCCACATCTTTGGGGATCTATTCTCTCCCTGTTTCTCAGAAAACTCCTGTGGGCTAGGAAGTAAACAGAGAGCTTGAACAACACAGGGTATCTGATGTCACATGGCCAACTCTGAACAGCACTGTCACCCAGATGTCCCAAATGTCCCCAGTGATCTAAATTTAACTGGACGGGGCTACCTTTCTCATCTCTTTCATGGCCCATCTTGCTCAAAGAATGTCTGTTCAAAGGACCTTCTGGATACCAAGCAGTAGGCCATCCACCTGTCTTTTACTCCATCCCTGCCCTCTAACTCCTCAATGGCAGTGAGTTGCAGAATTTTTTTCAAACCAGTGTGACTAGAATTACTCACAGCTCAGCCTGGCACACCTTTGCCAGTGTACAAAGAAAGGATTTTCACAAATCATCATACGCACGGTCCCTGGCTCCAAATCCTTATCAGTCACAACACCTGAGCATCTCCTTATGGATGAGTGCACTGAGTACCTGCTGCAGAGTACCAAGTCCATTCATAGAAAAGTCTGAAGAGTACCAAGTCCATTCGTGGAAATGTCTCTGCAGTGTGCCAAGTCCATTTGTGGAAAAGTCTGCAGAGTACCAAGTCCATTCGTGGAAAAGTCTCACCGCTCTCTATTCAAAAATTGAAGTTACACTCTGGGCTTTCCCTCGGGGGAGATGAAAGAGTTCCTGTTGCTAACATGCTGCCCACAGTTGGCCTTTGCTGTTCTGCATCTTTCCACTCAAGTAGGTGAGAGGCAGCATGAATGAATGCACAGAGCACAGATTCTGAAAACTCCAATCTCTGCCACATACTATCTGTGTGATCTTGGACGAAGTACCTAATTCTCTGTTCCTCAATTTCTCATCTGTTCCGTGGGGATGGTAGCCGGCCTTAGAGGGTTGTTGTGAGGATTAGATGTGTTGATAATATGAAGCACTTTCCACCACACCTGGAACGTAATTAGTACCACATAAGCATTTGCTGTTTTGAAATGCATGGTATTTGCCAGGTCTGGTCTACTAAGTAGCAGTGGGACATCGGCCAGACTGTCAGGGAATTCTTCCTTGGCCTTGCATACTTTCTGAAATCCATATTCTTGGCGGGGCTTACTTAGGTTTTGCTCTCTCCAGGAGAAGAGCAGTAACAGGGAGTAGAAGCTGTGCTAACAGGTTACTTCTGCACCTGCTGAATGGGTGAGTCACTCCAACAAAGATCCTTTGGTTTCCATATAACTGACTGTACAAACCAGACTACTTTTGAGAACCCAAAAGTGTTAAACCAAATGGGACACTGTATCAAGAGTGATAAACCAGGAATGCCCTGGACAAACCAGGACATACTACACTTAGGCTCACTTGAATTGCTGCAGATTTGAAGTTAGGCTCTTTGGCCAGCTGCAGCACTGTGGCAGTAATTATGGCATTTAGTACAGCACTTCACAGTGTATTAGGCACTTAGAAATATGGTTGGCTCCTTTCAACATCTTTGTGAAATAGATTTTAGTTTTCCCCATTTTACAGATGAGGAAACAGAGGATTATTGATGTGCAAAATTACACCAATAGCAAAAGCGGCATTCTTTCTAGTCTGCCATGTTACTGTCCCCCTTACTCCCAGAGACCTTCCAGTTTCTGAACATCTGAAACAATTGTAGGCAACCATTTGGCTGAGCTGTCTTGTCCACATGCTTTCAAGATTCCCATTGCTCACCTGGTTTTTGGTCGGGTACAAACCGATGGACATGACAAGGGCACAGACTAATTTTTTAATTTATCAAAAGAGATGTGAGAGTTATTTATCTTTTCTCTGGGCCATAACGTAGGGGAAAGTGGTTTTGGGAAGGAGAATGTTTAAACTCTGGCTCTGCCAGTCCTTAGCTGTGAGATCTGGCTCAAATCTCTTACATACTTTATGCTACCGTTCCTACACCTGTACGTGCCCCTGGAATTACGAGCATTTCCTCATCTGTCAGCATTTCTGGGCTGGGAATCATCACACTTGCCTAGTTATAAGGATTAAATGAGATACTGTAGGGAAAGAGCTTAGCAAATAGTACACGCTAAAAATGACAGTGGTGATGATGATTATTTTAATTACTATAGAACTAGAAGAATGATCATTGAGACAAATGAGCAAATGTATAAGCAAATAGTCAGCAACCAGGAAGCCCTAAAAGAAACTGTTCTCTGTCTTCCTGTCTAGAAATATATCCTATACTTACACAAGTACACAAAGAGGCATATGCAAGGGTTTTCATCATTACATTATTTTTAAATGCAGAACACAGGATATCTTTGACTTTGGCTAATTGATCATGGTAACTCGAGCATTGCATTAGATGCATTGCAGTCTATTTACTTTGTGTAATAGGAAACACTCTGGCTCTGGTGACCGGAAGTCAGATTGAATTACCACAGTGAAGAGTTGTAGCCCCACCAAGCCCTGCACAACAGAGCCCCTGGAATGGATGCCCTCGGGGAAGGAGCTGACTACACTGACAAAAAATGTATACTGTAAATCCCCCTCCTAGACTTTTCTGTGCTAAAAGTCAATGGAAAATTATGATAACTCACAATAGGCAGGACTGCTACAGGCCCAGACTCCACAGAAGTGAAGATGTAGGCCATCTGACCAGGTAATGAACACCTCTAGCCAAGGTGCTTGCTAAGGGCAAAGAAATACAGGATGAGGAATAGGAGAAGCTGTTTCCAAAGACCACGTGTAACCTTGTGACAAGTTGCAGAAACAAAGATTGTAATAGTTGTGAACACGTCTTCTATATTTTGATCTACATATATTTGCATATATATTACCCAATTTTCTCTTCCCTTTTCCCATTTCTCTAACATAAATGTGTTTATATCATCAGCAGAAAAAATTTTTAACTATGTGAGGTGATAGATGTTGACATCGAGAACTAGTACAATGTTATATGTCAATTGTATCTCAATAAAACTGGAAAAAAATGTGTTACTAGTAGCTAATAGCACAGTATGTAAATTACAGGCTATCAAAAAGGGAGTGTGACTCAGAAGAAAGGACATCAGCCATGTATGAGTAAAACGAGTTTCTATTCCCTTTTCTGGAGACGACTAGGATGTTTTGATTGGAGGAGGAATAGTTGCATCATGTTAGGTGTAGACAAGGTTTTGCTGTTGTCCTTGGGAAGTTACATGTGGTTAAACAGCTGTGTATGGAAGCCACGTTGAGTGGACTGTGGTGGCTTTGTATTTTGTTAGCTTTGCTACGCTGAAATTGTGTTTCTCAGAATTCTCGCCTATGTGATTTTAGATTAGGGTTGGCCACGAGAGGTATTTATGTAAGATTTTGGAGGTGAAGTTAAGCTGCAGCCTTGTCATGCTCTGAGGTGGCGGCCAGGCCCTGGGACAGCTTGTGCATATTGTTGCTGAGATGCTGGCTCACCTTGTTAGCATGGGCAGCACCCGGGCCTGCGGCTCCTCCGTCTCCCACGGGATTACTCTTTCACCTTCCATGACCAGATGTGAGTTCAGGTCCATGGAGGAAGGTGACAGACAGCACATACGGATCACCTGCCTCATCAGGATGATAGTAACTGGTAGACAGTCATGGCTTGCAAGCTACCCTTGCTTTCTCTTACTTCACATCCAGTTTCTAAGATTATTTCCCCCCTGATGTTATCACAACTGATCTATAGTAACTTCTGCCCGACACCAAGGGTAGTAGCCTTGCAGAGATTATGTTGTACGCTTTTTCACCACCTCCCACAAATTTGTAAAGTCTTAATCCCTGTTAAAAATCCTATACTCATCCTGCTCAGAGTGGTCCTGCTTGTCTGATCAAACTCTGACTGATACACTATGATTTCGCTCTTTATTTAAATTGGGTACTCCGGATATCTGGCTTTTCATGACAGAAGATTTGATTATGCTGATCCCAGAATTCCTAGGGCCACAGTTAGCTGGATCGGAATAGTGGCTGCTCCCTGGGCTGATGCACGAACTGTCCAGTTTGCCACAGCCCCCATCTGGCCCTCTTCATTCATCTGCATTTCATGCCTGGTCCCCAAAGGCATTTAAGTTGGTGACTCCTAGACTGGAGCCATTCTTAAAAGCTCTGGTCTGATTTCTATTCACTGGGCATGCAGCCTTTATTATTGCCTGACACACACCAGACATTTTCAGTTGGTTGAGTAGCATGTAAGAGAAGTTCCGTGACCTCATTAAAGTAATTATTTATTCTTTATTAACATTATTATTCCATCCTAAGTAAACATAGCATAACACCCGCATTTCATTCCATTTCATTCATTTCAGTCGATGACATGATGGGAAGTACGCTATTCTCAAGCTTTGGGGCTGGAAGAGACTTGAGACAACAGCCAGTTGAACAGGTTCCAGACTTTGCTCCACCATCACTCCGGTTCCTCCGAGCCTCTTCTGGGCTCGGAGATGGGGCTGTGGGTGTCTGTGGGCGAGGCTCCTCCGCCCTACTCAACTAGAGACGTTTCATCTTACTTGTTTCAGTTTGAGTTTCTGCTTAACTTCCTTTGCTGTAAAAAAAGAGACCTTGTCTAACCCTCTCATTTCACAGATGAGGAAATTCAAGGGCGGAGAGCCCCAAAGTTAACAACTTGCTACTTAATGAGATGACATAAGATCTCAGGAGTCCAGACCTCCTATTTCAAGGAATTAGCCCACACACCCACTGTCGCAAAAGACAGATCTATCGGTCATTCCAAGAGAACTCAGGTTATACCCCGAGACCAGATGAGTGTGGGTTGATCAGCTTCGTGGTCCCCCAGCAGGGGCTACACCGAGGATGCTCCTGGTTCCCTCCCACTAGTGCAGGGAGACTCTAAACCCTCATTATTAGTCCTATGTGGTTTTTGTCCCAGGGCCTGAGTGAATAAGAAATAGAGAAACATTCAGAAGTTATTTATTTCCCTATTTAACTGAAGCAATTTATTTTTTTCTTAAAGAAGAGGCATCTTGTTCCCTTTAAATCCACTTAGACAAAAACTAGATGTTATTGACAGAAGGCCAGTGATATGCATCTCAGGTTTTATATGGGGATTTTCATTTTGTCACATCTAGTTTAAGCCACCAGCCTAATTTAATTACAATTAATGAATCACCATTTACCCTGAGGCAAAACCAGGTTTTCTTGCTGAAGAGGTGTTCAGTGCATAGCATTCAAATTCATGACCTAGACCTCAAATGAACAGGCTGTCCATTAAGAATGGATGAGTGGCTTTGAAGACTGCATTTATCGGATGTCCACAGTCCTCTCTTGCAGTCCCCAGCAGTCCCTTTAGAAGAGACAATCAGAATGAGAAGCTACTGCTAACGGATGTCCTGATAGCCTACCTAGTACCAAATGAGGTTTCATTAGAGAGCAGCTTTGCCCTTGTGGGGGTGGAGTTTATGAAGGTGGTAGTTAGAAAGAAATCAGCCTGCTGAAAAATTGCATCCTTTCCACAGCAGGGGATGTGTCCAACCTCTCAGGTCTTATCGTGGGGAAGAGGCTAATGGAACCCTATTACCAATTTGTTCAGTGAGATTTGGTGAGTACCTACTATGTGCCTAAACCTTGAGCTATTTAGATAACAATGCCAAGTAGTATTAAGTGTAACTATAGGAGATAGACAAGCTTGGGCTAGGATAGGAAGTTCATCTTGTAGAGAGGTCGGTCATGCCATGTTTGCCAGGGTTGATTATTTAGCTGGTCTAACTGGCTGGCTGGGTTGCCCTCTCTTCGTTCCATTCCTTCATTGGCCAAAGAGGGCACCATTCCATGAGAGAACATTTCATTCTTAGATAGAGGCCAGGGGAGCTATGCTTCCCGCTAGCACTCTGATGGTACAGGGTTCGGAGACTGAGATGGGCAGGCTGGTGGAAGAGGCTGAGAAGCGGTGTCTCAGGAAGAGTCAGAGTGCCCCTGAAAGGTGAGAAGCCTGAGGGCATTGCTGGTACCGACCTCGGGATGTACAAAGGTGGTCCGCAGCCAGGTCCAGGGATAAGCAGGCCCCGCTCTGCCTGGAGGGGTGGAATCATTTTCGTGGTGAGCAGCAATGATTGCTGGGTCAGCGTTTGCACTCCCACCTGCAGCGTTCATGGAGTAGATGCTGTGGCTGCAGTTACTTTCAGCGGAGTGCTGCTCTCCCACAACCAGTCCTTCACTTGGCTGCCACGCAGTTTGCCTTTCGTCTCTGTCCGGTGCTGTGGTGACTCCCCACAGGTGTGTGCCCGTAAGGTCCCAGCCATAGGCTCCACAGTGGCCTTTGCCAGGCCCCCTCATGTCTTACGGCTCCTCGACCCCTGGCCTATCTTCAAGTCTCCCAAGAAGCTTAAAACGGGGCTGCGACCATTCTCTTTTAATTCCGACTTCTGCCATTTTCCTGTAGTCACCCTCGGATTGAACAACCTCCCTTTCCAGGTTGGCAAATCATCCTGCTGCCTCTCTCTCGGATTCTCTGTAGAAGTCCTAACTGGTACAAGAGCCTGGACAGTGGGAATGACGAGCTGCGTAGCTGGGGGCATGGGGGCGGGGACGCACTAACTGAGAAATGAAGTTCATGCAGATTGAACTTGACCTCCTCCCTGACAGCCTCTCTAATTCCTCTGACCAGCACTTGTGTTTTCTCTTTCCAACAGCCCATGGCACATTCTAAGCTAAGTCTGAAGGTCCTTTTTAACGTTTGATACATATTCATTCATCTAGCAGGACAGAACAGGGCCGGTGGGATCGTATGGAGGAAAATAGCCTAGTTTTTATACTTATAGAGCTGGTCACCTTGTTGAGGAGATGTCATCACCACCACCACAACCACCATCACCACCACACACACACACACACACACACACACACGCACACGCACGCACACTTGATTAAATTATAAAACAATAACCCAAGAATTGTTACAGGACAAGATACAAGCAATGTCAAATGAGTGCTCTTGACCTTAAGTGTTATATGAGTTGGGTGAAGGCAGAGAGTCTCTGAGTTTGGGAAGTGAGTACACATTTTATAAGAGTGACAGAAGCTTGTCCAAAAAAAGGGTGAGAATTTGATAAGCAACATTCCAGTTTGCCATGACATTATAACATCATATTCTCTACTTATTTAATGTGTGCAAGGTTGTCTCCTTAGCCAGACTGCAAGTTTTTGAGTGCAGGAACCCTGCCCCATGTTCCTTCCAGATCTTTCTCCCCTACATCAGTCTCACAGTGAAAATCACAGTGTCTTCTTGGATTGTATGCCAGAGACATGCACTGGGTTGAACCAGATTAAATCACACCCTGAGACATTCCTGCTGGGTTTGTCCACAAAGGGGAGAGCTTGAGGTTTGAGGCCCCCGTGGGGGGAAAAGGGATCTTCGGGCAGCAAAATCACTTAGACCCTCAGGGAATGCAAACTTTCCTGTCTCTAAGAAACTGGAGCATGGTTGGAAATTCTCTCTTCTAGGCTACACCTTTCTAGGAAGACCCAAATAGTTTGTGCTAATTCTTATAATGATCATCTGATTTTCATTTTCCCCAAGGTGAAATTGCCATGCAGCTTAAGAGTCATGGACTGTCCCTTTCATCGACGCCTTCTAAAACCTTATACCTAATAATTTTAAATTCCCTTTCTTAAAGAGGGCCCCCCACATTGTGTTCGCTTCTGTCCCCAGAAAACTTGAGCCTGCCCGTGTAATTTATCATCCATTTACTAAATGTTTTTCTCATGGAAGCCTGATAACAGTCTCATGGGTAAATTCTGTATAATTTGGACTTCATTAATAGTCCCAGAGAGGTTAGCTGACTTCCTCAAGGTCAACACAGCATGTCAACTAAAGATACAACTTCTATACATGAGTTTCGGAGCAGAGATGAGATATTTCTATACATTGTCCAGGATTGAATATTGGAATCTTTTCATCTCCTCTCCCAGGCAGTGAAAACGAGAACACAGCTCTGAGTAACATTATGTTCTTTCAAAGCTATGGTCTGCCTGTAAGGTGAGAAGCCTGGGGTCGCAGGCCTAAGTTAGCTGGGCTGGTGGAAGCAGACACCGAATGAATTCTCTGGTTGTGTGTTGGTACTTAAAGTCCACCATATTCTCCACTTCAAACGATAGCAGCAAAGGAATAGAAAACAGAGTTGGAAAAACTGACAATTTAACGACATGACTGGGGCATCCAAACCGTTTACAGTTTCTGAGTTTCATTTTGTTTTCTGACCTTTTTTGCTATTGGAAAGTCAGTCCTGTCCCATAGGATGGTTCTTTTGTACAGGAAGGAAGTGTGCTACTACTACCCAGTCATTCGTGAGCAGCTATTCAATCATCAAACATTGAGTGAGCATCTGCTGTGAACTAGCACTCTGCCAGGGGTTGGCCACCACCTGGTCGTGACGGCTGCAGCGTCACAGGCGATTTAGGCAACTAGGTCTCTTTCTGCAAACTCTTAGCCCTCAGATCCCTTAAACTGAGGCCCCATTGGAAATACAAGAGCAAGGGCAGAGGGCCTGCACCAGTGGGCCATGTGGCTGAGGCCCTCAAATGCAGTTTTCTGACCTTTTCTTAAAAAGTGATGCTTCAGAGATAGCATCATAATAAGATAGAGCAAAAATATTCATAATACATCTTGAAACATGTGTCCCGTTTCCAGACTACACAACCTGTTATGTGTTATGGTTGTTAATCAATTTTTAAAAATAAATCCTTTCATTATCTTGTAAACACACATTTCTATATAATTGTAATTGTTGGCCACAAAGTGTTAATTTGTTAAACGGAAATATTTGCAGTTTACCATATTTCTCATCACCTTATTCTGACATTTTATCATTGTAAAATATCCCAGGAGCCCAGGCCTCTAGAGGTCTCTGAGAAGTCCCACCCTTAAGAGGTCATTTGTCTGAGCTCCTTACCGTGGCCTCCGAGTCTCTGCATCAGAGCCCCTGTGTATCTCTCCGGTCTCGTCCCCTATCACATTCCCCTTTGCGCAGCATGTCACTCTCTGGTCTCTGTGCCCCAGAGCCTTAGGTGGGCTGCCAGGTAGGCTTCCTTGGAACTCGCCGGTCTCATCCTTCATATCTGATGTAAGCATCACCTCCCATGAGGCTTTTCCTTGATTTCTCATCACGTGAGGCATTCTACCGAGTCCTGGCAGCCTTTGTAACAGTAAGCACAATCACACTGATCCCATTATATTTCAATAGTTATACCTGTAGGAAACCCATGTCTTTGGTTTGGATCCATCTCACCTCCAGAAGACCTGGTTAAACTTGGCCCAGCCCCTAATTCCACATCCACTCCTATCGTGTCCTCTTCCCACACAAGGACGTGCAATCAAGGTTCTGCGTCCTGCCCCCCAGTCTCTCATAGCCTAGATGTAAAGGTGTAAACTGACTGTTCACTGCTTTGCACCAAAAGAGAGTCCACTGGCCCTCAAATAGTTCCTGTGTTTAGAAGCTGATGAAGGAGGTGGAGAGTATCAGGGAAGGCTCCGAAGTGGGCAGCCGATGTCTGCTGTCTCTCTGGCACCACACTCTCATCTCTCTTTCACTCTCCCTGCCCCTCGAGTTTAGAATAATCTACATTTTCTTCCCTTTTGGAGGGCAGAAAGGATCACACATTGTTCAACCCACATTCAGGTTCATTCAGTTTATATACGCTACCTCTCTCGCTCCAGCAGACATGGCAATACATTTCTTTCAAAAAAACCCCCAAAATACACCGCCCCGTCTCTAATGGTTTTCAGAGACATGCAGGCGCCTCCATCTATTTCATGATTAGCTAATGCCTCTCCCACTTGAAGGTAAGCTCCCAGAGAGCAGGCACTCTGATTGTCTTGTTTACTGCTCACCCCTCGTGCTTGTCTGGCATAAAGCATAAGCACTCATGAAAATGTTTGCTGAATGAATGAATGAATAAAATTTAATCCCTAAGAGAGCACAAGATGGAACATGAATGACCATTTGCCAGGTGTTATGTTAAATGCTTTCTAGCTATCACTTTAATTCTTAACAGTTCTATGATTTGGACAGATAACTGTTGTTACAGTCATGCTGTAGATGAAACAAATGAAGGCTTAGTCATCTTTTTCAGTGTCACGCTATGTGCTGGAGCCAGCGTTCAAAGCCATGACTGACTCCATAGCCTGAGCTTGCTTTCACCACTTTGCCTTTTTGCTTCACTTTTTTCTGGCATCGATAACAACAACAATAGTAATACTAATAATTATTATTATTATACTATACTATACAAGTATACTGGATATACTTGTCGAATGCTGTGTTCTTATGACTATTTATAAAAATTATCTTATTTATTTCTATCCCAAACTTGTGACACACGAACTATTATTGTCTCCATTTTACAGATGGGGAAACTGAGGCTTAGAGGGACTCAACTAACCACTCATGAGCTATTTAGATAATGTTGAATAGTAACCAATAGACTAGCCACACAAATCCATGAAACATAGTTTTCCTTTGCCAGATTTAAATTACAAATCATACGGAGCTTTCTAGGAATATTCAGAGAAGCAAGTTCACACCAGAAGCTTTCTCAGAAGCGAGTATTTCACAAATGAGAGCACTTCAGTTTCTGGAGGCTTTTGTGTGATTTCCAACAACTGCTTTTCATTTCCCTCTGCTGGGAAAGCCAGTAATTGGTGACTTCTCATCTAATCGCTTCCCTGGATGGCAAATCACATTACTCTGAATACCCCCATTGCTTTCTGATTCTCTCCAAGGCCAGTGGTCAAAAACAACAAATGAAACTTTGATCACTTGGGTTCACGACAGGGAGACTCGGCTTCCAAGGGCCCCAGTTGCTGGTGACAAGGCCCAGGGCCCCTGGAGGCCCTGGCTCCCTGGGGCCGCTGTGGGGACTCAGAAGAGGCAGAAATGAGCCTTGAGGGTTCCTGTGGCCACTGTGGCAAATTACCATAATCTTAGTGGCTTAAAACAATAGAAATTTATTCTCTCACAGTTCTGGACATTGATTCTCTCAAAGTTCTGGAAATGTATGCTCTCACAGAAGTCCAAAAATCAATGCGTCTTCAGGGATTTGTTCCCCTGGAGCTTTGTTAGGGAATGCTTCCTGGCCTCTTCCTGCTGCTTGTGGCTGCAGGTGTCCCTTGGCCGTAACTACGTAACCCCAGTCTCTGCCTCTGTCTTTGTGTGGTCTTCTCCTCTTCTGTGTTTTCTAAGGACACTCGTCGTTGTATTTTCCAGTTCATTCGAATAATCTTATCTCGAGATTTTTAGTCATATCTGGAAAGACCTTTCTTTCCCAAGAAGCACATATTCACAGGTACCAGGGTCAGGACTTTGATGTATCATTTTGGAGACCACATTCAACCCACTTCAGGGTCCATGCAAAGTTCTCTGCTAGCTCCAGTTATTAGCATGGGGATGGCAAAAGGCTGAGGGATAGCAGAGTTGCACAGATACCCAGCTCTTAAATAGCTTGTCCCTTTCTTCTTCAGCTTCTGTTTCACAAATAATTAATGAGCATCTGCTGTGCTAGGCCCTGGGAGCTCAGAGCTAACCTCAACTGCAAACCTGTTCTCTGCTTCCCAGGATCTAATCAGACGGATTGATCCCGTATTCATGATCAAATACTCATGAACCAATGTGGCATGTTTTCTTAAAAGAGGTCATAAAATGTATTTAGTGAACGTGCGTGGCAGAAGGTAGGGCAGGCAGTCAGATTGTCATTTATAATCCATGAACCTGAAGACCAGTGAGACTGAATGGTCTAAAATCCCACAACTCAGACATGACCAAACTAAGGCTTGAATCCAGAGCTCCTAACACTTGCTTAGAGGTCACATGCTTCTGAAGGCTGAAAACAAAGAGTTTGTCCTCTACGAAGGCAGATCATGAAGTTCTTAGTGACTTTTCCTTTGGGTTCTAGAAACTTTTGTTAGATCTGGAGAAGCACTGTGGGGGAAAGTCATGTAGCCTGGTAGGTATCTAATGATCTTGCTTTGTGTCTCACAATCTTTTCTTTTTTTCTTTACCTCTTCCCCTTTTTTTTGAGCCAAGAGATGTTGGATCCGGAAACCCAAACTATCTTTTTTTTTTTTTTAATTAATTAGTTAATTTTATCTATTTTTCAGTTTCAGATGTACAAAACAATGCAATAGACATTTCAGCCCTCACAAAGTGATAACCCTCCCGTCTGTCGCCCCTCTGCCATCGTATATATCTATTACAATTCCTGTTCCCAACGCTGTACTCCATATTCCATGACTATGTATATTAAATTGTAGTTGACATTCAATATTATTCAGCTTCAGCTTCAGGTGTACAGCACAGTGGTCAGGCATCTACACTGACCATGAAGTGGTCTCCTTAATAAGACATGTTCCCTTCTGACACCCTACGAAATCTTCACAACATTATTGATTATATTCCCCAAACTGTCTTTTGCATCCCTGTGGCAATCTGGTGGTCACCTATTTATTCTGTCTAATCCCTTGCCTTTCTCCCTCACCCGCACCCCTTCCCTTCTAGCAACCATCAGTTTTTCCTCTATATCTCTGAGACTATGTCTGTTTACTTTGCTCATTTTTTTCAGTTCTTTAGATTCCGCATATAAGTGAGACCATATGGTATTTGCCTTTCTCTGTCTGACTTATTTCACTTAGCATAATGTTCTCTAGGTCCATCCATATCATTGCAAGTGGTAAAATTTCATTCTTCTTTATAGCTGAGTAATATTCCATTGTGTAAATGTACCACCGTTTCTTAATCCAGTCGTCTATCGGTGGGCATTTCGATTGTTTCCCAGTTTGGGCTATTGTAAATACGTAGCACTGCAATAAACATAGAGGTACATATATTTTTTTCGAATTAGCATCTTGGATTTCTCTGGATAGATATCTAAGAGTGGAATTGCTGGGTCATAAGGTCCAAACTATCTTTTGATAAGATGTTTTCAAGCAACAATGAAGCAGCAGAGCAAGGCTCAAGGCCAAGGAATAGTGTAAACTGTAATTTTACTGCAAACAAGTTGCAAACTGACTTGCATCTCAGCCTTTCCCTGTAGGAGGAGCTCTGTGAAGCCTTTGCGGTGACCTGGCTTCAGTCCGCCCCTCTTGCCCACTGTCTCTTAATTATTCCTTCTCTCAGATGCTGCATGTGGGGAGAGTGGTAGGGACAGATGTGCAATGAATTACTGTGGGTACATAGGGGTCCTCAGGATTGGACTCACCCAAGAGAGTTCTGTTCAGTTCAACAGACAGTTATCAAGTGTCTACCAGGAGTCAGAAATTGTGGTTGACACTGGGATGCAAAGACCACTAAGGTATAGGCTTGCCTTCAAGAGACTTACTGTGTAAAGGACTCACAGGACAGAGATACTTGTTGCTGAGCAGAAGGAACAAGTACATTGGAGAAAGTGCCATTGTCAAGGTTTCTACTTGCAGGCCCAAGGTGATGGTTGGATAAGCCAGGGCGGATAGGTGGCTGCAGATACCTCACACTTGTAATGAGACATGAAGATGAAGGAGAGCATGTTTCTATATTGCTTATAAAGTAACTGATTAGATTGAAGCCTTAGGTGGCAGAGTTGGGGATGAAAGGTTGATGGCAAGACAGTCCCTGATTTGTGAAATCTTTACCAATCCAGATAGCATGGGTCCGTTTCGCTGTCTTAAATAATTTTGACATTGAAACAACCACCCACACCTCCTTTCATAGAAAAGTGTTATAAGAATAAAGAAAGTGAAGAAACTATTATCAGTACTTTCTATGTTACCGATTAAGCTGGCTGTGTCCTCTAGTCCTGCCTTGTGCTGGGTGTTATCTGCCCTGAGACACATTTCAGAGTTTGAAGAAAATCTGGTTAAACTCCATCCAAAACATTATTTTAATAGCTGGTCGAATTCTATCAAAGAAAACAAAACAGACAAATAAAACCCTTCCACTAAAAAACAGCTGTTAGCTTCTGGAGTGCTGGTCAAATTCTATTTCTTGAACTGAGTGCTGGTTATATGGGTGTCTTCACTATGAAAATTAACCAAGCTATAGCCTTGGAATTTATGCACTGAACATTCTTGTGTATGTGTTAAACTTCCATTTTAAAAAAGTTTACTAAAAATTAAAAGTGGCTATTGTCTGCTTCTATCTTTTAAAAAAGGATTCTGTTAACACCAGAAATCTGTGCCAGTAGTACAGCCACTCACGTGTAAGACACCCAAGCCAGATTTCATCTTTGGCAATGCGAGTGCTTTCAGGAGGGAATCCTTTTAATAGCTGCTCTCTGGCTATGAGGCTGATCTAAGCTGCTGTTAGCATTATCATAGCACTTTAGTGCCCTGGGTCTGCAGATTCAGGCTAGACTTCCCTTCAGGGCTGTGTTTCCCAACTGTGCTGCTCACCTAGGTTTGCGTATAACACTAGGAAAATCTCTAAGAGGTGTTGTCTGGTTTGGGAATCAGTTTTATTGGGAGACTGGAGAATCTTCTCAGTTTGGTCTCAAAAGGCAGTGGGAATCTTTTACCATTTGTGTGGGTTTTATGGAAGTCTTGCCCTTGACAAAGCTGGGAAATAGATAAAGTTTTTCATTCATGCACATATCATTCGTTTGTTCCTCTCTTATTTCACTCGACAAAAATCAGTTAAATGTGTCAAGCTCTGTGTTAGGTTCTTCAACTACTAGAGTGAATTATAGACAGCAGGGCCTTGGGTGACGTCATTTTGTTCAACGGTCATTTCATTGTAGCATTGATGAGATGCCATAGGAAGTTAACTCTTGTTTATATCAATTAATCTTTGGTAAAACTGGTTTTGTTATACATTGTTTCACTTAAGGTCAAAGAACTTATCCACTACAGTAAGTGAGGACTGACTTAGCCTCCCAGACAATCTGATCTAGAACACTGTTTCCTGAAGTGTTTTTTTTTACACCCTAATCTCATAAAGGTTTCTTAAAAAAAGAAATATTGTGAAGTGCTACATAATGATTTCTCTTCTTAAAGAGTCTCATTGTACATTAGCCTTAAAGATTTCAAATTGTCTGACCTATACAAGTTTATCTTTGCTTAATTCAATTTTTCTCAAATGTATTCAATCAAGTAATCCTCCCCACCCCTACCTTTTTTTCTGGTAGCTTCTATTAAAAGTCTTTAGACTTAAGTTCTGGGAATGTTAAGTACCCTGGTACAGTGATTCTCCTTTGACTCCTCCCCTGATGGGGCACCAGGGATTATTAATCTCTGGTCACTTCCCCCATGTGTCCCCACCACCGGCCCAGACTAACCCACCTTTCCCAATCTCACTTAAATAAGAATGAATCGTAAAAAATGATTCAATGGCCACCTGTTTAGGCCTTTTCTTTTGTCTTTCAAACAACCCTCTAGGTAGGTTTGAGTGTTCCCATTTTACAGATGAGAAAAACTAGGAATTATAGAAATTAAATAACTTCCCAAGAACACCCAACTAATAAGTTGCAGAGATGAAAACTGAACTCCAAAGATCCAACCCATTATCAATAAGCCAGGGTTTTCCAAAGTGAATTGTCTGAGCTGACTTGACTAGAATAAGGAACACTTCTAAATATATATACATTATAATGAACATTAAAAAGCTATAACTCGCATAATGATAAACTTGTGAGACGTCATTTCCTTTTGAAGTAAATTGGTTTCAGTAAGAAAAAGTAAGTAGAGTGAAAGAAAAACATTACTTTGATGCTGCTGCTGATGGTGAGGATGGTGATGATGATACGGCAAGACGAAGGTGCGCTGGGGTAGTGAACACTGTGAGGTGATGCACAGATCGCAGAGGTTCAGAAAGCACAGAACGGAGCCCAACGGCTTCCTATTGTTTTTGCTATTCCTGTTACACCCCGGGGAGTCAGCAGACCTGGTTCCTCCGCTGACTTCACTCCTGGATGGTGCTCCTTCCCCTGGGGGGCCAAGTCTCCTGGAGCCATGGGCACAACCCCAGGGGCACCAGAAAACGTTCTTAATTGTATATATGAATTTTAAATATAATATTTAAAAGTATTTTTACCTGTTATAGGTGAAAATGTCTTGCAGTGATCATTAGCATTTGAAAGGTATTTTTTTAAAGGCTTTTATTTTTTAAGTTAGAGTTTCTCTTTAAACGTAGCCTCCCTTTATTAAATTTTTAAAAATGGAGATACTATATAATGCACTATGTAAATATAATTTATTATGAATTATTATTCATTAAATTATGAAGATAGGTAAGATATACTTTTTTCCTTCAAGGAGAGAGATACATGAAAAAGTAACTATAGTACAAATTCCATTTAGTTGAGAAGTTCAAGAGGTACAAAATGATATGCAAGTGTAGGGAGGAAGGGAGAGAGAGAGAGAGGGAAAGAGAGAGAGAGAGAGAGAGAGAGAGAGAGAGAGAACTAAGAGCCATGTGAGAGAGCTCTGTTGAGTAGATAACACTCCACACACTGACTTCTTTTTGTTTCCTAATGTGGAAAATTCCCTAGTGGGACCAATTCTAATGTAGAGTAAAGAGGATCCTGAGATGGAAGTCAACCTAGATCCCCAAGAAATAAAGTAGTCCCCTGGGACCACAGACACTCACAGGGGTTCGCAGAGATGGCCAGCCTGACACTTCCTGTCTTGTAGACTATCAGATATCACAGGGCTTAAGGGTGGTGGTGGAGATTTTGAGAAGATGCACACTCAGGAATGAAGAGGCAAATCATCATTGAGCTCTAGACTGTCTTTCTATCAAATTGACCTCTCTGTTTGGATATTTAATAGGCATCTTTGCAGGAATGTCAGCACAAAGGTAGAAACCACCCACCTAAGGGAGGCACAGTGAATAGATTGACCTAACTCTAGCCACAATAAAAGAAGAACGGGTTGATCATTTGTGTGACCTGCTACAGTGGAAGCCTGGAACAAACCTGATCAAAATGAGAGCTCAAATTAATATGCTTACTGCCTAAATTCACAGCAGAAGGACACTCAAAGTCCAGGGCAGGCAGGACAGCCATTATTTAAGAATTTAAACAGCACAGCCTCTTTTTTATTACCTCTTCCATTGTTCTAGCCCTTTTCTCTTTGTGAAAGGGGCTCTGAGGCCCACCTTCACCCTCACTGCCTGTCAAGGAACAGCAAGAATAGCTAGAGCATGGGCCAGCCCCTTTTCTTACATCATTTAGTAGATATAGAGCAAAACAATAATTTAATTAAGACATTGGACTCATGCTTCAGCTTTCACATGATTTCATCTGGAGATTCAGATGGAGGCTGTTTGTGAACCTCTGACATCTTCCCAAGGTCAAATCATACTATTAAAAATATTCTATTGTAACTGAAGTTTGGAAAACAAAACCATAATTACAAGACAAAACAAGGTTTTAAATATTTGCTTCTGTATTTGTCTTCTAAAGTAGAGTGTACTGCTCTAGGAGAGGGTCTATGTCATAGTCTTCTTTCTCTTTGTTAAATCCTACCTATTCCTTAAGGGATGTATGAAAGCTTTCTTCCATAAAACCCTCTTTCTTCTATAAATCCCTCAGCCCTCTTCTTTTTTCCATCCACACTATTTTTCATGGCTGTCTTTATCTCACTGCTTTAAATATCATCTATATGCCAGTGATCCCCACACTTATACCTCTAATTCAGACATTTCCACTAAGTTCTAGACTCCAACATGAGCAGTAGATTGATTTTTCCAGCAAACATTTCAAATTTCAAAATGGCCAAATAGAACTCTTAACCTTCTCTCCCAAGCCTGTTCTGTCCTGAAACTTTTTATCTCCATAAATGGCACCATCATATATACACCCACCTCCTCAGGTCAAAAACTTGAATTCATCTTTTGTCTTCACCTGTTATACCTAATTTATCATCAATTCCTGTTGATTCCACCTGCAAAATATATCTCAAGTCTGCCGCGATTTCTTCATTTTCACTGCAACTCCCCTTGTCAGAGATATCACCATTCCTCCTGGAGAACGGCAGTGGCCTCTGGATACGGATCTCTCTGGTTCCCACTCTGGTTCCCCTATAGTGCTTCCTCCATTCAGCAGCCAGAGGGATATTTTAAAACTATAAATCAGATCATGTCACACTTAAAATCTTCCAATTGTTCCCCATCTGGAAGACTGACGGTATTAAATGCTGGCGGGGGTGTGGAGCAACAGGAACTCTCATTTATTGCTGGTGGGAATGCAAAAAGATACAGCCACTTTGAAAGACACTTTGGTGGGTGTTTTTTACAAAATTAAATATGCTTTTACCATATAATCCAGTAACCATGCTTCTTGGTATGTACCCAAAGGAGTTGACAGCTTATGTCCACACAAAAGCCTGCACACAGGCTTTTATAGCAGGTTTATTCATAATTGCTGAAACTTGGAAGCAATCAAGATGTCCTCTAGTAGGTGAATGGCTAAATAAAGTGTTACTTCCAGATGATGGAATATTATTCAGCGCTTAAAAGAAATGAACTATCAAGCCACAAAAAGGCAAGAAGGAAACTTAAATGCGAATTACTAAGTGAAAGAAGCCAATCTAAAAAGACTACATAATGTATGTGACCAACTATATGACATTCTAGAAAAGATAAAACCATATAGAGACAGTAAAAGCTCAGTGGGTTCCAGGAAGTCAGGGAGATGAAGGAGCAAGGGAGGGATGAATAGATAGAACATGGGGTTTTCAGGGCAGTAAAACTATTCTATATGATACTGTAAATACCCACCATTGCATCTAATGAAGCATAGATATCATTATATATTTTTCCAAACTCACACAATGTACAACACCAAGAGTGAACCCCAATGTAAGCCATGAATTCTCGCTGTCTAGTCATACTGACCTTGGTTGTCTCACAAGTTCATTGCTAACTCAGGGCCTTGGCACTTACTGAACATTCTGCCTGGAGTGTTCTGTCGCCAGATAGTGCCTGGCTGATTCCTGTTGTTGCTGCTCAGGTACCTGCTTTTTGTCACCTCCTCAGTGAGGCCATCTTTGATGATCACCCAAACTAGAGTATCACCTTACTCCTGCCCTGCTACTGCTATTGCTTTTGCTGTCTTCTTAGCACTTATTACTGTTCAAAAGTATCTTGTCTATTCATGTTGGTTCCATCTCTGCCACAAATCCTGCTACATCATGGGTCCTCAATGCATATTTGTTGAACTTGTGGCATAGGAAATAAAAAAGTTTTAGATAAGATTCACCCTAGAGAATCATTCAGGAAATTGCACAGATAGCTATTTTATTTATATCTATATTCCTGTCGTATCAAATGGCTCTGACCTAGAACATCACCCTGAGGTCAGAGACCAAATCAGTGTCATTCATTCACAGTGTAGCCGTGTCCAGCATTGTGCTTCATGCACGGTAAGTGCTCATAATTATCTGAAAAGAGTAAATAAATGAATAAAAAAATAAATGAATGAATGAAAGACATAAAGCAATATCTATTTTCACCTGTAATTTCACTAAAGTCCTTTTTTAATGTCACATTTCAAATAAACTGATGACAACATTTATTTGTTTCAGCAGAAGCACACTCAGAAAATTTATAATTAATAGCACAGACCCTTTCCTCTCCGTCACCCCCTTAGTCCAATCTGTCACCATGTCTCTTTAATATCTCCAAGCGCTCCCCTTGACTTGCATAACCTCTACCCTGGTTCAAGACTCAGGGCTTCTCGCCTGGCAGTTGGTCTCCCTACTGCCACTCCTGGCGTTCCCTGATCTCTCTTCTTACAGATACACAGAATCACTTTTCCAAATTACCAATCTGATCACATTACTCTCCTGATTAAAAAGCTTCAGCGACTCCCCTTAGCTTCTAACATGAGGCTCAAACTTCTCGATCTCCATTTCGCTCCATCTTCTGCCAAACCACCAGTCAGAGCAGCCTCTGTTTCTTCAGGCAGCACATACATTCGCGCCTCTGTGTGACACAACTACAATTTCCTCAGTGTAGAATTCCTTTCCTTCCCTGCTCATTCTTCCAAACTCTCAGTTCAAGCTTTCTTCACAAAAGTCCTCCCTGGTGATCACAAATCCGTCTTACTGAGATCCTTGCTGCTGTTATACTACCGGGCCTATAGCAACTTACTAGCTAAATGACCTTGGGCAAGTTACTTAATCTTTCTCTCTGCCTTAGTTTCCTTATCTGTAAAATGAGGATAATAGAAAGATCGTTGTGAATGATATGTAAAGCATTTTTTTAAAAGATTGGAATGCTAAGGTCAGACAATTAAGTTCATGAACTTTCCACCATGTAAATGCACTCATATAAGCATGTAGCACTATTCCTACTGTATATAATCAAGTTTACATTGCCCTCTTCTCTGGAGTCACCCTTTCTATGTTCTGCCTCCTCCTGGGCATTCTGGTAGAATTTGCGGGATGGTAGCGGTAGTGAGCCTCACCTGTTCCAGCTTAAGTAGCACAGTCCTATAGCTGCACTTAGCAGTCACTTCTGCTGTAGGACAAGGCTTGGACCTGGGCACTTAGCAAGATTTCTTCCAGTAACTTGGGTTGATAACTGCTTCATTGATGTACTTTATCCCTGCCTCATTCTGCCTCCTGATTGTCATCCCACCAGAAGAGTATTAAAATGTCCATGGATTTAATTAGTTCTGCCTTTGTAAGCCAATCATTGAATGCTTTCAAGTGCATATTTTCAAAAGCTAAAGATTTCTTTGACTTGAATCTCTGTGCTAGGGCCTCTTGTCCTGGTCGTAATCCCTCTAGGCTTATACCAGTTGCTGCTTCAAAGGGCCAATCATCTTGAATGGTTCCACTGTAAAGACTTGAAGTTAGTCTACAAGGCCAGTCTGAAAGGGCTCTTTTCCAGTTGACTTGGTTTTATCAGTCACAATAACAGCCAGTCAGTGAGCTATCTATAGACTCATGCATGGTTGATCCAATTCCGTTGTTAAGGTGCCTGAAGTAACATCAGTCCCATTGATTTCTTCAACGTTAATGATAATCAGCCCTTATGATAACCAGAAAAACCTATTTGATTGGAAAATGTTCAATAGAGTCATAATCATGGCATGTAGATACGCTCAGGTGGGTCCCAGGGGATGTTTCCTTTCCGTAATGACAAAAGGTGAGTCTTCCTGATTGTGATTATAATCAGGAAGTGGCGTTGTGTGTGAAGGGGAAGGGGAAGTGGGGATAGAGGGTGCTAGGCTCTTTAGGACAAGCAACCCTTTTCTTGGTGAGCGTATATTAGGTTCTTCTTTGTGGTCATAGCCAAAGAAGCCGTCTCTATTTTTAATGCTCATTAATTGCTATTTGTTTACGGTAGTCACTTCATTCCTCACAGAGACCCACTTGATCTCTCAAAATCCAGAGAAGTTGGATTTATTTGTGACATGTCCTTGAATGGAAGAGACTGTAAACTAGCTCTACTTCCAAAAATAATCAAAGATATGGCATATATATTCTTTGCGTTTATCTTGTTTGTGTTCATTTGTTTTTTGTTTGAATAGAAATGAACAAGTCTAACACACTACACATTCAGAGGAAGAGAAAGTGTTTTATACTTAAAGTTCCAAAATGCACTTTAGAGTATTTTTTGAAATAGATAGGACCTAAAGTTTACATTTTTTTTTAAATAAGAAAGTTTGAAAGCCTGAAATTACATTGAAACATTAAATTTATAGAAAAATATGGGAGAATGTACCATGTTTCCCGAAAATAAGACCTAACTGGAAAACAAGCTCTAGCATGATTTTTCAGGATGACATCCCCTGAACATAAGCCCTAATGCGTCTTTTGGAACAAAAATTAATATAAGACCCAGTCTTATTTTTGGGGAAACATGATATCAAAAAAAGCCATTTTGTATGAGAAAAAAAATTATAGAATAAGAGGGCAGAATAAATAAAGGAAGCATGAAAGTGGAAACATGCAAAGTAAAAAGATTTAAAAGCATCCAAGTGCAAATAGTTGAACTATTTCTCCATTTGAAAAATAAAAAAATAATGTATCACATCAGTAACGTATATATCTCCAGACAAAAATATGCTTTTTTAATTTGGGTTTTGTGACAGAATTTTGATCAGATTAGACAGGGTGGAGAAACAGAAGCAAAGGAGCTAAATTAGTTTGTAGTTAGTCTCTCCCATTCGAGGACACATCACTGATGAATCCAGGTTGGGAGAACACCTTTTCCCATTGTCGATGGGCTCTGTGCATTTCTCTTAATGCTCCACAAGGAAAATTCTTTTCTACAGGAGGGGTCTTGAATTCTACTTAACTGGCAGAAGGGCAAGACTGCTTCACCTTTTGATTAAGATGGAGAAGGTTTCATTTTAAAATTTGGCTTGCTCTATTTTCTAAGACTAGATTATGTAGCACAGTATCAAGTAGACTCAATGAAACAGAACAGCAACTGTGGGTTCATGTACCTGATCCGATAGAATTTTGTGATTCAAATTACACCTTTACCAAACTACTTTCCACTTCTTATTGAACCTACTGAGTTAAAGTTGACCATATCAATAAACTTCATATACTTAAAGAAACGCTAACATCTTATTTCACCATAGAGGTCATCAGATAACATTTTTATGGGGCAGGAGGATACTGTTTTGTTTGACCAGACACCCAATTTTCTTTTGAAAATTTGAATTCTACTTAAGTGGCAACTGATAGTCATGGTGTTCAGAGTATAGAATATTTGCCTTTTAACTGAATGAAATGTTCCACTGTGCTCTGTAATTGCAAAGAACAGGCTCTGGGGCAATTTATACTGCTAAAGGAATGCTTGGGCTACAAGGTGAGTGGTCCTCTTGTAGAACAACTGTGACTCAGAAAGGCTGGATTCAAGATGGCCGTGCTCTTGTCCAGTAGCTATACTTTGCCCCAGCAAAAATCATCCTGACTCATTTATTTTTTTTACTTTCTTTCCATTCAGCCCTAACTTTCTTATTCACTGGCTGTTTGATCCTTGGGGGAGAAATTTATTTCCTCTGGAATTCATTTTTCCCATTTGGAAAATGAGGATTTGAGGCTTGTTCACTGGTTCACAACCATTCATTCTGATGGCATCCCCTTAAGCGATATGCAAGGACTCTCCTTGGTTTGCCCAGATTTACCAAAGCTCAGAGTATTATAACGGTTCGTCAATTGCTCTGTGATGGTGAATTAATGACAGTCATGCATTGTGAGCTGTAGAGAAGGTAAGGTGCAAGCTGCAACACCCACGTTTTCCCCATTTAATAGATCTCTTGCTGTGTAAAGGACAGAATGAAGTTCCTTTAGGTATAAGTTTGAATGCTCTCTGATTTAAATAAAAATTTGAACAGTATCCAACTTTGGTATCCAATTTTAATGTATTACTTCTTACATTCCCTCCAAATGTTTAGAACACATAGAGTTTTGTGAGGCTATAATAAGGAAATATAATGCAGGATTTCAGCAATGAGAATTACCAAATTGCTGTTACAAGTAATAGATTTCACAAACAGTACTAAGAAGAAACCAACTGCGAAAGAATAAATATGGCATGATTCCATTTATATAAAATTTAAAACAGGCAACCTAATAGACAGGAAGAGAAATCTAACTAATATTTACACTTGTTGGGAGAAGTTGTGACTGGAGGAGCTGGAGATGGACTTCTGGGATTCTGGTAAAGTTCTGTTTCTTTATCTGGGGAGGGGTACATGTTCACTTTCTGAAAATTCACCACACTATGAGATCGGAAAATTAAGTTTGCGAACTTGTTGCAACGATGTTGCTAACCTTTTTTGATATTAGAGGGATTATTCATTATGAATTTGTAACAACTGGACAAACAGTTAACCAAGTTTACTATCTGGAAGTGCTGAAAAGGCTGTGTGAAAAAATCAGACGACCTGAACTTTTCGCCAACAATTCATGACTCTTGCATCACAACAATGCACCAGCTCACACAACACTGTGAGGGAGTTTTTAGCCAGTAAACAAGTAACTGTATTGGAATACGCTCCCTACTCACCTGATCTGACCCCTCAATGACTTCTTTCTTAACCTGAAGAGAAAGGAAATATTGAAAGGAAGACATTTTGATGACATTCAGGACATCAAGGGTAATACGATGACAGCTCTGATGGCCATTCCAGAAAAAGAGTTCCAAAATTGCTTTGAAGGGCGGACTGGGCGCTGGCATTGGTGCATAGCTTCCCAAGGGGAGTACTTCGAAGGTGACCGTAGTGATATTCAGCAATGAGGTATGTAGCACTTTTTATAGGACGAATTCGCGGACATAATTGTCAGAGCTCATATACTTATGATTTGAACATTTTCCTGTATGGATCTGTTTGCTTAAAATGAGTACATAAATAAAAGATATGCAGGGCTACATGCCTTCAAAGGGAAAGACAGCACAAAACAACATTAACATTATCCACTGAGAGTTTACCATGGCCAGACCCTGGTAAAAGGTTTATAGATACATTATCTCATTTAATTTTCACACTCCTGTTAGAATACTATTATTATCCCCATTTACAGATAAGAAAACCACAGTACAGAGAGATACATTAATTTGAGCAAGGTCCGTCAAGGCCGTCAGTGACAGAGACAAGTGACACAATGCAGGCTTTCGACTGCAGAGCACGTGCTCTGAACCAGCACGCTGCAGGAAACAATGCTCTTTGCCCCTGAGCCCAGTATGTCTGAGGACAAGTTGTTTACGGTCCTAGAGCCTCAGTTTCCTCCACTGCCTCTTTTAGCTCCATTCCAGTTCCATCCCCATCTGCTAACAGGTTCACCTGTCTCTCCACTTCCTCTTTTGTCCTAGACCTTCTTCCCTCAAAAACATCTCCCGATTTAGCCCAATGAGATAGGACTATACAAACAGCTCTTTGGCCCCAAATACAATTGCAAAACCATTCGTTTTTCCCTTGCAACGGATGGGATGCTGCATATGCAAGGATTACCTGCATATCTTCTATTAGACTATTGTGGTTATTTTTTATTCCGATTCTGTCAAGCTTCAAGTCGTTTTTGCTGCATTCTTCCCTCCACCCCAACTGGGGCCACTTTCCCTGCGTAGGGCCCTGCCATGCTGCCGTCCTATTCATTAGAGTGGGGTTTTACCCGGCTAACGCCTTTTGAGAAATGCAGCCCAGCATTTGCGGGAGCTCCCAGCAGAACAACCTGCCATTTGTGATGCCTCCTTCAGGTTAAACATTTTAGATTAATCAATAAGTAAATGGCAAATAAATGGCATGAGCCCATGTCCAATATAAATGAGATCAACTGAAGAAGCAGAAAAGGGCAGCTTCAGCTTCGTCCAATACGCTGCGAGCTCTGCTGCCGTCAGCTCTGTCTATTTGAGGCGCAATATCCAGATGAAAAGTGAACAATGAAGTGCCTCTTCCACATGTTTTAGAATATCAAGGTGTCCGACATCCTTTACCTTAACACATGGACTTCATTTTGTGGTGCCAGAGGTGCTATTGTTCTGTCACCCAGGAGGAAGGTCATGACTCTGGAGAGTCGTTCTCCTTCCTGCCGTATAGATCTAACCAGCCAACCCCACATGCAGTGCGATGACAATGCCCCGGCCAGCACAGAAATGTCATTGGCTTTGAGAATTTGCCAGACACTGCCCCAAATATGCGTTTCGTAAGAAATTCCATTCATTTCTCCCAATTCTCTCTGCTAATTTACTTCAGTTGCACTTTTCAGATGTGTAATATCTCATTTTGAGGAAAAATATGTTGCAGCCAAAAGAGCTGACCTTCGTGCATTTTCAGACTTTCTGCTATGTACCTGACAAATGAGGCACCAAGGCCTTTCCATATTCTGTTTGGGGGTCTATTGGCTGAGGAATCCTTGGTCATCCCACCTGCCTGGCGTCTAGGATCATGATGAATTGTCTCCAACTCTAGCCTCAGATTGTTTTTTAACATTTAATTTAGTTTCTTCCTGTGCTTGGATGAACATGGCCATGTTATGGATTTCTGCTCTAATGTACACCAGCAGCCTGGAAGAACAAGCCTCAGCAAGCTGTGGAAATTAGAGAGGCTGGATCAATAGGCAAGGTCACGACCCCCCGGGCTCCGATTCTGTACACTGTCCTGAAACTCTCTCTCCCCTGAAAATCCTCCTGCTGCTTCTAATGTGAATCCATGTGTATTCTCAGAGACGAATGCATGTAAACCAGCCAACCCCAACCTCTCACATCTCAGGGAGGGACCTTCATAATCACAAACACTGAAAAATTTGTGTAAACAACAGAGCATACGAATATAAACATCTAGGCATTTGCTTTATGTGCAGGTTGTTAACTCCATTGTCCAAAGACCCTCTCAGAGGGAGGACAAATAGCTGAAGACAAAGAGAAAGCAGACCTGCCAATTCTGAAGCAAACCTCTAAGAAATTATCCGATATCATACACATACCTCAGACAAAGGGAAACAATCCTCTGTGCCTATGCCTTGACCTTTTTATGAAATACAAAATGATAAAAATGAGCCTGATTTCTGCTCTAAGAAATATCTCTGGGCTCAGTGAAATTGGAGGAAATAGTTGAGCAGAAATATGTGAAAGTATTTTAAAAGATGACAAATGCCAATAGTGCTATAAGTTTTGATTTTCTCAATATACAGGATCTACATTTCTGAACACAAAGCAATATTCTTAACAAACTAGTTTTCCATCTGGAGATTTAGAAGTTGATGTTGTTCAGAGTTATAATTTTCCTGGGTGGAAATAACTAATGCATCAAAACTTCAAATCCGCAAAAGCAAATCTGGGACTGGTAATTTATAATCTTCACTAACAACTGGTTCCAAATTGACCTGACATCAGAATGATCAATTTAGAAAAAAAAAAAAAATCTTGAAGGTATGACTTTTAAGGAGGAGGTTAAGGGGGTACAAAAAAATGGGAGAAGAGGGAGGTTCAGGTCAGGAGAAGGGAGGGGCAACCTCAAGAGCCCCTTGTGGTCTGGAATGTGGGCACCACTTTCACTTTGTAAATCTAAAACCACATAGCCCACAGAAGTGGGATCTCTTTTATTTGGAGAGTAAATTCAGAATGTGATAAGGCACATCCTTCTCTAAACGCCTTATTCAGGAATACAAGCAGAAGCACTTTCTGTACAGCCCAGTAATTCCGCAATGTTGGGCAGTTTTGCTTCATCCTGTAGATAACCAGGTTATAAGCAGAGGGGGTAACTTTCTGTTTCATTTGTGACAGACCACTTAGTCAATCTCTTGTCTTTCTATTATGCCAGAAATTTTAGGCGAGATGACATCACACTTTAAATCTCCAGTTGAAAATTTACTTTATTGAGAATACTGCTTTGTACTTGGGAATGTAGGTTTTTGCTGACAAAGGATATGATTTGCAAGTACTCTGGAAAATGAAGATGTTTTCTTTGCAGCAGAAGGACTAACTGCCAAAGAGAAGAGTAAGTCTTGCACTTTGCTGGTACCTTATTTTGAAAGGAAAATATACACATATACCCTATGTTCTCTGTAGGCTCTACAAGGATCACATTTACTCTTACGTAGAAATAGCCTCAGTTAGGATCTGTATATGAACAGGGTATAGGTGAGGTTGGGGAAGGAGTGGCTTAGAAAACACAAAATTGAGTGATAAGGATTTTTATACTATGGCTACTACTATTTTTCTACCCCATGTTTCAGCGGAGACTTTTAGTTTGGAAATAAATCCCAAGTTTAATCAGAATGTCAGGTCACAATAAGTATTTAGATGAATAAATGGCAATTTACAATCATAAAGCCTAGAGCAGGATGTAACCTAATCTCAAGACTGTTTCCTTTTAGGTGAAAAAAAGTCACATCCATTTTTCAGATGAGGCATGTGAGATCCTGAGACATTTGGCCCGTGGTCTCCCAGGTAGGGGTACAGGGCAGACTGGACTCTGTTTCTGCCTCTTACTATGAAGCTGTATCCCCATCTCAGGGCTGTACTTGAATATAGGGTTCTGCCCCCTAATGCGGGGGTCTATCCCACATATAGGACTATCACAATGCAGGGTGCTGTCCCAGTATGGAGCTCTACCCTAACCCAAGGCCCCGTCTCCAGTGCAGGGGTATTCTGCCTTACTCTGTTGGTTGAAGCAATCACAAGTCCTTGCCCAGTTTCAGGAAGAAAGAACATAGACCTTACCTCTCCGTGGGAGGAGCCTCAACATAATATGATGTCATAACATGATCAAACGCGATGGGAGATATTGCTGCATGTAGAAAAAGACAGTCTGCATCACCTGCCCTCTGGCCACAACAGTTCAAATCCCCTGACATTCAAAATATACTCATGCCCTCCCTCCAGCTCCGAAAGTCTCATCCCACTGAGGCATTGTCTCGAAATCCTGGATCTCATCTAAATCAGGTCCTGAGGAAAAGGCAGCTTCTCCCGCGTGGTTCCTTGGTTTCAGGTCCTAGAGTCCTGGTCCTCTTGAGGTGAAGTCCTGTGAACTAAAGAGACATAGCACGGAGTGGAGAGCTTATCTCTGCTCCATTCAGCACCCGAGGGATGGCTCTAAGGCTGGAATCATCTGAAGTGTCATTCACTCATATGTTTGGCTGTAATGCTGGATACTGGCTGGGGGCCTCAGTTTCTCTCCAGGTGGGCCTTTCCATGTGGTCTGTTTGTGTTGTATGCTTGGTCTTCCTCACGGCTTTCCCAGAACAAACATCCTAAAGAGTGAGCTAGCTGGAGGCTATCGTTTGTTCGGGAGCTGGCCTCAGAAGTCACCGAGCATCACCGTACTGCATTCTATTGCTTGAAGTAGTCCCATGCTCTGCCAGACTCAAGTGGTGGAGCTCTAGGTTCCACTCTCAATGGGAGATGCCTTCAAATCACATTGTAAGAAGAGCAGGTAGGATAGAAGGTATTATTGTGGTCATTCAGGGAAATAAATGCAATCTGCTGGAATAAGCTGCCTTGCAAATCAGTGATCAGTAGTCAGCGGTGCCGTGGAAGGGATTCTACTAGGGAGACAAAGTTTGACAGCATGACTTCTGAGGTCTCTTCCAACTCTCAGATTCTGACACTATGAAAGGTTCAATTGAACCCAGGTAATCGGAAGACTTCAGGGAGCCAAATTGTATGGCCCTGTGACATATGAGAAAAGGGGCAGGAGAAATGGGATGTATGGATAAATTGAAGGTGCTCAAAATGCAGTCCTAGGATAGCCTGTGTCCCAATACTGTGACCCTACCTGCTAATAAGTGCAAAGGGCCGTGACCTCAGCCAGAGTCCAGGCTGGTGAGGAAACTGGCAGTTCATCTAGGAGTTTATGCTACGCACTAAAACCAGAGAGACCCTGAAAACAAAAGTGGAGCAGAGGTTGTACCCTCTGCTGGCCCAGAATGTAGGCACATAAAGAAAGCTATGAGTCTTTGAACTAAAGAGTTAAATGTGATTGTGTGTGTGAAAGGGCTTTATAAACTGTAAAGTGATGTGTAGAGGTTATGTTGGGACTTCCATTCATACAGCAGTGACTTTTGTAAACAAAGCTGAACGTTCTCTTACTCTCTATCCCACACATGGATTGCTAACCTTGGGTCAGATCATCTTTCCATGGAGTGGTTTGTCTGTGTGCATTTCCTGTGAGACCCTTTCTTAACATTCTTAATCAATCAGTTTGGTAAAAATACTGGCTCCTAACCAATGGCGGGGGATGTATTCGTGGATGCAGCCTCAGAGTGTATTGCTCTGGGTCTGCTTGTCGTCTCTTATCATATCCTCTTCTCATCAGTTTTTCAAAACCAGGCATTTTTTCCACTTCCCTACACTGGGCTGGCTTCCAGCAGTACCTTGCTCTGGGGCAGAATTGTACTGGCAAATGCATAATTCAGTGATTTGTACTTTGCATCTATTAGCCATGGCACCAAATTCAGGAATGACACAATGGTGAGGCTTTTGCTTATATAGTGTTTTTTCCTGAGCAAAGCTTAACATTCAAACCAATTTATAGTTCCTTTGCATAGTAGAAAGTGCCATAATAGTCTTTTAATAGATGACTTGACGGAAACACATACATTATAAGGTCAATGTCACTGCAAATTATTACAACAGGTCCAATTCAAGGGTTCTAACTCTCCATATCTAACTTTTACTACTAGATTATGCGGAGTGCACAGTAGGTATTTAAAAATACGCACTGAACTTTATTGTATTATCAATAGACAATTAAATGAAATGCAACTTCAAGGCTTTTTTAGAAAAATCCAAGATTGATTTAAAACACTCATTCAACTGGTTTGAAAATCTCTGACTGAAAAATAACCATTATGTTTCCATTGGATAAATGATGACAGCCAGATAAGGTCTCAACTAAATGTCATATTTTTAATCGTAGTTTACTTGCCCTCGTAGTTTTATTGTTGGAAGTAGAAATAGAGCTATTGTGGTAAATCTTTATTTCTTTTCCAAACCTTACACTTAAATTTATTTGACAAAGTACAAATATTCATTATTGTATTCATTCACAGAACAAGCCTGGGGAATCTATTGGTATAGATATTATTCTCATTTAAAAGGTAGGAGTCAAAAGGCTAGAAGAGAGTCATGGGGAATTAGAACTTAGGCTCATTCTCTGTTTCAATTTCCTTTTTATTATTTATTACCTAATAAGTAAATAATAATAGCAACTATTTATTGAACATTTGTTGTGTTCCAGGCCCTGTGCTAAACACTTTACCTATCTTATCTCATGTAATCTTCACAACAAAATTTGAAGGAGGAAACACTATTACCTGTGTCATTTTGCAAATGAATAAACTCAGACTCAGAGAATCTGGGTAATTTGTGACAAAGTTCTAAAGCTAGTAAGAAAAAGAGCTAGGTTTTGAGGCCATACAAAAGTGCTTCGCCACCGCGCTGTACCATTTCTCATGCTAGATACCACAAAGAAAACGGGAGATTACGGCAAAGTGTGGGTAAAAGAAGTGGCTACATAAGGACATTTTTTTTTAAATCTAAAAAAGCATTTTAAATTCTAAAATTAAGATTCAGCTGTTATATGAATCTTTTACTCATGTAAAGTTAGATCTTCTCCTCTGCCCCTCATTACATTGTTACAGACCAGCTGATGTTCAAGTAGGGAGGAATATGCTGTAGAGTGGATTTATATTTTATAACATTAAATCGGCCATTTTCATGCCCAATTCACTCAGGCCTGTTCTTTCTCTCTGTAGCCTGGTAACACATAAGTGTCTGTCCATTCAAGGATATCATCCAACTTGAACAGCCATCCTGTGTAAACCACACTTTCCAGTTGCCTGGTTATCATTACTAATGTATCAGAATGTTTTCTGAGGACTTCTGTGCATCTTTCAACTCAGTGAGCCACAATCTCTTATTCAACGTCTTGTCTGTAGAAATTAGGCTTCTTGTTTAATGTGGTCCTTCTGCTCTGCCTCATGCTAGTCCTTCAGGTCCTCCATTGCAGCCTGTGTATCAGCTTCTCTCACTGATGCTAAAGGAAGTGATAGGGAATTTTGATTAAGAAAGTTTTTTTAAGAGCTCCTTAGTCCTGATCTTCTTTAGTAAACCGAAATTTTGGGAAACATCAAATGAGTCCAGGAACTTAACTCAGTCTGACCCTGAGATGTCAAGTTGATGATCCAAGTGTCAAGCTGATCAGAGGAAAACCAGGCGCATGAGTTCCACCATCATGATACTCTGCCCTTTCCATCACAGTGCTGAGGATCACGCCGCAACTAATGTGCTAAGTAAGAGACCCAGCAGTATGTTCGAGTCAACATTGCGGCTGTTTTTCACAAACAAACAACAAAAACAAACAAACAAAAACACTATGACCAAAATATCCTTCCACTTCTGCTTTCTGAACCTAAAACTACTGTGTTTCCCCGAAAATAAGACCAAGCTGGACAATCAGCTCTAATGTGTCTTTTGGAGCAAAAATTAATACAAGACCCAGTCTTATGTTATATAAGACCTGGTATTATATTATATCATATCATATATCATATCATATCACATGACTGGGTTTTATATTATATTATATAAGACCTCGTATTATGTTATGTTATGTTATATTATATTATATTATATTATATTATATTATATTATATTATATTATATTATATTATATTATACCGGGTCTTATAGTAAAATAAGACCGGGCCTTATATTAATTTTTGCTCTAAAAGACGCATTAGAGCTGATTGTTTAGCTAGGTCTTATTTTCGGGGAAACAGGCTACGACCTGGGTCCAGACATTTCCATTTCTTTTCTTTTTTTTTTCTATCATGGAGAAACATGCCCTCTTCAAGTATTCTTTCTGACTGATTGAAAGATAGGCTGAAAATTCCTCTAAGTTGCTTCTTACCTAAACAGGAAGCTCCCATGGCTTCCAATCACTTGCAATTCCAAGACATGTGTAATCACATCTTATAAATAATTTAAGAATGTGGACCATGGTGAACTGGGGTTGCTGTGGTCTGAATGTTTGTATCCCCCAAAAGTCATGTTGAAATCCTAACTCCCAAAGATGATGGTATTAAGAAGCACGACGTTTGGGAGGTGCTCAGGTCATGAGGATGGAACCTTCCTAAATTAGATTAGTTTTCTTTGAAAAGAGAAACCACAGAGATTCCCTCACCCCTTCCACCATATGAGGACACCACAAGAGGGATTTCATCTGACCACGGTGGCACCTTAACCTTGGACTTACAGCCTTCAGAACTGTGAGAAATAAATTTCTGTTGTTTATAAGCTACTTAGTCTGTGGTATTTTGTTATGGTAGTCTGAACTGGCTAAAACAGGGTTTGTTTATATAATACCGCCATCTTCAAAGAATCTATAGTTTTCTGTTACCTGAGAGCCTCGATTATCTGACATAGTAATTTTTTTCAAGGTTAAAATGATCTCCTGGCTAAAGCCATGGAATGTAATTTGGCCTTTAGTCTCTATTTCTTCTCTTTGTAACAAAATTTTCCCTAGCAAATGGTGGCCCCTGTTTCTGTCTCCTGGTTCTCTCCCACTTCTCTGATTTTTTCTCCTCAGGTCAGGACCTCAGTTCTTGATCATCAGCTCTTATGTCTCCGAAATTTCACTCTGAGAGTATTTACCCGGTCTTAGATTTCAGTACTACGGTATCACTGTACAGATGACTCTCAAATCTGCCTGTCCAACTTAGTCCTATGTCCCCTATCCTGCCATTTTCTTAAGATCAGCACTTCCCAAGTCTAATTCATCATGTCCCCAAAATATTGTTTCCTGATTTTTCCATTTCTGGGAAAAATTAAGATCCAAAGTTTAAGTGGATGTGGTTTGATGTGGTAGTAGACAAAATTAGAAGAAAGGAATGTACTTTCAACAACTTTCCAAGGAATAAATATAGGGATTAATGACTGGTAAGCTATAAGGAATGATTAAAAGAAAAACATACTTGTCAGCATAAGCTCGGTGACCCTGCAACAGGCTTTCAGTCACATTGGATTCCATTTTTGTTCACGCCTCCCCTTGTTTCTCCAACTAGCCTACGTGCATTTTAAAACTGTTTGTTATTCTTATCCTCTACCAAGCCCATCATAGCTGGGCTAAATAAATATTTGTTTGAAGAATGAATAAATGGATCTCATTTTTGACCTTTCCTAAGGAGATTGATGCGAACTCCGGTGGCTGCCAGTAGCTTTGAATGCTCATTCTCTCAATTCAGGTCGCTGCTGACAACTTTTGGAGGCCACTGTTATTTCTGATTTGTGACGGGAATCTAAAATCCACATGATTCTTTCATTAACCACCTGATCTCTGTCAGAACTCTCTCAGAAGCACAATCATTTCAGGTCGTGCTTGGTTAAGTCTTGGTTAATCTCTGCTAAGAGACTTGAGCCTCTTCTGCCATTTCCAGCTCTATTCTTCACTTTACCAGGGCACTTTGTGGCCTGGTGGGAGGCAAAATAACAGCCTCCCCTCCCCCAAAGATATCCGCATCCTCTTGCTGTAACCTGTGAATATGTTCTTTACTTGGCAAAAGGACTTTGCAGATGTGATTAACAATTTGAGATGGAAAAAATCCTGGATTAATTGGATGAACCCAATGTAAGCATAACTATCTTTGTAAAAGAAAGGGGAAGAAAAAAGAGTCAGAGGAGGAGAAGTGATAATGGAAGCAGAGGTCGGAGTGATATTGCTAGAAAGGGAACACAAGCCAAGGAAGAAGGGCAAGCCTGTAGAATCTGGAAAAGGCGAGAAACAGATTCTCCCCTGGAGCTTCCAGAAGAAATACAGCCATGCTGACACATAGATTTTAACCCTGTAATTCTCATTTTTGGAGTTTTGACCTCTAGAACTGTAAGATAATAGATTTGTGTTGTTCTAATACTCAAAATGTGTGGTAATGTGTTACAGCAGCCATAAGAATCTACTAATCCCCTAAATCAAACATTCTGAATCACTTGATTGCCCTGGTCATTGCCTGAGACTCACTCTCCTGTCCATCCTTTTTCCCCTAGACTTTCGTCCCCAGGCTGCTCTGTGCTTTCTCTATTGATCTAAACTCCCACTGATCCTCTCCTTTTCAAATCTTCCCACCAAGTTCTCTAGGCTTTCTCTCATGTTGCACACAAACTCCCCTATATTCTCGGGCTCTCCCCCAAATGCATACACTAACTGCAGGCTTAACTGTAAAGCGCTCTTTCCCAAGGACACCCATACCCCTGAAAGGTCCTCAAGAAGATGCCTTTATTTTTTATACATTTCTAATATCTCACTCCTGAAAATATACAGCTTCCCAAATACTACCCTTTTACCCTTGGGTAAAAATCCACGATATTTGGCCGTATCACTCTTGACTTCTTGTCACTCTCATCTTCTAGTCTTGTGGTTCCTTGCCCTCATTTATTGAAGATTTTAAGCCTGGATCACTTACTTGGAACTCTGCACCAAGCTCTGCTGTCGTCTTGGGGGATTTGAGAATTCTGAAGAACAATCTGTCCTAGTCAACCCATTTCTTGATCTCCTGTATTCCAGGAACCTTCACATCCACTCCAGCCATTAATTGCTATGATCACACTCTGGTCCTTTTCATCACTTAGAATTTCTTCACCTCAGAAATCTTGCATTTAAGTAGACTACAAACAACTGAGTTAAAAAATTAAAGACAAAAATAGTGAGACTATATTATCCAACCCCACCACACCCCACCCCCAAAAGGAGTCACTTATTCTTCCTCTCATGATGCCTGGCTCAGTAAACAGCGGTCCCGTCCACACATGTGCCCAAGACAGACCCCTAAGTGCTGTCTTGAATTCTGCCTCTGCCTCCCAATTTCCGCATCTTATCAATCACTATAAACTCCTGTCAAGTTTACCTTTATCTCTGAAACCTGTCCTTTTCTCTCTAGCCTCACCATCACTTCACTAAATAATCTTTCTGCTGGATTATTGCTGATCGCTAATTGTTCTCTCTCCAACTGATCCCATAATACCCACCAAACTCAATTATTTTCAAGTTCAGCTTCATCTCTCTGAAAGATATTATGATTATGTTACTTCTCTGCTTAAAATCCTTCAAAAGTTTCCCATTGCCTTTGTAATAAAGTTCATCTTAACATAGCTTTAAAGGCCGACTGCGGTTTACCCAGGTGCCTTCACCTGCTGTACCTGCCACCTGCCATCTCTTCTCCCCGCCACCCCATACACACTAAAGTTGTTCTGAAGTACTTTCAGTTTTCCAAACTAATTTTGCCTTCAGTGTCAACTCCAAGCTTTTCTACTTGCTAATGTTTCACATCTTTACTTATCTGATGACACCATGCATCTTTCAGATCTTAGCTAGCCTATTGCTTTTTCCGAAAAGCCTTTATTTCCCATCCTGCCTCCTTGTCTCATTGTTGAGGAGGCTGTCTTTCCATGGAACAACCTGCACTTCCATCTATTTTAGCACTTGTCACACTCTACTGCAAATATCTCCTTAGATATGTCTTTAACCAGTTCATAAACTTGATGGAAGACTGTGTCTTTTGTACTTGTGAAGCCTCAGTGACACAATCGATAATTTTTACTGAAGAAACAAATTAACTACATATAAATTTGTGTTTCTAAATACACTCTCTCCCTTTTATTATCTTCATTAATTTGAGGCTTCTTATATCTATCCTAATTGGAGCGAAACTTCAACATCTAAATTAAGTGTCTTGATGTGTGTTTGCTAGGTGGTTCCTTTTGTCTGTTCATATTAGTAAATGTGCTTCTCCTCATGACCTGTATTTGACCCACACTGGCTTATGGATATGGTGTTCCAATCCATACACCCATCACGGATCCTGTCTTAAACCATCCCCAATCACCCAAGGACTTTCTATGCATTCTGTTCTGGCTCAAGCTGCCCAAATGACACAGATATCTGTGTGGTTGCTGAAGTTCTCAAACTTCCCCATTACCACCAAACCTATTTACCATCAGAGAAGCCAACTCACAATTTGTTCCTTGTTCAGATTGAAACCCCAGTCTGCCTGCAGAGTGGCTGAAAACCACCTCTATAGATCCAAGGAAATCTAAGGGAACCATTTTAATTACATAATAAAATTATTATACAATAGAAAAATTATTTACATTATTTAACCTAGCATTTCCCAAACTTATTTGTCCATGGAGCAGTCTTCTCTCCCCGCCCTGCCCCCACCCTTCCATGGAACATCTATTAATATATCATGGAGCATTGATTTGAGAAAACAGAAAACATGATTTATAAACACTTTGCTAGTAGGTGGGGGCACTGTCAGCCAAGGGAGCAGGAGATCCAAGAGGACCACATCCCACCTGTTATTACAGGCATTATGTATTTATCATCCGGTGGGGGCTGAGGCCACATAGATGGACATGACAGTCTGAAACATTTTGATTTGGACACGTGGCCACCCATGCAAATCACTTACTCATTGAACCAAATTCGGGACATTGTAGAGACCCTGAAAAATCCATTTGGCCTCTCAGATTATAGTGTAGTTGCAAATCTTTCTGTCCCAAAGACATCACTATGCTCATCAATGTCTCAGGTGCTTAAGAAGGGCAATTCTACAGAGGCTGATTCTACACTCGCAAAGAGAAGCACTGCTACATTCTAAGGGTGGGTGTCTTTCAGTGTGGTGTGATGGATTTTCTGCACAAACACTTGCATCTCTCTTAGCATTCCAGCATGCACTTGTCCACTGCGTTTGACAGAATAAGTGCAAAGGGTCTCAGTCACGTTCTTGGTTCAGCACTGACACGCTTAGTATCCAAAAGAGGAGATGAGGAAACTCTTCTGGGTGTAGCTGTAAGGTCAACAAATTGGAAAAAGCCGCAACTAACCCTTGGGAAGGATTAAATGCACTGACATCCTCTGAATTGATTTACCTAAATCAGACCACATGTTAATGAGGCAGGCAAGTTACTCTAATTCATTGTATCTATTCTAAATGCAGAGACCTTTTCACATTAAAGAGGCGGGACCATGGATTCAAATGAGCATTACTTACTAATGGCTTGTCACTCAAACTACCTGGGCCAGTGTCCTCAGAGCCATTTATAATTGTTGTCATTCAAACTGCAATGAAAAGAACTGGACATTCAAAGAGCATAGCTCACATGAAATGAAGTGAGTTTCTTCCCCTATTACCTGCACCTCTGAATAGAAATGTGTGAATGCTGTTAGCTGGCAAAGTGTCCGTACTTAAACTTCTGAGTGCAGACATTTCTAAGTGCTCTAAAACTTTCTATTATTTGAAGGATCCCCTTGAAAACATCTCACTCACTTTTCAAGACTGACTTCTCAGTAACACTGATTTACCATAGATGTGATTTATACCACAAATGTAAGATGTACAGATCTCAACTTTGTCTAAGTTGTCAGTTGGGAAGGGAAGATTTCTTAATGGCTTCACACCTATCAATAAGCTTTGTCTGTATCCAAAAGTAAAGTTTATATCTATAGGAAAGCAATATTCGTTGGTGTGTTTACATGATAACTCATACACACACAGTGCTTTGTAATAATCATCTAAGATGTTTCCCTAATAAGTAAAGAAATACACAAAGAGTGTATACATTTTATGATACATTTAATATTTGCTACATAATACATTTTATGACAAAATGAAGGGCAAAGCAATAAATATTGTAGACTTTGTGGGCCATATGGTATGTTGCAACTTATAAACTCTGCCACTGGAGTGTAAAAGCAGTCATGGACAATGTATAAATGAATGTGTGCGACAGTATCCCAATAAATTTTTATTGATGGACACCACTGAAATTTAAATTTTATATGAATTTTATGTCACAAAATATTTGTCTTTAAAATATTTTTTTCAACAATTGAAAAATGTAAAATTCATTCTTCCCTGGCAGGGGCATACTAAAACAGTTGGTAGGGTGCATTTGGTCCACATCCCACAGCTTTAACCTGTAGCTTTGAAAATAAGACACGTAAACTTTTTGCTTGCATTTCATTTTCAAGTTCTTTATCAACATGAACTCATCCCATCTGATTTGATGAGAAGATCAGTGGAACAATAAAAACATAGACAGAGAATAGCAGTGTGAAAATAGTAGGAATTTCAGATTTTACTTTTATAGACTTAGAAGAATATCCAGAAGAAAAAAACCAAGAGACATCAAAACTATGTTCCTTATGATAGGTACTTTGAAAAAGATTGCCTTGATTTTCTTGTACTTTTACTACTGTTACAGTTGTTTTATCCCCCAGAAAAATGTATTCCTAGATTTATAATGGATTGTGAATTTTGCTTTCTAACAAATGAATATTCATTATTCATAGCTATAGAAAACCCCATAACAAAAATTATTTTTTCTGATTAGAAAAGCTCTATTTGTTTATTTTAGACTACATGGAAAATGTCTAAGAACACAGATTACTTCTAGTTCAGAAAAGATTGCCACTTAAAACCAAGAGATTTTAAAAATTTTCTCTCATGTGTCTATAGCTATTACCTAAAATTCTTTTCCTGTTGGCAAATCAAATGTCAAATAAAACACTTGACTAGTTGGCTAGGAAGCTTACAGTTTAACTCTGCGTGTAGTTTCAGGGTGAAGCAAAGGTCTCTAATTCTAAATATTTGTTGGTAAATGTTGCTCCATCAGCTACTTGGAAATCAGTTGCAATCAGATTGGGTAAAGCCTGCTAAACAAACAAAGCAGCAATTAGGACTCCAGGCAGAAAACAGCCTCTGTTTTTCTTATTCCTGTGCCGTGTCAATTTGTCCCTGGCCTCAGTCCTCCCACCCTTCATCATCTTTGGGATAAAATGTCTTTGGCTCGCAGAGCAACATCGCAGAGCTTATTAATACATTTTATGACAAGCTCACCCTGAATTGCGGGCCACACAGGTGTTCATTCTTTGAGCAAACCCCATCTGTGTGACTGGCTTCTTTGAGTCCCATTGCTTGTTGGCAGGTAGCTCAAAGCAGCACCCCTGTAGCTTCTCTTTAATGGAAATGTGGACACTGAGAGTGAAGCTGTGGACTTATAGGGATTTCTTAAAGCAAACTGAGCTCTTTAAAGAAAACTAACAATAATTCTTTGCCTTCAAATCCCTCTCCCCTGCCCCCAGTCTACACCCCCAAATCAGACAAGCCAGATGTTTGTGAAAACTGCAGTTTCCGCAATCAAAAGTACAACATTTACCATAGCTTTTATCAAAGATTTCAATTCCCCTCATCTTAAGGAAAATGACCCTTTTATTTTGTTGTGGACATAAAATTATGGCCCTGGGAAAATTGGAAGCATTTCTGTTCAGGGAAATCAATTTTCTCACTGCCATATATGATCAACATGTCATAGCCATCACCCAGATAATAATAGTAAAGTACAAGTAAAATAGCTGGTAATACTGGCTTTAAAGGTAGAGAGAGATAGAAGCAAGATGACACCCCCTCCCCACCGTTTCTTAAAGCGTGCTTGCCAAAAGAAAAAAAAAAAGCAGAAGATGAAGAAAAACGTCTAAGAGTTATTTTTGTTCTTTAATTTTCTTCTTTCGTGCCCCACTTTCTCCCCTTTGCTAGTGCGTTCTGGTGTATAAGTATTTTATTTTGTGTACTAATCAGCCAAAGCATTAATGAAACCGTAGAGATGTGTATTCTTCCTGGAAAAGAGTAAGCACTTTATGTGTAAACCACTCTGGCTCCTTTTCAATCTTCCTGTTAATGGGTGGCTAATTGTCAAAAGATGTGACCAGAGAGAGATGACCCAAGAGTGTGTTTAGGTGGGAGACAACAGGGAAAGTACAGAAGCAGCTTCTTAATTTGGATCCTGCAAACAAAAGGAAACATCGAATCTGACCTCGCCGCTGGAGTGTTAATGACTCTCTCCCCATGGCCCCCTGCCACTTACCATCTTTTGTGCCCCACCCTGGGAAGCTTCCCGGCAGAAGTGTGCATTAGCCGAACTCTACAGTTACAAAATGCTGCTTACTATACCGACGAGGGATAAAAACCTTTAGTGATTAAATGTTCTTTGGACAAACACATTCACAGCCATAAAAGTGCCATTTTTATTTCCGGCAGACCTCTCAGTGATGTCCCCGCTGTGGGGCTTCCAGCACAAAGGAGTGTTGTACTTAGCATGTCACTGAAGCCTTCCAAGAAGATCCAACCGCTATCCCTCTTGATAGGAAAGGTGGCTCCACATGGGAATATGGGAAGCTAAAACTGTGTTAATTCAGGCCAAGGCTATCACTGAGAAGACAGCAGACAAGATTTGGGCAGAACTTAATATTTTAAATAATTTAACCATTTGCAAGCAAACAAAAACCAACTGGTTGTTTTAGAATAAAAAGGAGCAAAAAGAGAAGGCGAGGAAAAAACCCAGGGAAAAAATCTAGGCTAAGGGAATCTCTCAGATAAGGGAGACATGTCTGTACAAAGATGTTCATAGAAGTATTATTTAGAATTGAAAATAACCTATACGTCTGGCAATAAAGGATTTAAAAGGATAAACTACAGCATATACATTTGATAATATATTTTGAGGCTATTAGAAATATTGGTTTTGGAAGAAATAATACTTAAAGAAATATGAAAAAGTATATACTATGGGTTTAAGTAAAAATAATAAGAAATTATAGCTATGAAAAAATGCATGCTCAGGAAAACGTTGGATGATGGACACACAATGCATATATACAGATGATGTATTACAGAATTGTACACTTAAAACCTATATGATTTTACTAACCATTGTCACCCCAATAAATTTAGTTTTTTTAAAAAAGGAATGTTATTATAGTGTTAGGACAGATGGAGGTATTATGAGTGAAATTTGTTTTCCCTTCTATTCCAGTTAGTAGTGATTTGGATATTATAACAAACCCAAACAAAACAAATAAAAACTAGACAGACATAAGCCAAGAGAAGCTCTTTTTGGTGGGCAAGAACATCATTCAAAACCAGATTTTATTAGAATTTTTTTTAATTAGGCACATAACCCATTTTTATCAAAGAAATATGCATACAAGTACAAAGATCATTTCACTTAGTCCCACCATTCACAATTCACCAGTTTACACATAGCATGGATCTTTCCAGACTTATTTGTACACACTTACACATGTTCAGATATTTTTACAAAACTATGGCCATACTATGAATACTACCTATAATGGTATCTTGGTGTCAATTTACATCGGTATCTTATTTGGTGTGCAGATAGGTCTAAATCATTAAAACTCCATAGCCTTCCACTGTATAGATACACCAAAATTTATATACATAATTTCCTGTCACTGGACATTTTTGTTGCACTCACATTTAGAGATTGCAAACAGTGCCTAAAACAACATCTTTGTACCTCTATCTCTGGTAGAATTATTTCCTTAATATCACATTTGTCCAGTGCTTAGGTGGTACGTTAGGAATTAAAGGACCCAGTGGGCTCATTCTAGCCCAGAGGAGGCCGTTGTACTCTGCTGCTGACAGCAGTGCCCCCGTGTCCTCCCAACTCAGTCTTTGGGATGCCATATGCCTCTGTGCTGTTGGTTTCCACAGAGACAGTGGCCCAGGATGTGGAGATTCTAGACAATGCCTAATGCTCAATGACATGTACATAAATAACATCAGTTCTCAAAGGGGGTGGACATGCTGATAGTTTTCCCCATTCATTTTATAACTTTCCCCCATACATGCTTTTTATACACTTGTTATGTGAATAGTTCATCAGCAAGTTTATTTCTAGCTAAATCTCTCTCTCTCTCTTTCTCGCTCTCTCTCAAGGCCAGGAGCTGTCTGATATATCCGTATCCCAGCCCATTTCCCATTCCCACTTCACAAAATGGGTGGGTTATCTTCAGGTCAGGATGCAATGCCTGCATCAGGAAAATGCCCCTCCTTGGGTGCCTGTTGGCCCACTTAGCACTGTGGCTGGTGAGCTCTCAGCTCTCCAGACAACAGAACAGACTGTGTGTTGGAAAAGATCAAACTCAGTGGCTTATTGGAGTGGAATGGCTGGGAGAGAGGTGTTCAAAGAACACTTCCTGTCAGTTAGTAAAAGCACATCGATAAAAATAAATCAATGCCCCCTTGTTTTCTAGGAATCTGTTTCATATTCAGCAAAAGCTCCCATTATGCTGCATTTCTTATTGCGTAACCTGGCAAAGATGCATCTTAAGCTAGAGTAAACTATCCTGAGGAAAAAGAATATTACTCTGAGAAGGTAAATCTTCTAAAATTCACCAAAATGTAAAGTACTGATAAACTCAGCTATAAACAAAAAATTTTCTGTGACTTATTTGAGAAGTGTGTTGTGCCTTGCATTGGATTGGATAGCTTGAGTTTGATTCTTGATTTATTCATTGACCGTCTGTATGGTTTTGATTGTCTTTCTCTGTTAGGACCTTTACTTTATTAACTGTAAAATACAAGGGTTGAACTAGCTCAGGGAATTCTACCTGGCACATATACCACCACTCATCTATGTAACAGCTGTAACAGACATGGCTAATCAATTGTGGCTCTTTCCTGCTGATCCTGGCTGAGGCCTCAGAATCCTTCATTTGACGGTGCTCCTGGCAGCCTTTACTAATTGACAAGTTTAGATATAATGGATAAAACTTTTCCATTACAGGGCAAAATGAGTCCCTAAATCCCTGTTCCTCCATGACTCTAATAATCTCTGTCTCAGCCCTCAACAGAGTGGATTAAGACCTCTTCCATTAAATATCTAGACACTCAAGTTCATTTATACTCTGTAGGCTCCAGATTAAGTTTGCTCCAAGCTTACATCCAAGCAGCTATATATTTGAAGGACTGTTGTACTAAAAGTACCAGCTTATGCAAATGCTGTTTCCCTTTTAGTAGCACATTTGTACCAATGACAGATAGCAAGTGTTTCTTTGTCTGTCATGAGTTACCTGGCAATCCCCACCACTCTTCTCCTATATACTATGTATGGTAAGAGGGCATGCATTATTAATTCTTCTAAGTGCAGGATGATATTCATTAATTTGTAATTCTAATAGTTGACATACAATGTTACACATAATTTTATTTTCTTCCCAAATCTGTAATAAAACAGAGCAATATTGACCCCTTCTATATAGATCTAGCATGTGTTTCAGAATTCACTTGAACTGCTGCATCATATGCTCAAGCTATGAAAACACACACCACATCCTTGCTCCAAAACATGAGGTTGCGCCACTGTCTCTTTGGGTCCAGACTCATTGCTTTGTGCTTTATAAGCCTATTCGTTGGATTTATCACTGTGCCCTCATATCTCATGATGTATCTTCACATTTTTACTCCATTTAGAGAGACCTGCATGCTGGTTCTTTGCCCCAGAAGCAGGATGAGGAGAGGCAAGTGAACAGACTAGACAGTCTACAAGGCACATTCTCAGAATCATGCTGACTGTCTCCTTTGTCAGCTCACTTGCCTCATTCTAATTCTGGCCTTACCTTGTACCATCAACTAAAAGTAAAAATTATTTCTTTACTGCTTTTCAGCTCTTCAAGTCAATTCACATGCATGATCTAATCTCATGCATGACCCCATCATTAGAATTGCCAATGTTATTAATTTCTCCATTCTATATGGGTGAGAAAATCTGAGCTCCAGAAAAGTTAAAGTTAGGGAGTCGTCGGAGTGAGAACTTGATATCAAGTCTTCTGATTCTGAGCATAATATTCTTTCCAGTACAATTAGACTTACCCACTTTTGTGTGCTCCGTGAAAAAGCATGCCTTTTTCTTCCTTCAAGATACACATTTTAGCTAAACTTTTCAGTTCTAATTATTTAATATGTTCTAAGATTTCCCCCACATCCATGTGTTATGTCTCATTTGCTTTGCAAATATCTAGGATGTTGTCTCTAATTCTTTTTTTTTTCCATCCTGTTTCCTTAATAGATTGTATACTCTTTGAGGTATAAACAATATATAATAAATAAAATTGTATATTTTTATAGAGCCTGAACTTGTCAGTGGATGTTGTGAGAGGTAGAGAGATTTGTTTTATAGATGAGGAAACGGAGTAGAAAGGAATGATGATGACAGCTAGCATTGAATGAGGACATCAGTGTCACAAGGACCATGCAAAGCACTTAACAGGCAACATCTCCATGAATTTCAGAATAACCCAATGAGGTAGTTATTGTCATTCACATTTTTAAGATGAGAAAACAAAGCTTTAGGAATAACAGCAGACTGCATAAGGTCATAGCCCTTGTAAGTGTCATGGCCGGATTCAAACTCAGGTCTGAGTCCAAAACTCAGGCATTGGAGTGGTTAGGCCAGGGATGCAGAACCAGTGAGGGGTCAAGTTGGAACCTGGCCTGATAGTTCTGACTCCAATCTCATTCCCTTTTCATTGTCCTAGTCTGCTTTTGATTTTTACAAAATAGTGTAGACATTTTTTCGTTTTTTTTTTAAGGGAACTGATAATATATGAAGAATAATTTTAGTCTATGTTTACTTTCGTGGTTTAAATATCTCCTTACGTGAAATTCAAGCCTAAGTGGAAACATTACCAGCCTCTATATCTGCTACTTGGCTATGGAATAGATGCAGTGTCTCTGAAGCATGCAAGTATAAAGATGGCTCCGTAGCGTGTGCTCTTCATATCTGTGCCTTGCAGGTTGAGAAGCAACACAGGGCTTGTGATAATTAAGTGCTAGTGGATCCCCAAGAGCATAAGGGAAGTGGGTTGAGGGAACCCTAGAGCACAGGGGTGGAGAAAGAGCAGCATGGCTAATCTAGCCCATTCTTCTTTCCTGTGGGGCTTTGCAGTGGCCTCACAATGCATTTCAGCATAGAACTCCGGTGGCCGCTACCCACTAACCAGAGCTGCCTCTAGAGAGGAAACATATTAGACATCATTGGCTGTGGATGGGAAGAGACTTAGTTACCAACCCTGGAAGTGCTACTTATTGGCTGAGCTTCCCTGAGAAAGTTACTTAACTTTGAAGATACTCAATCACCTCACTTTTAAACAGAGATAGTGATAGTACCTTCTTCCCAGAGTTGCTATGAGGGATAAAATAAGATACATATAGCACAGGACCTGGATAGCCATTAATGACCTTGAAAAGAAAACAGGGATAATGCCTCTTGAACTCCCCTTTCTAATTGCAAAATCATCCAGGAAATAAAAAAACAGCATACAAGATTCCAATATCCACTACCACCTTTTAACTTTTTTTTTTTTTTAATTTCTGAGCTTAGCTAGAATAATTCTGAGGCGTCATACAATTTTTTTTTCTTTTTAAATGCGTAACACCATTAGTTTATAGGACAGGACTTGGACTCAGCTAGGTTTGAGTCACAGTTCTCTCATTTACTTGATGACTAAACTAAAATTGCTAACTTTTCTGAGCTTAAGTCTTGTCACCTATAAAATGAGAATCACATTATCTATACCACAAAGCTATTTTAAGATTAGAAAGACAAAGCACATACGCCATTAATCACTTGGTAAATATTCATTGTAATCATTCTGACACAGCAGGTCTCTAAGGGGCATCTGTGCCCATTCCAGTGAAAGGAGACATCTGGCCATGACACTGTACTTTGAGCTTGTCCTGTTTCGTGTGGCTATTGTGCTAGCTACTGTTTACCTAACTCTGATGAAGTTGCTTAGTTCTTGTCCTTGACTATTTCCTGGCCCTTGTGCAATATCTCCTGATTTGAGGCTGGATCCCCGCAGATCATATAACTAGTCTCAACAAAAGTGGTTATGCTTTAACTCCCTTTTGTACTCAGTGTTATGAACTATCAAGTGTAAAGAGACTGAAGGGACTGGGGGTCAGAGTTGGGGAATATCAGGGATCCTGCTCTACCTGATCTTTTGCATCTGATTCAATAATTATTGATCACCTACCACACGCCAGGCTCCGAGGGTATAAACAGGACATGCCCTGTGCCTCAGGGAGTTCAGAGCTTGGTGATGCAGCAAGAATACGTTTTCTCTCATATGAACAGTTACACAAAAACTATGTTGAATATAATAAGAAATTCCTTCAAGAAATGTGTGTAAGTGTGCACATGCCAATTTCAGAGAGAATGCAGGTATGTTTACTCAAAAGATCCCTTTGAACTTGAAAGAAAGAAAATCTTTCTTTGAAGGAGAATAGAACTAATAGCTACCAAGACATGTGCAGACTTTAATATGTGTGTGTATAATTTTTATTAAACATAAATGAACATTGAAAATGAAAAATTTTGCAAGTATATGTACACACATGTATACGTACCATGACTGTAGAGCTCAGTGAACTTTACAAACTGGACATACTTATGTAAATAGTACACAAATAAGAAACAGAACCTTACCGGCACCCCAAAATCTCCCCATTCATGTCTCTTTTAGTCATTGCCCCCAGGGTAACCAATATCTTTTAACCAATATCTTATATTCAACAGCATGAAATACATTTTTGTGTCTTTATACTTTATGTAAATGGAATCATGTAGTATAGTATGCAGATTTTTAAAATATTTTCCCATAAATTTCAATTCATTACTTGATGCTGTCTTCATTAAACTAAACCAGCATAGGTTGATCCACTGTGAAGCACAGGCTTGGAAAAAAGGATCCTCAGGCTTGCTTAAAAATCACCCACTCTTTCTGCACCGGATGACGCCTTTGTAACTCGATGTTCTGATCTTGCGGGTTACACTTCAGAATGTAGACTCATTCATTAGGAAATGCTTCATTTGATTGAGGGCCAGGTACTTGCCTCCCAGCAACACAGCTTAAGTAAATGCTCAACTCAGACAGTCAACATTACTGTCTCAAAAATCTTTCATTCTGACATATTATCACACATTTGTCATCAGGGGCTGCATACTCACATATGTCCATAAATATTTGGTCTTGGTAGACCCAGGTTGACCTGCTTGAGAATCAGAAGGAAAAAAAAAATCTTATCTCTGTCCTTGGAAAACGTACAATTAAATGAAGGGAAAGTTTGAATGTGGCCTCTGAGAGACTTTGTTTCCCTAAAAACAAAATCATTTTGCTCTAGTCAATCAATAACTACATGGTAGATGTGAATCTTAGTCTCAGAAAGAGGTTATCGGCCATAACATTTCTTAACACTTTCATAATGTTATCAGGAATTAAAAGGTAACATTTATCAAATATTTACAAGTTGTGTGGGACACAGCACAGTGTAAACATATGAATCTGATAATATTCAAGCTGCAGTTTTAAAACAGATCCAAAAAAATCTCAAAAATGTTTGCTCTCCAATGATGCATTCTTCATCATGTAAAAATTTAACTACTGAGATGCTCTAATGACACGTGGAATGAATCACACAAGGAGGAAGGTATCTTAGGTGAAAGGTCAGTATCAACACAGATGAAAGAGATTGCGTGAGACAGGTCATGCCAACCAGGAAGGAACCACATTTTCTAAATGAACATAGGAAAAACAATTATATACTGGAAAATGTGAGACGAATATTACTTCCTTCAGTTGATTACATTGAAAGGTGTGTACTAAAACACAAAAAAGAAATAGTCCATCTTTCTGGTGTCACCTTTATTCTTTTTGTTGTCAGTGGTGGCATTTCTTCAGGTTCTATGGGGAGGAAACTTCATTTATCTTTGTCCCTCCTCAGTCCCCTGGTGCTTTGCCTTTGAAGAGCCTCCATAGCTACTTCCACTGTATTGGATCCTCTAGCCTATTAATGGGAGATGCTCTAGAAGAAGGAGGCGGAAGAGGAGGAAGAGGAGAGAAGTGTAAGCTGGGAAACAAGTGTTAAAGCATCAAAAGGAAGGTCATAGCTAAAAGGAGAGTCTCATAGCCCCAGCACCCAATCTCCACACTCCCGTTACTTCTGGATACTTCCTCGGTCCATGGCCTGCATGCAGCTGCTGTCTTTCCCTTCTAGGCCATGTGTGAGGGCCAGAGCTCGGGCAGAATGGGAGTGGGTTTGCTGAAGAGTAAGGTGTAGCTGAAGTGGTCTGAAAGATTTAAAACAATAAAATAGCACTTTCCAAAAAAAAAAAGAGAGAGAGAGAGATTTTTCTAAAGTAGAATTTTGTTGGTAGAGCATTTGTTTCTTTGTTTTCAGAGTTGAACATGTTTACATTGTGAATTTCTTAGCTTTTAAATCTGAGAACTGTATTTAATTCTACAGTGATGGTGGATGACAGCCAGAAATTTGAGGTTGCATTGCTAGGGTAATTGGAAATAAGGCCCAGATGACCTTACAGAAAGAAAACCAAAGGAAAAGAAAAAAAAAAAAAAGCTTTTTAAAAAATATAGTCAGTGAAGATTTTTATGAAAAATGAGAACAAGAATTGAGAGGCAAAGAGAACCAGAACTTGAATATCATGAGACATCGGGCTTCTACAGAACAGGTGTATGTACATTTTTTATTTCAGCATTTTGCTGTATGTTAAATACTGCCAAGTTGTAAAATGTAATTATGTGTTTTTATTTACATGCATGACAAATAATGAAATAAAGAACATCATAAGTTTTTAAAATTAGGCTATAGAATATAGATCAGACTCCATTAAAGTGGAACTTTAGTGGATATTCTCCCTGTATAAATATGAATGGAAAAAAGCTGAGCTTATAACTAATTGACTTCCTGCCCCAGGCACCCAAATGTCTTTCTGCAACTCTGGATTTGTCCCTCAAGGATACTACTGCCAAAATGATCAACACGAGGTCCCCAAATAACAATTTATTCTGCTCAAAGGACATTGTGCCCTCAGTCTCCTGGCCAGATGAATTGGCACAATTATATCCTTCTCTCTTGTTTTCCCCCTCAGGATATCCTAGGTGTCAGAGCTTTCCATGTCGCGATGATTCAGAGCAAAAAATCTGCTAAGAGGGAAGACAGTCCTACAAGCGTCTTCTTAGATTCTTAGGTCCAAACTGATGGAGCGAAACACAAATCCTCCATTGGTTTGTTTCCTTCAAAACTTTGCGGCCCCCTCAGGCACATCCACAGATCAAGTGGAGAGTTAAAGCCTTTCCTGACTCCTGACACAAATACTGGTGTCAACCAACAACCACCCCAAATTAGCTGATTTCAAGTCTTCTTTTCCACCTGTCCCTCTCCCCCCACCAAGAGTTAGTGACTTGGAGACCGATGTGCAAATGGCAGTGTAGTCTGCTGAGCTACTGTCCTCTCTCTGAAGCAGTCTGGTAGAGAGGAAACCATACATTTATTTCTGCTTGAGGAAATAAAACTCTGTGCAACACGGTTTCTGATGATTACCTCTTTTTTGCTTTGCCTCTTTTGCCTTAAAACTCTCTTCTGTCAGTACTTCCCTTTGGTCAGAGCTGGTTTAAAAAAAAAAAACCAAAAACGTTTCTTTTACTCATTTTTCTTTCTGTGTCAGGCTCATTGAGCTCTGCATGAATAAACCCTTTTATCAGGAAACCCCACAGCTCACCCTCAGGATGTGCAGGAACAGGTGTGTGTCTGCTGCAAAAGCGTTTCTCAGTGTAAATAAGACCAACACGGGGCTCTTAACAAAGAGCTGGAAAGTTGGAAGAGGAAGGTGGCCATTTCCTCAGATAGAGGCATAACATCTCGTCCCCTCGAAGGTGCCCGACTGCCACGTTAGGCTGAGTGACTCTAGCCCCACACCCAGGTAGGCACTTGACCAGTGCTTCTGACCCTTCAGAGCTTCCTGCTAGAGAATTATTCACAACTAGTATTTAATTGCCATTTTAAAAAGACGATAGATACTCTTACTTGGTGCAGGGAGGAGCGGGAAGAAGGAGAAGGGCTGGTGGGAAGATCATTCCCAATGAAAATGAAAAAGAAGAGGCCTTTACATAAGATCTCCCCAGTAGTTCTTGAGGACTAAAATCTTGTTCACAAAGTTTTGCAACAAAACACAGGAACAGGCCATCTCTACTCATTGCCCATTTCATCTCTGGGACACTTATCAACAGAGACATAGCTTTCTATTGAACCTTACATTTTAGTGAAGATTAATTAGTTTGAAAGATCACCTTCACTCTCCATTTGCTCATTTGTTCATTCATTCAATCACTCATTCAGTATTAATTATTGAGTGTCAACTGTGTGCCACATGTGGTGGTAGGTCCGGGGAAACCACAGTGAGCCAAACCAGACACCGCTACATCTCCACGTAAATGACGAAGGAGACGTCAATCAACTAGTCACACAAATAAACATAAAATTACTACGCCCTCCAAGGAGAGGGACATGGGACTATGCAAACCTATAGAAGGTTGTTTGGCTTAGTCAGGAAGGTCAGGAGGAAGGTCAGTTTGGCTTACATGAGGAAGTATCACTTGAGCTTGGTTGTGAAGGAGTAGTACTGAAGGAACTGAGGTGTGGCTGGTTTGGAGAGTGAGGATGGCTAGGAGGTAAGATAAGGCAGCAATAGACCTTCAGGGACAAGAGCATGCACTCCTTAAAGGTCCTGTGAAGGCTTGGACTTGATCCTAAGAGCAATGTAAAACCACTGATGGGTTTTACACGGGAAAATGATATGATATGATATGATGATATGATATAATATGATATGATGTGACGTGATATGACATGACGTGACATAATATGGTCAGGTTGGAGTTCTCTGGCTGTAATATGTCCATGGTGGCAAGAAAAATATAGGCAAGCGATCAGTAAATGGAAAGACAACAGAAAGCTGATTGATAGAGTTTATTTCATTCAGAAATCTTTACATATCAATTAAATCAGTCTGATACTTATGAGGTAAATCAGATCCTGGTTTATGTCTGACATAATTGTTCTAGTGGGGTCTACGTACCTTTTCCCACTCCCTTCCTAATGACCCCTTTCCTCCATTTATTCAACAGAGGATTGGGTTCTGCAACTTATAAACCAAAATCACTTAGTCAACCCATCGTAGAATCTTTATTTGTAAAAAGGCTAATAATAGTCTCCAGGATTCCCTCATGGGGTTGGTTATTATGAGTATAATCTGTAGAAAAAGAAGTGAAAGTGCTTTGTACACTGGAATACGTACAATCAGTGTAGGTTGGCATGATGTCCACCTTCTCTGGGAGGTAACAGAGGGTTGGTATGCATATTTTGGCAGAAAAAAAAGTTTCAGATGCTTTAATTAGGATACTCATCAAGTTTCCCCAATGCACCATTTAATTCAGAAATTAAAGGACAAAAGAGAGACAAGGCTGGAGAGGGGTTTGGGGTGACTTCAGCGCCACAGCCTCGGGTCTCTTGATGCCATTAGACTGTACTCCTCCATTTACTATGATGAAAAGGATTTGTAGCAGCAGCAGGTAGGACTCTTGCCCTCGGAACACATCTATTTACAACTGTGAGGAGCTAGAAAGCCTCTGAGAACATTGCTGTCAGAGGTGACGTCACTGCTTCCCTTGAGGGACGCTGGCCTCCAGGAAAGAGCCTCTAGTGTCCCCCAGGAGAACAAGGTGTGCTTACCCTCCAACTTCTGTTTGTGCAAGCAGGTTCAGGACTTGATCAAACAAACTTATTTTATGGGAGGGGGGGAACCTCAGGAGTGGGAGTAGGTAGCAGAAGAATCAGGGAAGAAGGAAAGAAATGAAAGTATATCGATCTCATAACAGGCCTCTTCACCCAAATTCTGTGGGAGACCAAGCTACTGCAGGACTCAGACCTCTCAGATAATCTCTGTTCTTTGTCCTCTTGTCCCTTCCTCCGTGATTTTGATGTAGTCTCTGATATCTTTGGGAGTAGAGAGCCCTACCCATTCCAGCAAGGCGGTAGGAAGTCATGAGCTTGTTTGTGCAGCGGAGTCCAGAGAAACGAAGGAAGGTGTCAGGAGCAGCTTCTTTAGCTGTGAGTACTGCGTCCAATGAAGCGAGAATCAGTCCTAAGTTTACAACACTCTAGGTCTCTTCTATTTCAGACAGTATTGGAAAAGTCCGCCCCCCACCCTCCCATCCCCAAATTGAAGCAGTGAATACTAATAAATGATAACCTTGTCTAGATATTTCTATTCTCTCCTGGTAAGGTAGAACTCCCTTGAAAAAGTTGTGAGGAGGTGCTCAAGGAACCCAAACTATGCTTTAGGATGTTTCAATTTGAGAGCAGAGAGGGCTCTTAGAGTCTGAGAAGGTAAAACCCTGAGAGTCCCACTTCCGGTTTCTCAAAGAGCCTTTGGAATGTGTGTTTGTGGCTGTGTGTACATGGCAGGGAGTGGGGGTGATGCACATTCACCTTTGTAAGAGATAGGGTATGTGGAGGGGAGCTGAGGAACCTTCTGGAAGTTTGGATGGCCTATCAAATCCAATAAACATTTACTGACATGAGTGTAGTTTAAGATGGTCTTGAAGATGGATAGGACTTAGGAGGCTGGGATAGTCTGAAAATTGACAAGACATTGCAAGTAGAAGAAATAGACAGAACAAGAAAAATGAAATATGAAAATTTCAGTCATGGCTGTGCATTTCTGAGCTTGTTATAGAGGAAAAATATGACTAGAAATCTTGAATATGGTCAAATTATAGAGGATTTGGAAAGCTGGTCAAAGAAGATGGGAGGACTATTTATTCAGTCATTCGAGAAATATTTACTGAGTGTGACTATGTGCCAGACTGATTTTCAGGTGTTTGGAGTACATTAGGGAACAAAAAAGATGAACATTCCTGCTCTTGTGGGATTTCCATTCCAGGGATGAAAATCTGCTATTATCTGCCATTGGCTCTTAATGTTCAGGAACTAATTTAATGTTTACAACAACCCCGCGAGGTTGGTACTATTATTGACCTGCTTTTCCAGATGGGAAAATTCAGGCACAGGGAAGTTAAGTGTGTTGCTCAAGGTCACGCAGCTAGTAAATGTCTAGAGTCACTACTAACTATTGCAGTACATTAGTTGTAAGAGATGAAAGAGGAGAATTTCAAGGTGGTGCATTTGGCAAGTGGGGCTGATCAGGAGTCAGCAATTACGAGACTTCAGAGACCAGATGACTTGATCAGCTGTGGCTACCACAACAAAATACTATAGACTGGGGGGCTTAAACAACAGATATTTATTTCCCACAGTTCTGGAGGCTGGAAGCCTGAGACCAGGGTGCCAGCATGGCCAGATTTGCTTCCTGGCTTGTAGACAACCACCTTTTTGTTATGTCCTCATGTAGGCTTACCTTGGTGCATATGCATGGAGAGCTCTCTCTCTCTCTCTCTCTCTCTCTCTCTCTCTCTCTCTCTCTCTCTCTCTCTCTCTCTCTCTCTCTCTCTCTCTCCCCTGCCTTCTTCTTTTTTTGAACCACTTTTGTATGACTGACATACAAAAGACTGTGTATATACGTACTTAATGTATACAACTCAATGAATTTGGAGAAAATATTGTATCCATAAAACCTCCACTGCATTCTATGCCATAAACATATTCATCACCTCCAAAAGTTTCCTCCTACCCTATTTATTTGTTTGTTTGTTTGTTTTGTGCATGTGTGATAAGAACACTTAATTAAAATAGTCAAACTCATAGAAGCAGTGAATGTAAATGGTGGTGGCCAAGGGTTAGGGAGGAGGAATGGGGAGCCATTAGTCAAAGTGTACAAAGTGTTACTTATGCAAGACGAATTGGTCCTAGAAATCTACTGTACAGTGTTGCGCCTATAGTTAATAACACTGTATTGTATACTCACAAATTTGCTAAGAGATTAGATCTTATGTTAAGTGATTTCTTTCTCTTCTTATAAGGCCACTGGTTTTAACAGATTAAGACCCACCCTTAAAATTTTATTTAACCTTTATTGCTCCTGAATGCCTTATCTCAAATATAGTCACATCAGTGATTAGAGCTTCAACATGTGAATTTGCGGAGAACAAAATTCAGTCCATAGTACCAGGCAACGTTAAGATTTTTTAAATTCTTTAGTAATCATCCGTGCTTGCTCCCTACATGTGTTTTCCTTGAAACCCGGGGTCCACCTTCTCTGTACCGCACCACGCTGCCTGATGGTTGCCCTCATGTCAGCCTCAGTGTCTGGCCAAGTCCTGAAGTCTCTGCAGCACTGGACTGGGGCTCTCAGCCCGCACAGGGGGCAATGGAGGTAGAGATGGGGCTGGCTCATCCTTTGCCCTGACGTCCCATGGGGGGCAGAAGCCCTGGCAGAGCTTTCCAGGTGCTGGGAAACAACTTTCTGCTCTAAGGAACCCCCTCTGGAAAGGAGATGTGGAGGAGGAAGGTTTGGGTAAAATAATTATCTAACTCAGTTTAGTGCCTCCTTGTAAAAGGGAAGGTGATCTATCACTCACATGGTGACTAGGGTTACTTCCAGTCCAAGAATGCTAGGTCTCAGTCTAAGAAGTTAAAAAGGCAACGTGTACAAGGTGTGTATAACTCACCTCCTTCATGATAGGGAGAATGAGAAGGGGTGTGGGCTGAAGGTAGCTGGGTCAGCACCGCCCACTCCCGTGGCTAGTTGTCTTATGAACTCAACACCCGTTACGGCGTCTCAGCTGCCAATCACTGCTGGATAATAAGCAAATATATTAGTCAGGATTCTGCAGAGAAGCACATATATAAATAATAATATAAGTGTACTTTTATACTTATATTACAAAAGTAAGTCTACATTTATATAGAATTTGGCTGGCATAATTATGGAGACTGAGAAGTCTCATGATCTGCTTTCTGCAAGCTGGAGAACCAGGAAAGCCAGTGAATATGGATGTCCCAGATCAAACAGAGAGAGGGCAATTTTACTCGATCTTCACCTTTTTGTTCTATTCCTGCACGGAATAGATCAGATGATGCCCATTCACTTGGGGAAGGCCATCTGCTTTACTCAGTTCATGGATTTAAATGCTAATATCTTCTGAAAACATCCTCACAAGCACACCCCGAAATATTGTTTTACCAGCCATCCGGGCATCCCTTAGTCCAGCCAAGTTGACACATAAAATTGCCCCTTAGAATAACATTACCTCATTTGGAGTCTGAGAGTGTGGACTCCAAAGGAGGATTGAGAGAGATACCTATTTCTACCCCAAAATACAAAATCCCAAAGGGCTTCTCCTGTTGAAATCACAATATCCTACCTCCGATTGATGGATAACAGAACTTTCCATTTACCATTATAGTATCTCAAAAGTACTAGAGGGTAGGTTTCAGATCATTCCAGATGAGATCCAGACCTTCAAAGACGTATCCCGCAGATCCTGGCTGGTGACCCACCTATCAGAACATGTCATTTTCCAAGTTCTCTTTTCTCCTGCAACCTACGACTTAGACACACTGCCTTATAATTACGTGACCAAAACATGGTCTTGTTTCTCTGACTTCATTTGTTAGAAGTGACCACTGAAAGGTTGATTTGGTGGATCAAAGATATTCAGAAAGGAGCTGCGCAGCCTAGTAAAATTCACTTAGCACTGTAAAATAGTGCTTTGTTTTTTTCTCGACGTTTCCCTCTCCTTGGTCCCCTAAAGTCCCTGTAATGTTGTGCTTGGCATAACTGTGCCCCATGTCTCTCCTTCCTAATAGCAATGGGTAGAGTGTTCTTGAGTGTGTGTGTGTGTGTGTGTGTGTGTGTGTGTGTGTGTGTGTGTGTTGGGAGTGGGGGAGTCCATTACTCTTAATCCACAAGCTTTTATTTCGTATTCTTTCGTTATTGTTTTTAAGGTCTATGGCTTGATTTTTGTGTGTGAGAGAGTTAGGGGAAGAATGGCAAATGCAGGGAGGAAAAAGAGTAACGTGACATTATCTTCTATAGAAAAATGCATTTGGGGTGTCAGGAGCTGACAGGGGAAAACACACAGACATTCATGGCAAAAGACTTGATGGAAGCTTAGGAGACTAATCCTGATGCTTACTTTATTTTCTTTTTAATGGGATGTCAGTTCTGAAGAATAAACAGTCTTTCCTGAATCCAGAGTTATAAGCACTTATTTGTCTAGATAAAGTACAGAAAAGAAATATTGTGTGCTGCGGCCCATAAGTCATCTTCAATGGCCTTTCAGGTAAACTACCAAGGATTTCTACCGTTCAACTCAGTGGAACACAAATTGGTAAACTGAGAGCTAACTGATCGCAGCCATTGAAGCAGTCTAGAGCTGACATCCAAAATTTCATCTTAATCTGAAATGGCAACATCAATTACTTGCAAAAGTGCCACAATAGGGATGCCCACAAAAAGGGCACCATGCATCAGATGCTTCAGGGAAAGCAACATTAAATCATCCAAAGAGTTTTCCTTTTGAAAATTGTGTCTGCTATTCAAATTCAAAACAGTGACTTCAAGTACCAATCCAAGCAGAAAATCTGAAGAATGGTGGATAGAACCAAATGCATATATGGAGTTCAATTTTTATATTTGAGCTATTTCATCAGCATCATCTGGAAAACAGAAACATGCCTTGTCTGGACTCGTAGATGCTTCTGGACTTTATCTGATCTAATTTATATCATTATGAACTTTTTTCTTTTTTTTAATGACCATTATGTGTCAGACATTGTGTCCAAGGGCTAACTAAGCCCATGGAGTGCAGTTTCTCCCTCCTAGAACTCACAGTCCAATGGAAAGATAATAAGTGTATAACTATGACATAATAGATTAAGGGCTATGTTAGTAGTTTGATTACAATCACTATTTAACCAGAGTCCGAACGAGTGTGTCATTAATTCTGCTTGGAGACACAGGAAAAAGGTTCCTGGACTCTGACACCAGCCAAATCCTTTATCTTCTCAAACCTTTGCCCAGGGCCTCGCACCCCTGACAAGAGCAGAAATAGGGGCCTATGTGGCATACTCTAAGTAGTTAAAAGTTATAAATCAAGCTAACACACTGATAAGTAAGTCATGTTTTATCTGTGTGTACATTGAAAAATACAGCTTAATCGCCATCTGAAAGACCACATTTAAATTGAGACTTCTGGGAGTTCCTATGGTGTCATAGGATGAGCAGGCCCCAGCTCCCAGCTCCTGCCTTAAAGCCAGCCCATCTTCTGCTCCCATCCTGGCGATATCCTGCACTGGGAAGAATCTCTGTGTTCACTTGGAATCTGGCAGGTGGCTCAGTCCTGAGGAGGATGGAGCGGAGAAGAGCACACACAGACCCGGAATGGGACTCAAGGATGTTTGGGCAGGAAATTCTGGGTCTTGGTACCTAGAGTGTGGTCTAGAAGAGGTGTGCCACCTCTGAGTGGGTACCTGTCCATGAGCCCACGGGCCTCTTGCTCCACGTGCTGGAGTGCAGACAGTGAAGGATAAAAGCAGAGTCCTCTGCTGTTTGGCCCAGGACAGGAGCCTTGCTTGGCCAGGCCTGAGAGTGGTGCCCAGTCTTCCCTTTCTGTCCTTGCTCTAACTGAAACCTAAGCTTCCCCTGAGGACACTGCTACCCTGAAGCCTTCTCAGGGGGTGCCTGTGTTTTATCTTGTGCTTCTTTTTTGTTTTTAATTATTATTATTATTTTTTCGGTTACAGTAGACATTCATTCATGTTTTGCTTGACTGTAAATACTTTAGACGGGGTGACTAATGACCACCATGCGGCTAAATGCAATGGTCAGTTTGTATCATATTAACTTGATCTATCAGTGGCTCCCATAGGCTGTCTACAAAGATCGCCGCCAACAATTCTTCCCAACCCCAAACACTTATGCTAGTCCTTCCGTCAAAAGGTGAAGCCTATTTCCCTGGTAGGATCTTGTGACTTGCTTTGACCAATAGAATGCATTGGAAGTGATGTTGTGCCAATTCCAAGCCAGAAATTGCTCTCTCTCTCTCTCTCTCTCTTTCATCGATATCTACATCTATATCCATATCTATTCTTTTAAAAATTCCTACTACCTGGTACATAGTACATTGTAGTGTATGCTCAATAAATAACTGCTAATAAATACACAGATGGTAGAATTTTGAGAGAAGCCATGAAGAATATGTAGAAAATAAGGAGGAAAGAAGATGGGAGGGGAAGTAAAAGCAGAGGGTCATGAACACTCCTGGAATGTTTGGGAAACCAAGTCATCGGATGTCAAATATTAGAATGAGAAGAAAGCAATGATAAAGGTTAGGCCAGATTATGAACCACCAGGAGTCCATGCTTATCTGTTCAAGTTAGGATTATGTCCTCTGTAGATTAAAGGACTTTTATGGCTATAGCTTCCAGGTGGAACGTTCTAACTTCAGGCCTCCTGTCACTTCATTTTTCCAAGAAGGAAGAGGAACAATGGTTCCTCGCTATTTTTATCCCTTTTTGTCTTTATCTTTTTTTTCCTGACTTTTTCTTTCTTTCACATTTTACTTTCAAACTCTCAATTTGTCGTTTGGTAGGCAAAACTGCGCAATGGGCCTTGAACATACTGTGTTTCCCAGACACTCTTTATCGGTGCTAATTTTCTGTTCGTGATGACCCGTATTACTTTCGTGCCTGTATAAATCCAGTTTGTTCTTGAAGATCTTGCTTTGCTCCAGAGGTTCCAAGAACCCTTTACCAGTCACTTCAGCCCACAGATTTCCCTCCATTTTCTTAACTCTTTGTTAAATTAGGGTAAATACAACATGGTGTGGTACTGGATTGCTCTCTCTGTGTGTAATGTGTAATTAATCTTCAAATCCAGGTATGTAATAAATTTCTTGAGGGAAGGATCTACTTCTTATGCTACATTTTGGAATTCTTTGTAGCTTTAATGTAGTTGGGAGGGCTGTGGTTGTGAGCTGGTTAAGGATGACACACCCACTGTGCCTGCTGTCGAAGGTTGGGTGGGTGACAGAGGGGGATCCTGTTAATGTTGCCCATGACTTACGTACAAGGAAGTGGCTATTTTATTCTTAGACCTGTTTGAAGTGTCCCCTACCCAAAGAGCAAATATGACCTCCCCAACCCCAACGCCAGCCCCAGTACTCCATAAGGCAGCACACATACAGAAATGCCTATCACAAAATGCAAAGATGGAAAATGGGATTGTAGCACTAGAAAAACCAAGAATCGTGAATTGTGGAGGTAGAAACACCAGCAGAGAGAGCATGGCATAGCTAAAAAAAAATCAATTGAAAATCTGAACCAGGCAAAATTGCTGAAGGAAAGACTGAGAATTGTCTATATTTGCTATGAAAAGCCAATGACAAGAGTAAGCTGTAAGTGAGGTGCAGAATGGCATGTAACAAAATCAAAGACCACAGAATATGCAGGTAATGTAAAAACTTAATGACCAAAGAAAATGTAAAATGATTGCACCTATTTTTTACTGAGGAAAGTTGGAAAGTTAATACCAGAAGCTTACTGTCCATTATAACATGATATTACACATAATTTTAGCGGAGATTGTTTTTTTGCAAACAGTCCACATAGTCTTCTCATTTAAATGATGCTGGTGTAATGGAAAACTCTTGGAACCCAGAGTCAGGGAAGCTAGGCTCACATCCTATCTATGCCTATTGCTAACTGCTCTTTTATTTATTGGTGTATTCTTTAAATCATTTCTCCCCCCAAATTTTGAAAACCTATTTATAATCTAGTCTCTATGTGAGCTTACACCGTCTTATACTCTGGAACTCAGATTACTCATTTGTAAGAAGAGGATGGTCATTCTTATACTGGCAAGATTATAAAGTGTGCAGAGAATCAGATGAGAGAGTGTGAAAAGGAGTTGGACTACAAATATAACATTTCTGTTTTTCTAGAAAATGAACGTAAGTTCACCTTACTTATTTAAGCCTGGTCTAAGTAACATGGTACTGCTAAGCTATCTTGGCACTACTACTGCAGAAAACGTCTTTGATCTTCTACACCACACCACTACTAAGACTAGAAGCAGCACTCAGCCATCGTTCTGAGTGTTTTCAACACTCCATACGAGATTCAGTTTCACTCGAAAACTATCAAATATCAATTGGGGTTAGTATGACTCCATTGAGCTCTTCACCCAGTTAAATAGAAAATATCAGATTCAGAATCTATCCCATGGAAAAAAAAAAAAAGGAAAAATATCCCTATTGTTCATAAATGGGTTCTGATGGCCGTGGAGAAGGCGACAGTGAACCGCTCCTTGGTACAGACAACTGCCTTTTGTCGTCCAGAAAGCCCTGCTTTGTGGACTTGTGCCCAGCTGAACTCCGAGCGCACCCTGCATGCGTGCAACACTCCAGGCGCATCATCGAGATGCCTCCCACTACCTTCCCTTCACGTAAAGAGGACTGCCTTTTAAAAAGCCTTGCTGGGTAGTTATAAACTCAATTGCTAGCGTAGCCAGAATGTTAGAATAATGCATCTTTCTAGCCTCGGGATGGTTTGGGGTAGTTGTTTGATGCTGAGAGAATTGAGATGTATAACCACTTTTCCTTCTTTCTGACTTAGCTTTTCACCAATGACTAAGCTCCTTCTTGCATGTAAATGGGTCATTTAGGAGGTAAGGAAAAAAATCCCATATTTATATGGAATAATTTGAACCCCATTACCAAGTTTTCAGTGTTTTATATAAAGACAGAGAAAAACAAACGTGTCTCAGGACTTGACTAGGTAATGGTCAGAAGTATCACCAGATAACAAGAGAACGTCTTCTCTGATCCAACACTTGCAAAAAGTGCCATTGCAGTTGTCCCTGCTCTCGCCCTTGTACGTGACACGCTTGTCTGCACTGAATTTAGCGTTCACAGGGCATTGTCCCTGGCACTCTCATTCCATAATCACAGCTCAGGAAGGTTCATTGTCCCCAATTTATGGAGGATAATTCCAGAGGATGACTTGCATCCTCAGGGGCGCAGTGAGCTGGATCAGATCAGGTCTTCTGACTTCAGAACTTTGCTGATGACTTTCTGAACCAGCTTATATGTCAGGAAAAGGGGACCCAGCACTGGGTGACAGACAAATTGTCACAGTGCTTTGGATGCTAAATGTGAGTCCCCTTTACCACAAATTTTGTTTATGAAAATTCACAAAGAAATCCCCAAATTTCATAGCTTATTTGCTACTGCCTTTGCCATCATTTCAGCCCTTTGTCTATCTTGATAGGGTGCATTACATATTTCGGTATATTGTAAAACTTCTTCCAAGTTTTGTTAACTCATCATATTAAGAGACATGCCTTCCCACCCCTGGCATTTAACAGTGTTATGGGCTGTTGGAAAAAGAATGTACTCTGCAGCTGCTTTGCTAGAAATACAGTATTCAGAATGTAGAAGGGTTGATTCGGAATCTACAATTCTATGCTCGTCTGATCACTTCGCAAATACAGGTTTCAATTCAGGGCATTGATAAAATAAGTATCATATGTGTCCTCAGGATTGTGCCTCCACCACAAGGCGAGGACCTAGGGATTTGGGCCTGGGGATGAAAAAATGTTGAGAGAGCATGATTGCTGTCTTCACGTTGGGGGAAGGCAGATTGGACTCACTCTACGTTGCCCTCCAGGGTCAAACTAGGGTCAGTGAGTGGGAGCCACAGACAGGCAGATTAAGACTCCGTGGAAGGAAGAGCTTTCTAAATTATGAGATCAGTTCACACTGACATGAGTTCCTTCGGGAGGTAGGGGCTCCCAGGTACTAGAAATGTACTGAGCTATGTTCGGCAGAGTTGTCACTGCAGGTATTCAAGCACCAGAAGGGGATTTAAGGAAATAACATCTCAGATACCTTTTACTCCAGATGTTCTTGGGTCTTAGGACTCCTGGCGAAGCAACCTGCTCAGAGCTTTCTCTCTTGTTTTTAGACCAGCTAAACCAACTTTTTGAACACTTCCACCAACAGGAGAACAGGAATTTATTGTTTTGTGATATATTTTGGGTTTAGTCTCAGTTTTTTTCTTATTTTCCCTCACTTAGGCAGAAAGAATTTATTCTACAGTAGAAATATAGATGTCCTTGATTTTCTTATAAACTCTTGAAATTTAAGAAGAATTGTCAGGTTTTTTTAAAGACTTTATTATTATTATTTTTTTAGAGAATTTCTAAGTTCATAGCAAAATTGAGGGTGAGGTACAGAGATTTCCCTTACCCCTCCTGTTCCCACACACGTGTAGTCGCCCCCTTTATCAACATTCCCACAAGAGTGGAACATTTGCTGCAACTGATGAACCTACGTTGACATAATCACCCAAAGACTATAATCTATAATCTTTGTGCTGTACATTCCAAGGACTTGGACAAATGTGTAATGACACATATGTGCCATGATAGTGTTTCTTTTTATAGAATACCCAGTGCCACTCTGATGGAGAATATTGATCATGGTGGAAGTTTCGCAAGTGTGAGGGTGGAGGGTATATGTGAAACCTCTGTACCATCCTCTGAATTTTGCTGTGAACCTAAAACTTCTACAGAAAAAATCTAAGTACCTTAAAAACAACAACAAAAAAACAGTTTGTGCAAAGAGACTGTGACCGTGCCACATTCCTGAGAGGGGAATTGTGCTGCTCTTTCATGAGCCCCTTTGGTGTTTTTATCGGCAAGAAAGAAATGGCACATTCAAACTTCATAATTGAATTGAGTGTAATATAGGAAATGTTTTCAAAGATATGGACAGGGTTTAGGAAAATAAATTGTATAGAAGGGTCTAATACTATCGGGTGCAGTTACTACCCTGAAGAAACAAGAGACAAGAGCAATTCCGAAAATCTACTGAGAGTCACTGTCTGGAAAGAAACACTGTGTGGAGCTGGGCCTCTGGTAGAGAGATCAAGCCAACCCACCCTGACCTGGCAGGGATGGAGCTGTGGGAAGCCTCCCTCATCCCCACTGTCCTCTCATCTGCTATCACCTCGTAGATATCACTTCTCACTGGCAGAGCCAACTGGAAGCCAGTGGGTGAGGGCAACTGTTGGTGTTGTCCACATGGGTCAGCCTCCCAGGGCACAGAGCAGGATGGAGAAGGGTGCAGAGTGGGCATGAAGAGGCCAGCGGGACGTGTCCAACACTGGCCTCTCTCCTGGCACACACCTTAGTAGCCATTTACTACTTGCTATCCTTGCAGCCTGGAATGCTCCTCCTAGCAGAGCCTACTTAATTGACTAACATGAGCAGTCGGCTCTAACATGGGATTAAAAGCAGTCATTATTTTAAGAGAAATTTCTATCATCTGATTATGAGAGCTAAAAAAAAAAATTATCAACAATAGCCATTTCAGTGGTAGTCAGATATTGGGGTCCACTTAAGAAAGGGTTTTATAATAAGAGGTGCATAAAATCTCCTGCTTCCCAAAACGCTTTATTGGAATGGAATGGCTCCTTCTCGTAATGCAGCCCTGGGCTTCTTAGTGTGTCTTTCTCCCGTAGCCATGTGGTACTGTCTTTGATGTGAAATCTGTGCTCTACTTTCTAGTTTCATTCTACACATTCATATTCAATGAAACATTTCATCATCTTGTTTAGATAATGAAAATATTCAATTTTATTAGCTAGGCTAAATGTATGGAAGATAGTTTCAATATTAATTTTTGCCCTATTGATAATGTTCATAGAAGTCGCCAATAGAAGATACACACTTTGTTTATGGGATGCGAAATACCACGATGCTGGGGAAGTCAATGAAGTTATGACTGGAGAAAGCGGGGCGGGGACCTGGTCATCCCAGATTCTGTGCACATACTTCCCCCTCCTCGCCCATCAGGATTTATCAGAAAGCTAGTGAGTCTTGTATTTAGACATAAATTCACCTGTAATTTGGTGCTTTTCAATTGTGGTTTTCAGAGCTCAATTTCAGTTTCATCTCAAAGTGGAATTTCAGAGTTACTTGACAATAACAGGTTTGCTCTTGAAAAATGAAAGTGCAAAGTGAAGTCTGGATCCCTCCCACTTACCCTGATGTAGACTTTCTGCTCTTCCAGACTGAAGAGCATGCTCAGTGTTGGTGGAAAGACTTACTGACCTACCTTGCGGGCACTACTTTAGTGAGGTTAAATGTTACTGTAGCAGCAATGTCTGAATCTCGCTGAGAACTTCATAACACTAAAAGCAAAAGCTTTGCATGGCCTCATAGATTCATATATTTAATCTCCTGTAAAATCTAAGGCTCAAATAAGCATTTAGGCTCAAATAAAATATATGTGAATAGGCTCTGGTGGAGTCTGCCATTTTGAGCCTGAATTTCTCTAATTTTGCATATAAGAGGGATTTCTTTGACATGCATCCAACTGGAGTTGCTGACAAGACAATTAAGAGCAGAGGTGTGTTGTGCTGCCCCAAGGGACAGATCCATATTCCGAAAAGAAATTGTCCCCAAACAAATAGCGTTAAGTTCTCTGCTTTGGGGATGAGTTTGGAAGAAGGTAGTTGAGTTGAGTATTCATAGATAAGTTCTGGGACTGTTTAGATTCTGATGGGGATGCAAGAGGTATTGAAAGTATCTCAGATATAAAAATTAATAAAAACTAAAACTCAAAACTTATGTTTAATACTTTGGAATTCAATTCTGTTTAAATTTGATAGAAAATAAAACTATTAGTAGAATTCTTTAAAAAAAACATTGGAGTAAAAGAGTAAAAGGAAAAATATAATTCATTGTCAGGAATTAGATATAAATGTGGTAGGAAATTTATCTTGTGGTCTTAGTTTAATCAAGCAGGTTTTTAGATAGTACGGCTCAATTACTCTATACCAGTTACATTTCAAGGATATAACAGGACTCAGTTCAGGTCAGTCATATATGACTCTTGTAATTTACTTGTGGATAAATATTGTCCAGCAAAAATACTTTTTATTCAGATTCAACATGTTGCTTTTCCTATAAAATATTCAGATCTGATGCCTTTCCCAAGTAAAGCTGAAACATGTACGAATTAATTAAAAAGACATTGGAAGTACAAATAATGAAAATTACCTATTGGTCAAATAATTGGGTGTTAGTTAGACAGGGAAAACATCCAGAATATATTGCATTTTATCCCAATTCTGTATAAATACATCCCGGGAGGCAGCCTGCTCGGTTCTTTTGCAGTAGAGTTGATTTGGAAAGCAACATAAAATCTTCACTATATCATGTGCATTTTGTACACTTTACAGTGTTTGGGTAATAAAAATATGGAAAGGGTTTGTCAGAGTGTGAAAATGACAAATGATTACATATAAATTCTTTCTTGTTTCAGGTGGGAATGGAGGCAGAGAATGGTGTACAGTGGTCATACTTTCTCTTAAATTATTGCACCGTTTAAGAAATAAGATCAGAAATTGCCCTGTTTACTCTTTCTCCGAAAGTTGTCCCTCATTGGAAAAAAGAAAAAAGCAACAATATAGCAATTAGCAAGGAAGAAGATGCAATCGCTGTTTTTAGGCTAATGGTAGAATGCAGCATTTCCTTTCAAAATCCTGCAGAAGTACACAGAGACTGGGCAATTGCTAAGCATTCTTTGTTCCCAAGGTCAAATTTTCTTACATGGGTAACCTTGGACAAAACACCAAAACCTCATTATGTGTCAAGACACTGCTTTACCATTCTTCAGCAGTTCCCCATCATTTGGGGATGACGTTCTCATTACTCCAAATGGCATAGAAACTACTTCACAACCTGACCCTTGCCTGCCTCTTCAGTCTCTGTCCTGACACCCCACACATCCATGCATCACCACAGATGTATCACAGTTAATTATCACAGCTCCTAAGTGGACTGTCCCACAAGCCCCCAAGCCTTTCTTTATTCATTCAATAAATATTTGGGGAATTCTGCTGGGTGCCACACACAGTGCCAAGGGCTGAGCCAAAATGGTGAGCAAGACAATATGACCCAGGGCTTCATGCCATTGATGGTCAAGTGCGGATAGGAAGGAACACACCCCCTCTCTGCCAAAAACAAGTAAATAAACATAAAGAAAATAACTAGGGATTGTGATAGGTGTTGGAAAAGGAAAACAAAACAAAACCAAACCAGAGTGTTACCACAGAGGCTAAAAGGGAATGAGGGAATGAGGTGCCCGTGCCCGAGGCCAAGATTTCCAGACACAGGAAATAGCACATGCCAGTTTTAAATAGGAAAGACTTTCTCAGGTTCGATGGATTGATTGAAGGCCACAGTCGCTGGAGTATGGTGTGGAGGACTCAGTGCGAGGTGAAGATAAAAGAACAGCCAGATGTCAGATCAAGCAGGGTCTTCTAGCTCACCGCAGGGAGTTGTATTCCAGATGCCATGAGAAGTTATCAGTTGGATTTAAGTAAAGTTGTAACATGGCACTCAATTTATGTTTGTAAAAGTTAGCTCAGTTGGTTAGAGCGCAGTGCTCTTAACATCAGTTCGATCCCCACATGGGCCAACGTGAGCTGCACCCTCCACAACTAGATTGAAACAACTACTTGACTTGGAGCTGATGGGACCTGGAAAAGCACAAATAAATAAGTTTTGTTTTTTTCTTTTTAAAGATTGCTCTGGCATCTGTGTGATAAATGAATTAGAGAAAGACAAGCGAGAAAGTGAGAAGAACAGTTACTTAGGAGGCTATTCTGGAAGACCAAAAAAGGGATGATTGTGGATTCATTCAAGAGATAAACGGGGGTAGAATAACAATGCAATTGAGGTTCCCTCTTTTCTGACTAATTCCTACTCCCTTAAAGTCCCAACCCAAGCCTCCCCTCCCCACAAAGCTACTTTGAATGTCCCTGAATCCCCACAAGGTTAGAGACCTCTCTAACCTAGAGACTTCTCTAGTAGAGAACAGGAGTTCTCTAGGAATCTGTCACATGGCTGCACAACGTGACACACCATGATACTGACTTCCTTGCCTGCTTTCTATGAGACTGTGCACTTTTTTAGGACAATGGCTGTGTGTTGTCCACTTTTGTATACTGGGCCCAAGCCCAGGGCCTATGAGACGTTCTCAGGAAATGTCCGATGTGTGGGGTGAATCAGGCGCTCTGGACTGTGGGAGAGCTCTTCATGTGACATGAAACTCTGAGTGGGAGCCACATCTAGGGGCTCGTGATCGAGTCCGATGTTGGAAGGGCTGTGGAAGAGCCACTGCACCCCAGGAACATCTGTGTCTGTTAGAAGTCACCAAGAAGTCTCAGACAGGAAGCCAAACTGGTTTTTCCAAGGCCATTTCAGGGGAAGGCGTTCTCGACTAAGCTGCACTCTCTTGAAAGTTCCTCAAGTTCCATTTAAACCCTGCTGCAACAATTAGTTCAGAAACTCTATGCTTGCAGCACATAGCTTAGCAGACACTGTCATTTTTGACAAGGGGTTTGCATTTATCAGTTGTGTGTCTGGGAACTGTTGGACAGAAATCATAACCAAGCTGTTACCACGGCCTCCCGTTACCTTCAAGCAGATTCATTTTAATTCCCCTCCATAAAGATGTAAGTGCCTCACGTGAAACAGGTGTTGTTTCTGGCTCTTAGGATAGAGATGGATGTCACAATATTTGTAAAGGGTCCCTGGTCCTAAGGATCTCACAGTCCTGTGGGGCAAACCACTAGAAAAGCATTCCAATTGAAAACGCTGAGTTGTATATGTACGTGTAACATTATATGTATATCCTTGGTGAGAGAAAATGTAACAAGATACTTTATTCATTCTTCTGGGAGGAGGAAGAGCGTGTACATTTGGTCAGAAAGAAGCTTAACTTAGCTGGATCAGTAGGAGTTTATCTGACTCTACCTGTCAACTTCCCAGAGGCAGGAAAGCATAAGGCTTGAAGGCATTGGCTCCACAAGTAGGCTGTCTGTGTTCAAATCAATTACGTTATGACCTGTGTCCCTATGGCCAAATTATTTCACAACTCTTCACCTCAGCTTATTTGACTGTTAAATGGGATGGTGATGATTGCACCATAGTGTTGCTGTGAGGATTACATGAGTTTCTCTAGCAGAAAATGGTGTGAGCAAAGGGGATGGGTGTCCGTAGATGTCAAGGAAGACGAACCTCTGGTGTGAACAGAGTGCAGGGTGGGTGTGGAGAGGGACACTGGATCGGGAGATGGGAAACATGGTTTGTGGCCCAGAGCCTGAGCTTTGTAAACCATAGGAAATGTAGATGCTATGCTTTCTGCTTTCGGTAATGATGAACTACCATAGGCTTCAAACAAGGGAGTGGTGTGATCAAATGTATGTCTTAGAGAGACTCTTCTGGCAAGAATAAAAAGATTGGACTAGAAAGGGAGAGAAAATGAAATGCAGAGAGTCCAGGCAGGTGGTTAGAGTAGCAATCCCCGAGAGGTGATTCAAAACCTGGAATAGGATGGCAGCAGTAGGGAAGGTTGACCTGCTAAATGTAAGGTTTCCCAAATGTTTTCACCACAGACTCTTCTCGCTTTATATAATAGTCCAAAACTTTGTCAGGACTCACTTTGGGGAATGCTGGCTCAACGTCTACTCATTTTTTGTCTTGATGTTTTTATTTTGTCTCTTTATATCCCTCTGCCTCTCAGATTTTCCATTCCTGTAACCCAGCAGGGAATCATGATCACAGATAGAGGTACTTGTAAATTATCTGACAATGGGCAGTTTAGCAGATCAATAAATGAGCAAGTGGTCCATGAAAGCCGAGTTTATGCTGAGCATCTGGGTTTTCACGTGAGCCAGCCCTGCGCCCTGATTCTCTATTCCTTCTGCAGCAGGAGGAGCTTCGTGGGAGAACAGTGTGATAGTTGTATTGGGGAAATACTAATCTATTGTTGGCATACTTTTTAGATTCAAGGGAGAAAAAAATGATTCTCTGGAGGATTAGAATTTCCTTTTCAATGCATTTGGCGCCATTCTCTCTGAAGATAAAAACAATGAATCCTTAGGAAGTACCATGTGCTACATGCATAAACCAACACAACATACACACAAACTATTTGATCTTCACAGTAACCCTATAAGGAGGTCACTGCTATTATCCCTATTTTATGGATGAGCAAACTGAGTCACAGAGAAGGCCAAGGTCACATAGAGTAAAACTAGGAGGGTCAGTGGCAAGAGCTGGTATTTAATAAATGATGAATGAATGTGCGAGTAAATGAGTGAGGGAGTGAACAGAATGAGTGAACAAAACATAAGCATTAGAAGAGTGACAAATTATGCACACAGGTTAAGGACACCATTAGGAGCCAAAATAGGAGAGGAGGTCCCTTGTTAAGCTGGGCAATATTCCAAAGAAATTACTTTCCAAATGAGAGAGTTTCAAATAGAGGTAGTAAAGGAAAGAAGAGTCAAATTTACTCAAGATTATAGTAAATACAGCACACTGGGAAAGCTAACACATTTCTCTGCTGTCAAGAAGATCAAGCTCTCGTATTATCATTGGCTTTATAAGTGGCATTTGAAAGAGGTACCATTTCAACTGCAGAGAGTTTATGGAGGGAGGCCCAAGAAATGTTTTCAATTCGTTGGATTCTGTGACCTCAAGAATAGAAAAGGCATCTGTGTATCTAGAAAGAGATGCAGCATGTGTCATGTGGAAGGCTCGCTGACACAGTTCTAAATCAGACATCAGTCCCTACCTGAACCTGTCAATAGCTCTTACTTAGCTTCTAGGTTCCTAGCCCTGAGCTAGGTGTTATTAGAGGACAAACGCATAAATATCATTAGTCGATACACATTCCCAGAACATACACTAGTGCTAAGTACAAGGGAACCCAAAATAAATAAAATATAATTCCTAATCTCAAAGGCTTCCTGATCAACTGGGAGGGAGACGATACAGACATAACTGGACACGCAGACGGCAGGTTTATAAAAACTGACGTTTCCATAAAACACACCCATTAAGGTACAGTATGGAAATATAACTTATGAATGATATAATAAAGGCCAAAAGTACAAAATAAATTTGAGTAAGAATGGCTCAGTAAGGATTTGGGACTGGAGAGGAATTTTACCTGGGTCTAGGTTGTTGAATGATAGATGGTGAGGAAAGCATGTCAGGAGGGAGGGAAAGCAGCAGTATCTAATGTTGATCAAAGATGAGAGACACTGCAAAATGTTTTTCTTGTTGTTGTTGTTGTTGTTGTTGTTGTTGTTTTAAATTAAAGCCTTTGGGCTTCCCCACTGGAGACGGATTTTACTGACCTTGAATTAGGAGATTACTCAGAGAGTATAATGCTAGCTGCAAACGATTATTTCCTCTGAAAGGAGAGGCCCTCTTAGATCTTCACGATTTCACTCTCCCAATCTTTCTTCTCCTTTGGGGTTCTTTGGTTTTCAGAGGCCTAGAAACCTTCTCTTACTTCTATTTCTTTCCTTTCCAAGGTTGGCAGCAATAGGTATTCTGAGTCATTTGTTCAGACGACATAGAAACTCTGCCTTCCTACTCGTTTAGAATTCTGTCCTTCTCTGACCCGTCCTTGACCCTCCATGGAGCACAGCTGAGCAGCGACCCAATTAGGCTCATCCTTAGGCTTAGAGGTGGGCCCGGGCCAGCATCGTCCTCATGCTGTACTTTTATATGAGTGCACAGCTCATGTGTCACCGCAAGCAACCCGGTGCTGACATACAGCACACCCTGACGGCCATCAATCTGCTCCCAGAACCATCTTCTCCACCATCACAAGATATCACTTTGGGGCTGACATCTTTGGGGCCCAGTCCCAGCCAGGAGATGTGAGTCACCCCGGGATGACAGTCTGATCAAAATGCATGATGGATGGAGCCTAACCGGCATCCCATCACTCATGAGCAAGGAGGCAAAAGTTGTCAAGGTAAGAATGTCAGGTGCGGCGGGGAAGGGAATTTCTGACATGTGATTAATGTCAAGGAGCCAGCGTCATCCGGGTACTGCCAAGAGAAATGGGCACTTATACATACTTTTTCTATGGCAGTACCTCCTTTCCCCCCCTCCTTTCCCCCCTCCGGTTTTGCAGTGCTGCATAAAAGCCTCACAGATGAATTGTTCTTTCCCAAATTCTGTATATTTATGCCTCAAAATCTAGAGCTTATGTATACTCTATATACACAATACAATAAATGTAACTCTAATTAAAATCTCAGAGCCCCGTTATCTTCTGAAAAACAAGTGAGATGTTCCCCAGTTAATATTACTCTGATGGCCATTAAGAAAGAAATAGGTCAGTCTGCCTGGAGCCGAATCTTGGTTTCATGCATGACCCTGAGCCAATGACCGTATATGTATGTCTCAGCTTCCTCATCTATGAAATAAGATGGTTTTGAGGATTAAAGGAGGATCTCTCACCTTTATGGTTAATGGTAAATGCTTAATAAATGATAGACAATATTATTGTCCCTCTGTTATGCTTATTACATATGAGAGAAAATTTTCAAACGCTGTAAAGATTTTGTGGAACACAGGGCACCTAGAGGAAGCAGGTAAAGTGAGCGAGAGCAGAGGGTACTTTGGACGCCTGAATTACAACAAAACAGCTGTGAGTCCTTTGAGATAGGATGGGGAACAAAATAACAGAAAGTAGGGGAAAAGTCACGCTTAAAACTGCTGAAAGCTGGTTCCCCTTTCCACTGAGACCTGTGCAGAAATACCACAGGCTTATGCAATACATGGAGGAGATAGTGGAGGTAGGATACAACTGACGGATGAGCCTGGGTCTCATTTGTGCAGCCAACAGCGAGGAGAAATCCATCCAAGGTCACACCGGAAACACATGTGGATATACTGAGGAGGGACACACTGCAGCTTCACTCAGGCTCCAGGCAAGAGACAAAAGCCACACTAGCTATTCGAACAGAGTGAACTTAATATAAAGACTTGTTAACTACGTTTTGAAGAACTGAAAAGGCAAAAGAGAACTCTAAGGTATTTCAGAGGTGGCAATTGCAAGCAGCATCTTCAAGCCTTGGGTTGAGGAAACCAAGGGAAGAGGTTCCAAGTGTTCCAACTGGGAAGTCTGGTGGAAGGGCCCCTGTAGTGACAGTCAGGTCTTTGAGGAGGGGGCCCTGCTCAGCTGGGCTGTTTGAGGGGTGTTATGTGGCTGGTTTTTCACGTGTGGAGAAAACTGCCAACATGATTCAGCTGCTGCCATTGGAACACACAGACAGCTACCGAGGTGAAGAAATGAGGCTGAGGTGCCACTGACAAAAACAGGAAACCACAGGAAGGCAGGAGCAAGTCCTTTATTTTCCCAGCAGCCTCGCCGTCTCCCTCTGGCACCCCCTATTAGACACACCTGACATGGAGGCCCTGGCAAAGCAGAAATGTAGTTTGCACCGTTCTGTCTCAGCACCGACACAAAGAGAGTAGAGGAGGGTGGGTGTGGAGCTGAGAGACAGAATAATAATTGACTCGTTGTCTACTCCACCCATCCTCCCTTCCGGTGACGCTGACAACCTACTATGCGCCAAACATTGGGGGCTACGTTACCCTCCAGGAACTCAGGTCAGGGGAAGGAGAAAATAACAGTATGATATGGACGGTGACTGAGAAATACAGAACCAGCATTGGGGAGAGAAGAAGGATGCTCAGAGCTGAAAGTTAAAAATGATCTAATACATTGTTTTGTACACCTGAAACTAATTTAAAAAAAAAAATGAGTTGGAACCGGCTAGAGGAAGAAGAAGCGAATGGAAGAACAAATCATGAAGGGCCTATATGCGGTGTATGGAATTGGGATTTTTCTCCTGAAGGCAATGAGAATATACCAAGGGTTTTAATGGACATAATCAGGTTTATGTTTTCATAAAATCATTTTGAAAGTGGTTAGAATGGCAGCAGACTAATCAGATTTAAAACCATTGCAATAGTATAGAAATTGATATTTAATTTTTTTGAATAATTAATAAATTTATAATATAAAAATAATATGAAAATGTATACACTACGAAATCTCACTCTCTTCTGCCTCCTATAACCATTTTTATTTTGTTCGATCCTTGAGTGTTGCTTTATTTACAAACAAGTGAATATGGACATTTATTGTTTCTACCCATTCTTGCACAGTCTTTTCTTATTTCAAACAATGTTGGAGTAAAAGTTTCCAAAGTGGGATTTCTGGGTCAATACGTAAATGCTTCTGTATTGATAGATGTTGCCAAATTTGATGGCTACTTTCTTTTCCTAGATGTACTATTCTGTACTCTCACCAGCATTACAGCAGAGCACCTCTTACAGTCTGTCAACCAAGTGTGTTGTGAAAACTTTTGGAATTTTTGCAGTACGATAGTTGAGAGATAGAATGTCAATATAGTCTCTTTGAGTGAACTGTGCTTTTGTTTCATAGGTTTAAGGGCCATTTGTATTTCTTTTTCTGTGTTCTCTGCTCATATCATTTAACCATTTTCCTGTTGGGTCTTTAGTTTTTCCCCAATTTCTAGGAATTGCAAATGTTTGTCATTTCTTTTTGAATTTTGCTTTTGGCTTTTGTTTTGTTTGCCATTCATGTCATAGTTTCCTGCTCTCAGTTTATGAAAGAATTCACACATGCTTTCCATAAATACATTTATGGTTTCATTTTTACATTTAAAACTGATACATTTGAAGTACACTGGTATGCAATATGAGGCATGGATAGAATGTTATCTTTTCCAAATGGCTACCCAATGATCCTACACCCTTTATTAAACTAAATGTCCATCTTTACTTCCCTGATTTGAGATGTCCTCATTATCATATTTTAAATTTTTCTATATACTTGAGTTTTCTTTCAGAAATTTGTTCTATCACATTGATCCATTTACTTATTCCTGAGTCAATGCTACACTATTTTAATTATTGATGCTTTATATTTTATTTTCAGATATTAGTTGTACCACTAATTTATCTTCTTTTTCAGAATTTCAGGTATGACTTTAATATATATATATATATATATATATATATATATATATATATATAATGTATTGGGGTGACATTAGTTAATAAAATTATATAGGTTTCAAGTGTACAATTCTATAATCCATCATCTGTATATTGCATTGTGTGTTCACCACTCAAAGTCAAATCCCCTTTACTCTTTCCTACCTCCCTCCATCCCCTTTCCCTGTAGTAACCACTAAACTGTTGTCTGTGTCTATGACTTCTTGTTTGTTTGTCTTGCTCCTTTGTTGCTTTCAGTTTTATATGCCATACATGAGTGAAATCATACGCATATGCTTCTCAACTTTTTCTGACTTATTTCACTTAGCAAGATAATCTCAAGATCCATCCATGTTATTGCAAATGGCAGTATTTCATCTTTTCTTATGGCTAAGTTATATTCTATTCTATATATGTACCATATCTTCTTTATCCAATCATCTATGGAAGGATACTTCAGCTGTTTCCAGGTCTTGGCTATATGATCATAGGGGTACATATATCTTTATGGATAAATGTTTTCAATTTTGGGAGGTAGATATCCAGAAGAAGGATTGCTGGATTGAGTGCTAATTCTAGTCTTAATTTATTGAGAAAGCTCGATACTGTTTTCCATAGCGGCTGTACCAATTTACATTCCCACCAACATTGTATGAGGGTTCCTTTTTCTCCACAACCTCTCCAGCACTTTTTATTACTTGTCTTGTTGATAGTAGTCATTCTAACAGGTGTGAGGTGGTATCTCATTGTGGTTTTGATTTGCATTTCCTTAATAGCTAATAAAGTTGAGCATCTTTTCATTCATATATCTGTTGGTCATTTGTGTGTCTTCTTGGGAGAAGTGTCTGTTCAGGTCTTCTGCCCATTTTCTAATTGAATTGTTTATTTTTGTTGTTGCTGAGTTGTATGAGTTCTTTATGTATTCTGGATATTAACCTGTTATCTGAAGTAATGTTTGCAAATATCTTCTCCCATTCATCTGATTACCTTTTTCTTTTATTGAAGATTATTTTTGCTGTGCAGAAGCTTTTTAGTTTGATGTAGTCCTATTCATTTATTTTTGCTTTTACTCCCCTTGCCTTTAAGGAGGTACAACTTGTTTTTAATGAGCCAATTTTATATCTAGGCTTTAACGGGGTAAATGTCAAAATGTCTCATTTCCCTATTTTTTAAAGTACTTTTTATTTAGAACAGTTTCAGGTTTAGAACAAAATTGAGAAGAAGGTACAGAGATTTCCCATGTTCCCTCTACTCCCAGACATGCATAGCTTCCCCCATTATTACCCCACTAGAAAGGTACATTTGTTACAATAGATAAACCTACATTAGCACATCATAATCACCTGAAGTCTACAGTTTACCTTAGGGTTCACTGTTGGTATTGTACATTCTATGAACCTGGAAAAATATACAAAGACATGTGTTCATCATTGTAGTGTCCTACAGAGTATTTTCGCTGCCCTAAAAATCTCTGCGTATTCATCTCTGCCCCCGCCCACCAGTGCCACACTGCCACAAACACTGATTTCTTGTCTTTATTTCATTTCTTTCCACTCTGATCTTTATTATTTCCTTCCCTCTACTCACTTTGGGCATATTTTGCTGTTTTTAACGCTTATCTTTTTATCTCTTTATTTTTGCCTTTTCAAGAATGTCATATAGTTGGAATCATACAGTATGTAGCCTTTTCTGATTGGCTTCTTTTACTTAATAATATGCACTTAAGATTCAGCCACTATTTTTATGGCTTAATACCTCAGTTATTTTTAGTGATAAATAATATTCCTTTGTGTGCACTACAGTTTATCCATTCACCTACTGAAGGACTCTTTGATTGCTTCCAAGTTTTGGTGATTATGAATAAAGCTGCTATTAATGTCTATGTGAAGTTTTTTGTGGACATAAGCTTTCAACAACTTTGGATAGATACCGAGGAGTATGACTTCTGGATAGTATGGTAAGAGTATGTTTAATTTTATAAGAAATCACCAAATTGTCTTCCAAAGGGGCTGTACCATTTTGCATTTCCACCAGCAAAAGTTGAGAGTTCCTGTTGCTCTACATCCTCACCAGTATTTTGTGTTATTAGTGTTCCAATTTTGGCAATTCTAACAGGTGTATAGTAGCATCACATCATTGTTTTAATTTGCATTTCCCTGAAGACGTAATGTGGAGTATCTTTTTATATGTTTATTTGCCATCCATATATATCTTTGGTGTTAAAGTCTTTGGCCCAGTGTTTAATAAGGTTTGTTTTCTTATTGTTGAATTTTAAGAATTCTTTGTGGGTTATCTGATAAAGGACAGTTATCTGTCCTTTATCAAATGTGTCTTTTACAAATATTTTCTCCCAGTTTGTGGCTTGTCTTCTCATTCTCTTGATATTGTCTTTCAAAGAGCAGAAGTTTTTAATTTTAATGAAGTCCAGCTTATCAATTATTTCTTTTAGGGTCACATCGTTGGTGTCATGTCTAAAAAGGCATCGCCATGTCCAATGTCATCTAAGTTTTCTCCTACGTTATTTTCTTGAAGTTTTATAAGTTTGCATTTTACATTTAGGTCTATGATCCATTTTGAGTAAATTTTTGTGAAGGGTATAAGATCTGTGCCTAGATTAATTTTTTTGCATGTGGCTGTCCAATTGTTCCAGCATCATGTTAAGGGAGATATCTTTGCTTCATTGTATTGCTTTTGTTTCTTTGCACAGACCAGTTGACTATATTTATAAGGGCCTATTTCTGGACTCTCTATTCTGTTGCATTGATCTGTTTGTCATTCCTCCACCAGTACCATATTGACTTGATTATTGTAGTTTCATAGTAGGTCTTGAAGTTTGGTAGTGTCAATCCTCCAGCTTCGTTCTTCTCCTTCAATATTGTGTTGGCTATCTTGAGTCTTTTGCCTCTACATATAAACTTTAGAATCAGTTTGTCTATATCCATAAAGTAACTTGCTGGGATTTTGATTGAGATTGCATGATAGGACAATTTGGGAAGAACTGACATCTTGACAATATTGACTTCCTATCCATGAATATGGAGTATTCTTTCCATTTATTTAGTTCTTTGACATTGTTTATCAAAGTTTTATAGTTTTTCTCATATAGATTTTACACATATTTTGTTAGATTTATACCTAAGTATTTCATATTTGGGGTGCTAATGTAAATGGTATTGACTTTTTAATTTCAAACTCCACTTGTTAGGAAAGCAATTGACTTTTGTACATCAACCTTATATCCTGAAACTAATTCCTTATTTGTTCTAGGAGGTTTTCTTTTCCTTTGTTTTCAGTTTTTTCAGATGTTCTACATAGACAATCATGTCATCTGCAGACAAAGACAGTTTTATGTCTGCGTTCTCAATCTGTACACCTTTTATTTCCTTTTTGTGTCTTATTGCGTTAGCAGGGACTTCCAGTATGTTGAAAAGGAGTGTTGAGAGGGGACATTCTTGCCTTGTACGTTATCTTAGTGGAAAGGCTTCAAGTTTTCACAATTAAGTATGATGTTAGCTATAGCTTTTTTGTAGGTAGTCTTTATCAAGTTGAGAAAGTTACCCTCTATTCCTAGTTTACTGAGGATTTTTGTCATGAATGGCTGTTGGATTTTTCAAATGCTTTTTCTTCATCTATTGATATGATCATGTAATTTTTTTTTAATTTACTGATGTGATGGATTGCATTTGTTGATTTTCAAATGTGGAACCAGCCTTGCAGATTGAAGATAAATCCCAATTCCATTTCGTTGTGGTGTATAATTCTTTTAATACTTTTTTGAATTTGATTTGCTAATATTTTATTAAGGATTTTTACGTCTTTCTTATCTTTCTTCCTCTATAGGTAAGAGTTTTTGTTTTTTTTTCTTCTGGCTTGTTTCAGGATTTTTGTTTATCTTTGATTTTCTATAATTTGAAAATCATATGCCTAGATGTAGTTTTTTGCTATTCATCCATCTTGGTGTTCTATGAACTTCCTGGATCTGTTGTTTGTTGTCCAATATTAATTTGGGAAAATTCTCAGTCATTATTGTTTCAAATATTTCTTCTGTTGTTTTCACAGCTTCTTCTTCTTCTGGTAGTCCCAGTCCATACATGTTATACCTTTTGTAGTTGTCGCATCGTCCTTGGATATTCTGTTCTGTTTTTCTCAGTATTTATTTTCTTTGTTTTTCAATTTTCAAGGATTCTCTTCCCCATGTCAGTTAAGCTCGTACAATACCCCACAGGTGAGGCTCTGGGGAATTTCTCTCTCCGGGGGGCAGCCCTTGTTAAGGAAAACAGAATGCCCAGGCGTATTTCAAAGTGGTTTCTTTTCCCCTCCACCTGCCAGAAGTCTGAGGGGATTCTGGGCAAGCCAGGTTTCACAATGATCTCGGGGCCCTCCTGTGACGGGGTCCCATGGAGTTTTTAACTCTCAGACTTGTCCACACTGAGCCTCCAGCACTTTGTCAATTACAGTTGAGGTTTTTCTGCCTCTGGACAGAGTCCCCTGGCAGTTTCCACCCCTGAGTCTCTGCTCCGGTTAGCTGTGATCGTATTCGACTCTCCGTCTCTCCAGTCTTAGGGACAGAGGTTTGCCCTGTTTCCTCCCCTCTCTCACGGGTTCAAGAAGAGTTGTTGACTTTTCAGTTTGTTCAGCTTTTGACTTGTTGGTAAGACAAAGTGGTAATTTGCAAGCTCCTTAAATGTGGAACTGGAAACCAGGAGTCTCTTTTACCTATTTTAATAACATATATTTTATATTACCCTAGCTGTTAAATAGAAATTACTGCCTAATATTTAAGCCTTTCTCAACGACTCAGAGTCTTTGCTACAAACATCATTAATTCACGATTTATGTAATAAAATAAGACCTTTAGGTATAAAGAGCTTATTTGCATCTACATTAAGTGGCCCCAGATTGCAAGTGCTTCGGATGCTTTGTACAGCTTTTTTTTATCTCCTCCCTGGCTGTGGGTTGCTGTTAGGAGGCCTGCCAGTGGCCTCTTTGCTCTCTTCTAACTGGGAGCTAAGTGGATAGCTAAAGGATTCTCTGATGAAGGAAGTTCATGAGTGCTCATTCATACTCATCTCTATAGTAACTCCTTGCCCTGCCATTTTCTTCTCTTAAGGTAGATTTGATCAGGAGAATTGCTGGATTTGTCTGACTTGCGTTCCTTCATGCTATACTGATGGTGTTTCTCTTTTCTGAATTCTCTTCTCTCTGGGTTCCAGACTGTGAATTCGGGCTCCATTTATGTTGTACTTATCAACTTGTAAAAGTGCATACGCTAAGCTGTAATCAAAATGAAGTTTGCTTGAGAAGTTTGCCTATATCTTCATCATATAGGAAGTTGCAAGTTTAGTTCAAATGTCATCTCTTTTTTGATATTTTCCACAATTCCTTTAGTCATTTTTAACTTCTCAAGATTCAGAGCATCTTACTTGTACTTAAACTATTTATTTTATTGTAACTTGCAGTTTAATAGATGATTTGTACCTGTCTCTCTATGCCCTACTCTATGTCACCATCAACACTGTACCCCGTCCCACAGCACCCCCAACTCTAATTTTAAATACTGGAACCTCTGTAAGCTTCTAGCCGTGGCTCAATAGTTTCTGCATTTGTACATTCTTATGGAATGTGCTATGAAAACTAATAATGATCAAAACTGCTAAGTCTGACTGCCAGTTCTTCCAAAAGCCCAGTGAGTGGGTACAAAGCCTGTGGGCTGGAATATTTGGAGAAATGTCTCAGTCCTTCTGTCTCAGATGGTTGCAATGATCTTTTCTCTTCTGTGTATATTCTAAGTGCACTCGGAATTCTCTCTACACTTACTTAATGCCTATGTATCATATTACTGACTACAAATCCTCCTAAATGAGTCACTTCCCCTTTGTCCAACACTCCTCGTCCTAGCCAGGTTCCCTTTCTCTTCTGCAGTTTTCTGTGCTGCAGTTACGTAAAGCATTATTCACTGATCCTGTCCCCTCCCTGTGCATTCACTCTTTCCAGGTTAGATAGACTCCACTGGGATCCCTTTGGCTCCTGGCTGCTTCCCTGGGGCTTCCTGCCCTCCCAAGACTAGATATTTGGCTACCAGTTGTCTCGCAGTTTCTCTACCTACCGTCTGCCCCATGGGAGACTGACTGTATTGTTATATCTTTCTCTTTGTCACCCTCTATATCACAAAAGAGTTATGTACTTGAACAGAAGACGCACTACGCCAGAAATTTTTTCTATGTTACTTCAGGTTTTCTCATTTGCTCTTTAGTAAAGCAGGAGGATCCTCAGGCTGGGTTTTAAACGCGTCACTCTCCATGTGAGTTTCACTGGCCTTAGTGGTCTTTGTTTTGGCGGCTTTTTTTTTTTCTCCTTCTGTTCTCGCTTCATTGACAGAGTAGCAAGTATCATTAATATTGATATACTTTCCAATAGCAATACCCTGTTTCTATGTTTAATGTCTTAATAATAATGGACTTCAATTTTTGATCACCAGCAGTACCGAGATTTTTTTGCTGGATTCTGTGTTCTGTTCTCACTCTGTAGGGTTCATATTTTCTGTGAACTTCACTTTAGAGGAGGGAGTAGTTTGCTTTTTATTCTCAACCAACCTAACAGTAATTAAGTTAGTTTAGGTGATTCAAAACAAGTTTTTGTTAATAGATAGATGGATGAAAGGATAAATAGCTAGCTAGATAGACACTTTTCTCTAAATTAGGATTTCTTAGCCTTGGAACTATTGACACTTTGGGCTGGGTCACTCTTTGTTGTGGGAGGCTGTTCTGTTTATTGCAGGATGTTCCACAACATCCATGGTCTCTCTCTGCCCACTAGATAGTAGTCTTTTCCCCTCACCCCCAAGTTTTACAACCCAAAATATCTTCAGATATCACCAAATGTTCCTGGGGGGCAAAATAATCCCCAGTTAAAAATCACTGTTCTAAACACATTTTTCTTCCAATTATTTCTAAATAATAATGACATTTTTACGGTTAATATACATTGAATGAAGATTGTAAGCCAGGCCTTTGTAAGCACCTTTACTGAACTTATTTTGTGCTTAAAACATCTATGAATTAAGTATGAAAAAATAGAATTTCAAGTAAGTCGAATAGCTATTAAATGGTCAAGCTGTTGTTTTCTTTTGTTTGTTTTTTTAACAATTAGCCAAGTCCAGAGCTCATGCGTTTTACAATTATGTTATACATTTTGCATCTTGTTGTCTATGACACAGCCATATATATGTATGTGCACCATTTTCTTGGAAGATGAAGTTTTTTCATCTTTCTAGCTCATCAGTCCTGAAACTAAACATGGTGCTTAGTCCATAGTAGATATCAAGGGATACTAGTTTAACTGAGTAGCTTTTAGTTTGATCTAAGAATGAAATATTATCATACTCTGCACATAGTAGGTTCTCAGTCAATATTTGCTAAATTCATACACGACATACTCGAGTAAAACCCTCTACTGGCTTGCCCTCTATTGGTTTTCTACATCACTCAGAACTGTTACAATGAGGGGTAGGGGAGTGAGGCGGGGTCAGTCTAAGATAGCATTTGTGCATCTTTTCATCTATATAACCTTTTATATAGATATATAAATATAATATAACCTTTAATATATAACCTTTCTGAATCCTTTTCTTCCATTCATGTTTTTTTCTTTCTAATCTGGTCTTGGTCAACAATGTTGCATTATCTTTCCACGGCACCATTTCCAAGGAAATAGAACTGTATCACAAACACTGTTCAATTTCTCCTAGGCCTTTAGTGAGGAGAGCAGGAGATATGACTTTTTTTCCCTTTAGTGGACAGGGTTAATTGGAGGCATCAAGTAACTGACACACCCAAAGATTATGGAATCAATTTTCTGACCCCTAATTCACAGCACCGCCATTAAAAGTTAACTTCTCTACTAAGAAATAATGGAAGCCTCACTCGCTAACCCCCCACCTTGATTTAATCAATGGACATGGACTATTTCCTATAGACCACACATCGTGGAAATAAAGAAAAACGTTTCTTTTGCACCTGCACTATCCTGACTGCTGTGATAGGCACTTTAAATTTGTAGGCTCCTTGCGTAATAGGTATTAGCATCTCCATTTTAAAAAATGAGGCTGAGAGAAATTAAGAAAACTGCCCCAAATCTACAGCTAGAAAGTAACAGAACCAGGTATTAATAGAGGTTCAGGTTTCAAGGGCATTTTTACTGTTGTTGTGTTTTAATTATTTTCCACAAACTCTTCTCTAAATAAGAAGCAGTCAGAACAAATCAGCACTTAGATAAGTAACATTTCTTCAAGTCCCGACAGTTTCCCAAGAATCAGCCTTCCGACGAAAGCAGAAAGATAGAAATTGGAGAGTTTATCTTTTGGGTCCGTGGGTTGTACGTGTGAAACTAGAGCGAAAGTCACGTAAGTTCAGGAGGGGCTAAGAGAGTAAGGCATGCTTACCCTTGACTTCACCCAACGAATACCAAGCCTGTGGAATATTACATGTATGGAAGGCTTGCCTCTTTGTACTGCAGAGACTATTGTATTTCTTTAGGAGATGAAGTGATCCCAGAATACTCCACGTGGCACTGTGGAATTCTTACAGATGAAAAGTGCTACATTCATGTCAGATATTACTATACAGCACTTATAAAAAATGTTTCCACTCATTGGTGTGGACTCACTGTTGAACAGCTTAGAGATGATAGTTATTGCTGGTAATAGCAGTCAGAATAGCAGTGCAAGTGGCCCTTTTTGCTCTACTTTGCTCCATATTTTATCGTTTTTTTATTTTTTATTTTATGTTTTGCTCTATAATCCAGAGTGGCCTAGAAGAAGAGAGGAAGATATTTGCTGAACAGGCTTAAAAATAGCAAGACAACTGGTTTTTTTTTTTTTTTTTTTTTTGTGGTCAAGGTCAACAGCAAAGTCAAGGAATTTCCATGAATGCATCATAAACAAAGCCCACAAAAAATTTTTAAAAATCATTTTTGCTTTTAAAACTCGTAAGTGCTGTTATCTTCTGACAGTGCAACAATAATAATTGTAAACATGCACATTTTATTGGTAGAAGATGCAATATAATGTGATGTGCTTATGTTTTCAAACTAATTATGAAATCTCCTTCTAGGACAATCATCTGGCCCTGAGTTTTTTCGCGAGGCCAGTTGTGCTACCCACCTGTGCTGCCTTCCTTTCTCTTCATCAAACACCTATAAGAAGCCACTAGAGAGATATGCCTATCACCTTACCCCGATGTCATTGAACTCTTCACAATCAGCTGTTGTTCAGCTGGGCAAAGAGTGCCACCTTGGGAAGCAAAACATCCCTGTTTGTTTTATTACAGTGTGGCTACCACTTAGGTTTCTACTCTAGCGTTAGGAAAATCTCAGTAAAGCAGAGAAATGAGATTTTTCCTTTTTCTCGCTCTCTGAGACTTGACAAAACTACTCTTCATACTCACATGCACTGGCCACAACTTTTCAATTACAAGGAATTATCATATACATTAGCTTATATAATTCTGAAACGTTTTTTCATCAGACATGATTTCTACTTTTCAGAGAAGGAAACTCTATCCAGAAAAGTTAAATGAAATGCCCAAGAGTATATCACCATAAATCTAGTCAGAACTAGATTTCAAATTCAGGTCTCTTGATTTCAAATTCTGAGAGCTTCCCTTTATATGAAGGGCTAGATAGTGAATATTTTCAGCTTTGCAGGCCATAGAATTTTCTATTGCAACTACTCAGCACTGTCCTTGTAGAGAGAAAGCAGATATAGACAATATGTGAACAAATGACTGTGTTTCAATAAAACTTTATTTACAAAGCAGGCAGTGGCTGGGCTGTAGTTTGCCAACCTCTACTTTATACCGTGTTTCCCCTGTAATTCTTCTCCATTTGGGATTTATTTATGGACCCTCTTCAGGTTACATTTCCACAAAGTTTATTTATTAAGTTTAGAAAAGAAGAGAACATAATTTGTGTTTTCTCCTAACATAAGCTACTCAGCTATCAAAAAGTTGGATTTGGAATTGGGCTCTATATAACCTCAAAGATGTGCGACTTTGAGGAAATTATTAACTTCTCTGGGGCTCAGGCTAAGTGGATATGATATTAGCAGTCATTTCACAGGGTGATTGACCATAAGGATCAGATATAGTGTACCTGGTAGTGACTAAACCAGTACCTGCTGCATAGTAAGCCCTTAATAAAGACTTGTTAAATCTCTGTCTTAACATAGTGAGAGCTTTCTGTCTTCTAATTCTGCAGTGTCAGTCAAGAAACATAAACATGGTATCGGTCGGGTCATTTCATGCATATTTGAGTTATTAGCTGTTAAACCCAAGTGGAGTTTGGAGCTAGTAAAAGGCAGCTTTTTATAGAATTCTGGGCTTATGGACATTATTATATTTGTACTACAATTGGTTTTCAGTTATTGATTTTAATCAGAGGTGTGGTAACGTTTGTGGTTGGTTCCCCCAACATTTCTACTCTCAAATGATTAATCTAGGAGAAAACTGGTAATCCTATTTATCTGGTTGGTGATTGGTTTAGGAATATGCATGTCCCCAGTCCTAGACATTGAGATAAGAGAGGAATTCTGCTGTTTGGAGGCTTGTGGAAAAGGTTTCCTCCCTCCTAAGAAGGAGACATAGTAAGAGACTGCTCCTTTCTTCCTCTGCACATCCTTCTTGCTAGAGGTTTTGTCTGGAATTGACACAGTCCGCTTGCAACCCTGAGGGATCCTCGGAGGGGAAGCTGACACAGAGGATGTCAGAGCAGGAGGAAGAGAAGAACTGGGACTTCTGAGGAGCCTGTTGAGCCTCTGAGCAATCCACCTGGGAATCTTGTCATGTCAGATAACAGGATTACCTGTGTTATTGTTTGAGTCCATGTGATTGGAGTGTTTGATTTCTTGAAGTCCTGATACTATACTTTGTCTAATATATTGTTCTTTATAATTTTTATGTGACTTTATTTAAAGGCTAAGGATGAAAATCAGAAATGTTGGATTGCTCTCTTGATTCTGCCACTCTGATAAACAATGATTTCCTGAGAATCATTTGACTTCTCTGAATTTTAGTTTCTCTAGTCATATAATGAGGGAGTCAGATCAAAGGCTTCAGCTTCAAATATATGGTATGTCCGTGCTCTAATAATCTGTAAGTACACCACAGTGCGCAGAAATATCTTCTCTGTGCAACACATTGTAGCCTAGATCTGCACTGTCCAGTGTTAGCCATTAGCTAGTTAGCCATGTAGCTAGTCTATATTGAGATATGCTATAAGTATGAAATCCGTAGAGAGTTTTGAAGACTTGGTATGAAAAAAGGAATATAAAATATCTCATTAATTATTTTGATATTGCTTATATGTTAAAATGATATTTTCAACACATAAGGTTAATACAGTATACTATTAAAATTAAGCTCATTTATTTCTTTTTACTTTCTTAGTATTGCCACCTACTTTTTTTTTTTTTTCCTGAAACCTGTAGGAAAGGACAACAGGCTGCAAACTGAGGCACGTTTCCTATGTTGCCGTCTGGAGGATAATTCCTTCTACTTCAGGAAATTTCAGTCTGTGCTCTTAGGGCCTTCCCCTGATTAGATGGTGCTCACTGCATTATGGGGGGGTCATCAGCTTTACTCAAAGTCTCCTGATTGAAATGCTAAACGTGTCTGAAAAATGTCTTCACAGCAACACATAGACTGCTGTTTGACCAAACAACTGGTCATCATCACCTAGCCACGTCGACATACAAGTATAAAATTAACCATCACAACTTCCATAACCTTTTCTTCTACTTTAGAATTAATTTGTCTTCGATAGATTAAAAGAAAATTAATATCTTGTTATGCTTATCAAGGATTTGGGTTGTGTTACTCTCTGCAGTTTCTTATACTCTTTACTTCCTCCCCCTTACTGTCAGCAGTATTCAATGTCTTGGGGAAAGATGGCAAGACATATGAGCTGAAAACACCTTTCAGTTTCAATAAGACTTCTGCATTTTAAAAATTTTAGCCCTATATTTATACCAGGGTATAATATTTATGTCACAAATAATAAATCTGAACAAATAGATAAGAAGTCAAGCTGTCTTATTGCAGAAGAGGTAAAGATTACTTGGGCAAAGTGAAAAAGACAAATAACTTAGATGTAGATGGATTTTTAAAAAGCAATCCTATGTCTGACCCACAGTCTGTTTTCTAGTTAGGAGTGGAGTGCAGAATAGAAACCTGAGGTAGAATTCAGAATTCAGGAACAGTGAAGAGCTCTCTCTTGATTTCTGGGTGGAGTTCAGGAGGATTGCAAACCCCACAGAATGTTCCAGCATGATCATGACTCAGACATGGTTGAGTAGAAATGCCTGAGACAGTCATATTCCACGTCAGTGAAGTGCAGGAGATTCAATTTTTTTTTGTCCACCTCAGCAAGGGTTGGAAGAACTTGAAATGAGCCAGACCAGAAATACCTATTGCTAGAAAAGACAATGGCAGCAGCTGAGATGACCCAAGACCAGATAGGAATGAGGCAGAATATTTTTTCTCCTCTGGACACTGTGTATCTGGATGTAACATTATCTGTCTATCTGGTATGTCTATCTAGTATCTTACATGCTATCAACATACAAGCAATACAACAGATGAATATTCCCTAGACACCCACACCCCTCTACCACTAGACTGACATTATTTATCTCCATTTGCCTGGGATATTCCTGATTATGCTGGTTGCCTCAGGCATAACTGTTAAATAGCAATCATTCTCACTCTGCAAAGTGTCCTACTTTGCACTAAAAACTATGTGGTCATCTACCTAAGCCCTCAAAACTTAGAGGCAACATAAGAAAAAAAGTGGGAAGCCTCAGCTGGTTGAAATTAAGTTCATTCTACCTGGAAAAATGAGGAGAAAAAAATCTAAAATAAAAATTAAGTTCATTTATAGAGAAAATAAGATTGAGTTTTTGGCATGCATAAGACTGTGTACTGAAATTCACCTTTCTTAATTTAAAAGGCACCTAAATATCAGGCGCTTACATCTTGAAATCCATCACACTATGCACAAATCATTACCTGAATACAGTAGTGTATATGAAGTTTCAATAATTTATAGATTTCATTTCTGATTCAACTTCTTATAGTGTCATTATTCTATTATAGCAGCAAACGTAATCCTCACTAATTTATTATTATAAGACGATAGAAAGCAAGGGATACTGTATGAAGAGCTCCACAAGCCCAGCTAAGGGGGTTTGGTCTATATTAAAGGGAGTGAAAGATTGAGATGTGTTTCAGCAAGTTAGCTTGGATGACAAGTAAGTTCTATCACATGGGAATATATGGGAAAGCATATACTGACAAAGACATCTAAAAATGGAGGGTTGAAAATAACTATTAAATTTGGCTATTGCATTGTCAGATGAGGACAAAGGTGGTGAAGGTGGTCAGCAACATAATAAGATAGTAGTTAAAAGCACAGGTTGCTGAGTCCAAATCTCTGAGCTTGCAAGACTCCTGGTCTTACGATTCATTAGTTGGGTGATCTTAAGCAAATTATTTATCCTCCCATATACCATATACATTTTTCCATGTGTAAAATGGGCATGAAAATAATACCTGCTTCAAAGAGTTGTGTTTGGGAGTAAATCAAATATCACACGTGGAGCTGGTGGAGTGATTGGCACATGGTAAACTCTTAATAAATACCATCAACCTGTGCTTTAGAAGCTGGTAGAGTATGGAACAAAAGACCTAGACCCAGCCCACTGCTTCCAAAGTGACCCTCCACTAAGGGCTTCCACGTCATTGACACAAAGATATTTACAGTATTAATGTGAGGATTATGCCAATACCTGTTGTTTCTTTTTTAATCAAATCAATAATTTGCTAATCAATGTTTGTTAAAAGTGGTGACATTCTTGCTGTTGATTCCACTAGTTTCTGACATAATGAATGGGAGTCAATAAATTAGATTCATACTTTTCAAATTGTAGTTCTTATGCCCCTAATGAAAAACTGGGAACCACAGGTAAGACTGGCAATTATAGAAGATTCAATGATTCGAAAGAGTCTGAATGCAGAGCCTGAATGCATACAAACTACACTGTTACATTTAAATTATTTTTTCATTGCTCACTAGATGCATGGTCTTTGGCAAATGACTTAGCCTTTCTGTATTTGTTTCCTTATCTATAAAATAAGCATAGAAACTATCTCATAAAAAGTCTCTGAAGAGTAAATAAGAAACTCTATATAAAGAATTAGGCAAGCACACCCAGGGAATGTTCAGTAAATTTTAGCTATTAAAATTTTATTTAGCAACCATCAATGTATACACATGCAAAATTTACATAACGTTTTAAAGATAAACTATGAGAATGCCAGAGAAATTTCACATTTGCAGTGTGCTATTTTAAGGCCACTTTTTACTACTGTTTTGCTTTTCTCTAAGAACATTCGGTAAATTTTCAAGAAGCACAGATGTAGTGGCCTTCTAGTCTACTGGACAGCTATGCAGGCCTAGAATATTTTTGACCAATACTCTTAGATGCTATCCAAGAACACCTTATGAATAGCTACATACGCAATATCATTTTCAGCTGTTTAGTTTCACTACCTCACCCTCATTAATCACACATTACACTCATTAATCACATTACAAAGGAGGATCATTAACAGCTGTGGCCAGATGTGCAGAAAAATCCCCTGCCTAGATGCCATGCCTGATGGATTACTCCACAGACTGGATTATGCCCGACCCTGGCAGGACAGCATTAAATGGGCGGTATCACTGTGGAGTTTGGAGCAACCATATGACCCAGGTAATTTCTTGAGCTAGGATCCTAAACAATCAGAGATGCAAAGATATGACCACATACAGGGCAAGCAGAAGTGAGATATTCAAAGATTCTAGTTAAGCTTTCTATAAATAAACTTAATATACCAACACTGGCTGTAGCAACATTTGTAAAGTCAGAATTTACTGACTATTTCAGGTTACTTGACGTTCTCAATGTTAGTGATTCCTTAGTTGCTTTCTCTCTCCATATATAAAATATATAATTATATTTTTAGAATTATATAATTACATAGTGTATATAATTATATACAATAATACTATATAATTATATACACTATATAATTATAATTATATATTTTACATTACATATATTCTATTGATTTATAGGGGACGAGGGCTTAGCTTTCTTTTTTACCATTCTCCTGACACTTACCTTTTTTTGTCAGAGTATTAATTACTTTATAATAATTATTATTCGTATTATTCACAGTTGCGCCACATAGTACACTTTGATCACATGTCCTCTCTCTCTCTCTTTCCATGTCCTTAGTTTCCTGTCATACAAATAGCTGTCACTAATTCATTACCAAGCCCAACGATAGAACTCTGAAACCACTCTCAGTACAGTCAGACTTACTAGATAATCTACCAGTTCCATCGCTATCCTGAAGACCTCCCTACCGGAATCCTCTGCTTTCTGGACAACTGGCCTGGTGGCTTGTGAGGCCTGCATATAGCAGTAGATGTTCTATCTACCTTCACCATCCTGTATGGAATCTTCTCACTTCCCTATGTTGGATGTGCTGCTCTTTCTTGGTTGCCTCCGTTTGGAAGGTGGATCATATCCTCCAGTAGTTTTATGAGGAAGAGTGAAACAGATAGATTGACTAAGTATAGAATTCCAGAGTGGAAATTGTTTTCATTAGGATATTTAAGTCATTGCCCCATTTTCTTCTGTCATCCTTAATTGCAATGAAGAAGTCAGATGCCATTTGATTTCCTATCACTCACACTGGTCAAAAGTTTCCTTCATCTTTCTAAAGTTTTTAAGATTATCTCTTTGTCTCTACTATTCTGAACTTTCACTAGAATGTACCTTGGTGTAGGTCTTTCTCATAAATTTTAACAAGCACACTATGGGTTCTTTCAATGTGGAATTCGTTTTCATCATTTCTGGAAAGTTTGCTTGATTTTATTTTACATAATTTTCTGCCCTCTGATTTCCCTGTTTACTCTGTCTGGAATTCTCATACTGGACCTTCTCTAATTGAATTAATCTTTAAATTTTCTTCTTGTCTTTCCTGTTTCCCACTTCTGGGTGATTTCCTCAGTTATAGCCTCCAAACTGTGTTTTTGTTTGTTTGTTTGTTTTGTTTTGTTTTAAGAAATGAATGCTATCATATATTTTTAACTTTGTGAATGTTCTTTTTTTATAGCCTACTTTTGTTTCTTGAAGGTAATTTCTTCACTTGTCCATCTGATTATATTAATTATAGATGTTTTAGAATTTTCTCGTAGCACCCTATGTTGCCTTTATTTGCTGTCATCTTCTACTTGTTTATTTTGATCTCTGTCTTTTCATATTGAAATCTTTCTTCATATATCTGGTGATCTTTGGCTTTCCAACTAGTGAGGTACAAAAACACTTACTGTTCCTGGGCAGGTTAGCGTGCTGGGCTTTTCCGTGGGGTTATATGGCTATGATGTTTCACTGAAGGAGCCTGAGTGGTCAGCATCTCTAGATCTTTCTTTCTCAGGCTGATATTTTCTTAAAAAAATTTTAATTATGATAAAATATACATTACGTAAAATTTACCATCTTGGCCATTTTTAAATGTAGAGTTGATAAGCATTGAGTATATTCAGATTGCTGTGCTGCTTATCTCCAGAGCGTCTTCATCTTGCAAAACTGAAACGTTATACACATTAAACAACTCCTTATTCCTCCCGTTCCTTCCCCTGCCCCACTTTCTAGTAACCACCATTCTACTTATGTCTTTATGAATTTGATTACTTTAGGTTCCTCATATAAGTGGAATCGTGCTATTTGTCATTTTTGCAACTTGCTTATTTCACTTAGCATAATGTCTTCAAGTTTCATCCATGTTGTAGCATGTGTCAGAATTTTCTTTCTTATTAAGGCTAAATAATTTTTCATTGTATGTAAATACCACATTTTGTTTATCCTTTCTTCTGTTGTTAGGCACTTGGTTCCTTTCTTTTTTTGGCTATTGTGAATAATACCACCATGAACATGAAAGTACAAATACCTCTTCGAGATCCCGCTTTCAGATATTTTTTGGGGGTATATATCCAGAAGTGGAATTGCTGGGTTATAATTCTATTTTGCATTTTCTGTAGCACCTGCACTATTTTACATTCCCACCGAGTGCACAAAGGTTCTAATTTCTTGACATCCTCACCAACACTTGTGATTTTTCTGATTGTTTTGGTAGGTGCCATCCTAATGGATGGTTACTTGCTGTGGTTTTGATTTGCATGTCCCTAATGATCAGTGACATTGAGCATCTTTTCATGTGCTTGTTGGCCTCAGGCTATTTTGTTTGTTTGTTTTATCAGTAAAGAATCATTTTTGTCCAGGGTAAATGCGAATGGTTATCAACATTTGGGGAGCAAAGCAGAAGCAACTGGGGTGGGGGAGTGGCCATCAGCGTGCAGATTTGTATCCATCCTTCGTTTTCAGGATGATGCCCCCACCCTCAGCTGGTCCTGGTGACCTGAGTCCAGAATTCCTCCTATTCAACCTGTCTAGGGAGGGAAACTCCAGACATCAGCTGGGGAGAGAAATGGGGTGGGAATCAAAGATATTAGCTGTTCCTTCTAAGCGGTTTTCCTATTTCAGTCACACCTGTACCCCCCCTTTCAGAGGTCACAGGTGACTCCAATTTCTGAGCCTTATGGAGCTCTGCAACACCAATCAGTTCACTTCCTGGCATTATCCCTGATGGCATTTATTTGCTTTCCAGTTTTTAAGTTTGCTGTTCTTATTCATTTTCCCACTCTGTTTTTCTCCTGGGTTTGTCTTCTATTCCATTATTTCAATGGAACTTCAGGAGGGAGTGCAAATAAATGTGTCTTTAATTTGCCTCTTCAGTTGAAAATCCTTAGTCCTTGTCCTTTTTCTTTTTCTCCTCCCCCGGCTCCTTCTGCCTACCTTTCTTCCTCCTCCCCCCACCTCCTTCCTAACCAATATTCTTTCTTTCCACTTAGAGAGAGGGGAAAGAAAGGGACAGAAGCAGAGACAGAGTTCTCATGAGACATTTTACCAAGATTTATTACAATAAAAACAAAGATAAGCATCCCTCTCCAGGTGTTTGATGCCGCTAACACCTCCGTCAAGCCTCCACTTTAACCATTCCTGACTCAGATTTTCTGCTCAGTTCACAGATTTTCAGGGTTTTGCTTAATAGGAAAACATTTCTAATATATACCATCCTCAGTGGAAAGGTGGAATTTGATGTGCCCTCTTTGCTTTACACACAACCTCTTTAGAAGGACTTAGATATTTTGCTTTAGTCTCTTTCACCATCTTCATATAAAGCTATAGAAACATAGTTTTTGGTGTCATCTGACAATATGAAGACTGATAGACGTCAAGAGGGAGGCTCCCTGTCATTTTGTACAACCTTAGATGGGCCATAGCTTGGCCCAATCTGAAACATAAAACATTTCCCAAGGATTATCTTTCAGGACCCCTGAGAAAAACCATTTACTATTTATTATTACCCACTGAGACGGGGAAAGCCTTGGCCTTTAAATACACTGTTGAAAACTTTGAAACTAGTCCTTGATCCTGGGAGTAGTCAGTTAACATAAAATATTTTAAAAGAAGAAACTTTTATTAAATCAACCTATTTAGCTTGTTCATGCCAAACTGCTCTCACCAATCGGAGTAAAAAGCTTGCTCAAGCACTGGAGAGCCAGGGCGGTTGTCTATATTTCAGATTCTAATAGGGTATTTTTGATTGTAGTCATTTCAATTAGTTATAATATTATATTCAATAATAATAGTACGTGCATATCGTATTTGAGAAATTGGAATTATTATTCCCAATGTATAGATGAGAAAAATGAGGGTATTATATGAAACTACTCTTTTAATGTCAAAACAGCTGGTAAGAAATTGAAAAAGCTCCAGACACAATGCGAGTACTTTTGATTTCATCTTCAATGCCTGCTACAGTGCCAAATAATTGCATTACAATACACAAATATTAGGGGAAAGTCATTAAGGATGTGAAGGACAAAAGAAGTGAGGAGCAGTGAAAACTAGATCGAAAGGTATTCGATATGGAACCCTGTCCTCACCTTCCCCGAGCCATCCAATGACCCTCCCCTTAGCCTGGGAAGTTCGTTGTTAGCTTCTTTGTCTTTGCCTGGTATTGTGTATATTCTTCTGGTATTTTGGACATGAGGACCAACCCTCAGTAAAAAGGACACACTGAAGATTCCTTCACGAAAGCTGCTTGTTTCCTATAATATGTCCTAGTCTTAGCAAAATGCCAGGGTGAAGAAATGCTTATTATTCATCAGCTTCCAGTACTAAGAAGAGCAAACTTATTTACATAAAAGTGGGCCTCCTGGTGTCATTTCTGCCTGGGTCCGGGAGGCACTAGCTTTCTAAGGCAGTGACCCATATCCAGCAAATGACTCAACACCCTCTGCTTGAGAGGGCATGTCCTGTTTGTCTTCTGGCCTCACTGTCAGGTGCCTTGGGCCTCTCTGCTTGGACTTCATTTGATTTGTACACAGAACCAACTTGAACGCAGCCACCAGAAAAAGTGGCTTCATTTGGAAGACTAAAGGAAAACCTCTAACATTTACTAAATACCCTGGCTTCTTATATGTTTACAAAGAATAAAGGGACAGAGTTTTACTGTTTCCCAGAAAAGCTTTGGTGGTAGTGGAATAAAGCTATTTTCTTCCTTTTTCTTCGGAGAAAGGCTTTGGCCTGAAAGGAGATGGTAAAGAAGTAAGATCCTAGTAAATAAAGAAACAGAAGCCTAATACTACCAACATGTACGAGAGCAGAATATGACTTCTGTATTAAGGGAAATGATGAATGTTTTCACATTATGGGAACCACTTTAGCACAACCTTAAAATAGTGTTTTAGAGATATGTGAGGACATGGAGAAATTTGTCTCTACACTTTAAACCTTTTCTCTTCCACAAAGACTTTTAGTAAGAATATGCTTTGGACTAGAGCTAAGGGAATGTGAAAGAAAATTTCTAGCCTTGAGTGTTGCTGCCACCTACATGGCAGGAAGACTACAAACAAAACCCAACACCTTTCTGGTCAGGCATTAGCTAGCTGCAGGATACTTTCCATGAAAACATACTTTAGAAATTCCCAAATTTGTTTATTTGACTATCCCAATGACAATTGAAATGCTAGTAGTATGTGTTAATTTCACCTCACTTCCTATCTCAAATTCTTGCAAACGTTGGACCAAATGGTTTTGCTTAGATTGGTGGGGAATACATGGCTTATTTGACATAGAGGCTGATCCAAGGGAATTCTCCTTATCCTAAAAACAGTCCCACGTGCAACTTGATCCAACCCCATGGCTATGACTGTCTCAGGGAGATGCCGAAGGCTCTTAGTGTCACTGTGCTACAGGGTTTTGTTGTTGTTTGCTTTCCTTTTCCCTCCGGCAGGCTCTAAAATACAAAAGGAAAAATTGAAGAATGTTTCTTCTGTTCACTATAACTATAAATTGATGCAAATGGAGATAATATAAATGTAAGAATTTTTTGATATAAATCAGACAGGTTAATTCTGATAGGAAATGTAGTTGCCACGGCAGAATGAACAGGAAACCTCTTTAGAAGTCTAAAGGCAACTTGTGATATGTCAAGAACACATCATAGACTGTTCTTTTATCTGAGGTGGCATCAGACTCTGAGTCCATGACGCACAGTTACTGAAGCTCTGTGAAAGCACTTTCTCCCTAGAAAACACACATGCAAGATCCAAAAGCCAATTGATGACTTTATAGATAATAGCAATGAAAATAATTAACTGAATAAATAATAGGTTTTCTAAGCATGTACCAACCAATTACAGCTATTGCATAATATTATGAATATTGGAATTTTGCAGGCATTTGGCACTTTGCAGAATTAGGCACAATGTTGTACTGAAATATATAATACTAATTATTAAAAACCTTGTCTCCTTTAAAAAAAGAAATCACTGCTACCTTTCCAATTAAATAGTGTGTTGAAGACAGAAAGCATCCCTAAAATGGGTGAACATGTTCTGTGCAATGAAAAAAAAGGCATTTGGGGAAACAATGTCAAAACAAAGAACCATATGTGCTCAACAATTCCCTCTGTACACCAGAAGTAGCCATTTCAAACATTTTCAATGGTCTATAGCTTTCGTTTTCACAGGGTCTTAAAAGAACTATTTCATACCATTTGTATCACTATAATCATGTTCATAATGATGCAATTGTCACAGTCTATTTACGTGCAGCATGCTTTCTGGGATAAAGGTGACTTTATCTCAGACCTAACAAACAGGGACTAAGACTAGGGGATGGCAAAAAACTCAGTAATCAACACAGATATATTTGAATACAATATGTATGAAAATCAGATTAATGCAAAAAATCCATGATATCAAAACTTTAAATAAAGATTGGGTCTGAGAAGTTTGGAAGGAGGGTGAGAGGCCCGAGGGATTGAGGGCTCTCCCCAATCCCTGCCCTGCCAATGAGATAAAAGGACGCATGAATGCCGTCTTCCCGGGGTCACAGGTTGGATGGGAATTTTCAGTGGCACGATCTTACCGGGAAACTTAGTTCATTTCTGGTTTACATTTTTCTTCTCCAGGCCATCTGTAGTGTCCTTGCTGATGGAATCAGGGCAAAGTGGTCTGGGAACCAATGTGCATGAAACCACGTAACTTCACCAGAAAGATATCTACTCGAGAAGGATTTAACTTTGCAACTTTTCTTGTCACAGTTAATTTTGAAATATTTTACCTTTGGGCACTTTACATGTAAAACAACATTTGTGGAGAATCAAAGGGCATATAGCACTATTTTAAAATAGCTGCATAATCAAAATGTATGCAATACAAAAATTTTAAAACTACATGAATGAGTTCATTCTATGAAAATAAGACTTTAAAATCAATTGGATTAATGTATTCTGAGCCTTCATTTTAAACACATGGCATAAAACTTGATTTTCAAAAATTCAATTATTATAATGTGCCCTCTAAAGATTGAAGAGAAACACTATCTTTTCTAAATGTTCACTTGAATAATTATAAAATGTTTTTAATACAGAACATTGGAGGGAAATGTATAAGAGAGGAAATAAAAAAAAATTACCCTCAAAATACTACCATCTTGAGATAGAATGTTAATATTTTTTTAATTTATTTTTTTAAAGTTTATTGGGGTGATAATTGTTAGTAAAATTACATAGACTTCAGGTGTACAATTCTGTATTACATCATCTATAAATCCCATTGTGTGTTCACCACCCAGAGTCAGTTCTCCTTCCATCACCATATATTTGATCCCTCTTACCCTCATCTCCCACCTCCCTCCCCTCTTAGCAAAGTGTCTTCCTATCATTTTTCTAATTGTGACATGTTCAAAGTAGCTTTACCTTACATTCTAAGATAGCAACAGAGTGTTTTAGGCCTGAGGCCACCTCTCTAGTTGTGTGTTTATAATACTATAAATTGTACCATATATTTGAAGTGCTTTACAGTATTCAGATTGCTTTCCATAAGCGATCTCGTGGAGTGTCGTTGCATGAAGCTTGTGAGGGAGCTCTTTATACGGACAAGGAAATGAGGCTCTGAGAAGCACAAGGGAACACTGCCTGGACACATGGCAGTGAGGCCTCGGCCCACAATCCTACATTCTTTCCAGATTCTGTCGTTGGCACTAGAGCTCATGTATAACTAAACAATGAATAACAGAATCCTCACATGCAAATTTGAAAATATGATATTCCTTGGAGGGAAATATATAATCATAAATACCACCAAGATTATTGCCAAAAAAGAAACACAAGATGATTTTTTAATGAATTATTTATTAGAATGACAAGGAAGGCTGGATACAAACACATTTATTCACTAATACAATTCCTCCACTTGTTACTTAAGGCTAAGCCATCAAACGGACAAACACCCAATCAAGAGCCAGTGAGTTTTGAGTTTCTAGCTGTGGTATCAACTGGTTAGGGTCACCACATGGTTGATCCAATTAACTGTGTGGCAACTTACTACCTCAAGTTCTTACAACAGAAATTACTAAAACATGTTGAACATAAATCAATAAAAAGAAATCATTTTTAAACAGACAAGTCGATTTGTGTTATAAACATACCTGCGCATGTGTTTTAGCAAACATCCTTTAAATGTCTATCTCTAAAACTAAGTTTTAGGAGTTAAGAGTTTTGATAGTTAATGGTGTTGGCCTCTAGAATTCATATAGATAAAATATTTTAATTACTCATGCATCCAAATTATTAGCTAAAAAAATCTTAAATATCTCATTTAGTAATGTCAGTGTTATGCCAATTGTAATTTCCTATATGTAGTGATATCATAAAATATTTCTCAAGGATTCAGTATGGATTTCTTAGACCTAAAGAAATGCTAAATTTGACAATGGTTTAAACTTATTTTTATTATGCTTTGAAAAGGGAATAATAGGACACAACTATATAAACAAAGCTTATTTTTAATAAACACTAAAACTTGAACATCCAATTAAGTTTTAACTACTAAAATTGCCCCTTTGAAAGGACATATACTTATCTGGTATTGCCATCATTAAAGATGTTTTGGGGAGTCCTTGTAATGGCCTTCAGAGTCAGTACACAGCATACAACAAATTGTATTCCATTGCCTAGCTTGCTACTACCTTCCTTTATTTTGAAACTTGTTCCAAATAGCTTTTGACTATTCCATAGCATATATGTCCATTTTAAAAGGATGACAATTTTCCATGATTATTCATATTATCTGTTTGTGAAGTACAACTCAAAAGTAATTAGTAATTTCAAGCAATGATATCATATTTGAGGGGGAAAAAAAGAACACGCAGTTTTATCTCCTTTAAAGGAATCACGATCATATGATGTTTATTTTCAGGTATATTCATTTACATCAATCATTAATTATAAGATAGATATAGGTATTACACAACACTTTAATTCCATTTTTCTATGGATTTGGCACTATTTGTACTCATATGCACACTAATAATCTTTGACAATTTTCTATAAATCTAGGAATTAAACAATAGAAATCACAGCAAATAAATCAGATCACTAAGGGTTTTAATAGATGAGCACTTCATATCTGTTCCTATTTATATTACTTTGCATATTTTCGTTTAAGAATTCCTGCTAGTCAAGCTTCTTTCTGGGAAAAGAACTATGAGAGTTTATATTTCATAAGGATCAATTGTGATGAGCTATAAGTAGAGTCCCCTTCTCTAGTTCACATTTATACGGCCAACAAGATCTTCCTTTAGCTAAAGACATTAGCCTCTATGTCATTAGAAGTCTGAATTAACTTGACTGCACAAGATTGGTCCCAGTTATATTGTGTATCACTTATTTGGGCTAATTGATGACTAAATGGAACTGGCTATTTGTTGACAACATTTCATCCTTAGGGATGAGATTTACTGCAGGGTGATTGATCGGAATTAAAGCATCTACTAAAACAAAATGTCCTAACCTAACAAATAACTTTGGTAAAGTTTTAGATTAAATACATTGAAACAACATTAAAATTAAAAGCACTGTGTGTTACATTGTTTAAAAGCAATGTGATTTTAATATTGCTTATTAGATAATTCAGGAACTGAAAAGATGGAAACAATCTAAAATGGTATTAAATTTGTGTCTATGGGCTGGCATTCCTTGTTGGAAATATTAAAAGAAAAGTAAGAAACAGGAATACAGGATGATTTAGACAATCATTTTCTAAAATTAGGAAAGTTAATATTTTCAATCAGTAATTATACTTGTATTTGTTCTGGCTAAAGTGTTAGGAAATCTACAACCTAATATCTTGATCAATAGCAATATAACTTATATACGATGATAAACAAATGACATGTTTTGGGTTTCTTCATTTGTCCTAATTCCATTCCTAGAGATGAGATTTAGTTTAGCACAGCTTGCAAAAGCACATCTTTGCTATCCATGAATGATGTCCTGGCTTACCTAGAAAAAAACCAGATTATCTTGAGTTATATGGTGAAATAAAAAAGAACAAGAAAGAAGGGAAGGAAGAAGGAAGGGAGGGAGGGAACGATGAAAAGAAAGAAGGGAGGAAGGAAAGGAAGAAGGAAGGGAGGGAGGAAGGAAGGAAAAAAGGAATTACCTATTAATTTCTACATTTCTTTTCTATTCTGAAATAAAATATGTCAATAAAAATATTGTCTTATAAACCAGGCCCAGGTAAATTGTACACATTATTAATATGGGTTATTTTTCTTTGCCAAGAAAGATGCAAGTTTTTAATAAGATGAACTGGGTTTGAAATTAGTAAATTTTTTATAAATTTCAAGGAGCTGAATTATTTTTAGAGAACCCACAACTACAGTTTTAAGGTCAAATGTTTAAAAGTTAGTTGAAAAATGGTTTGAGTTATAGAATCAAAAAAAGCATTTATTTCTCAGACTATTTGGATGCTTGTTACTATAGGCTAGTAACTCCCAATCCCGCTGGCAAAGACTCAAAAAGCTGATTATTTGATTTAGTTAAACCAATATTCAATATTGTACAATATACACAATATGTATAATAATCTATTATTCACCTAGAACTTTACATATTTTAAAAGTTACGAGGTTGATGCTTAAATTTTTTTCCCTTTCAGTAAAATTTTTAAAACATATAGTTAAACACAACTAGAAGAAAGAGCTTATACCGTGTTTTCTCGAAAATAAGACCTAGCCGGACAATCAGCTCTAATGCGTCTTTTGGAGCAAAAATTAATATAAGACCCGGTCTTATTTTACTATAAGACTGAGTCTTACGTTACTATAATATAAAACCGGGTCTAATGTAACACAATATAATATAATACTGGGTCTTATATTAATTTTTGCTCCAAAAGACGCATTAGAGCTGATTGTCCGGCTAGGTCTTATTTTCGGGAAAACATGGTATGTTTTTACCACTGAAATTGTTCTTACTCCTAGAGCATTTTTTAGCACCATCCATAAGAAGAGTGTTCCCGAAAGCTGTGATTGATGGGAGGCTCACACATCCCACATTTTTTCTGCTTCATGCATCATCATCAGCAGCCATCTCCAACACTCCCGTCCTGAATCTGTCCTACTTTCTGTTACCTGATTTTTGCTGGTGATTCATGAGCCAGAATAGTAAAAGAAAAAAAAAAAGCAAAACAAAACACTGTGGCTTTCCACAATGTAGTATCCCCTGGAAACTGTGAGAAATCTAGTTTTGCTCATCAGATTCATGCAAATGCACTATTGATTGACAATGATGTATATAGAGCTACACACATCAGGTGCTATGTAAAAACCACTAAAATGTTCTATTAAGGGCAGAATGCATACTGATTATAAACTACTTCAGAATGATGTGAAAATGCTTATCTGAATACTGTTTTTTTGTCCTTTCAAGTTCTCTCTTGTCACTACTATTTTCAGCTGAAGCTGTATTTAAGTGCACTGGCCGTAGTGCACTAGGAAGTAAAATTCTTAATTTTCCAAGCCAATAAGGTGCTAAAAGCTCAAGGTCTCTCATTAATACTTGGATAAAAATTGTGAATGTCACACTAAATTTTTTATCATCATGAGTGCAAAGATGAGGGGCAAGAAACACATTTTTTTTTATATCCTCGAGAATGGAAATTGAGCTTTAATCACTGCATGAAACCGTTAACAAGAAGTTAGCCAGCTAAAGACTAACCTGAACTATTTTTGTGATAGCATTTTTCAGATTCAGAAGCGACCCAGACCTTAAAGAGACAAAGAAAGAAAGCCTAATGGCCCTAAAATCTCAAAAAGGGAGCTGCAAGTTCATGATGTTGTCTCAATGCTTCTATTACTAGACATCAAAGTTATTCCCACAGGTTTCAGGAATGTATAAACGTCAGTGAAGAAGCAAGTAGACTTCAGAGAGCCTGAGCTAGAAACTTCAATCTGGGATTCACCTGCGAGGCGAAACTCTTTGCTAATGAATTATTCCAGAGAATAGACACAGCTGAGGGAGACGTTAACCTATCAAACAAGGCCTGCAGGTTCACTAGCAGGGTCAGAGTAACAAGAATGCTCTGGTCTAAAGTTGCTTTGCCAACCTTAATGGACTGCAGGCACTCACCTGGGTGTATACAACTCGAACCAATAAAGAGATCACAATGGCACGGTGAATAAGGTAGAGTGCTCTAGAGACCAGGGGAACAATCACTGCACCAGGCCTCTCAATTGTGACCTCTATGCACACTCCAGCCCATTTACAAATGGGTCATCCCATCAGTTCAGGACTGGAGAGCAGTGATGTCAATGGAAAAATAAACACTCCATAGACTGAGTTCAAATCCGTTGTATTCAAATAGAATCACTGTGAAGTCAGTCTGTTTTACATAATTTCTAAAATTTGGTTTTATTAATGACATTTTAAAATGTTATATCAATGTTTTAAAACAACTTCGCCATGTAAAAAAGCTATTTCAGATTTTCTTTGCTTCAATTCCCCCTTGCTCTCAGCATCTGCAAATGAGTTGGTATCAGCAAGATGAAACAATAAGAGCTAAAGTAAAATAATGTTTAGAGGATTTACAAAGAAAAGACTATTTGAAAAGAATAGATAAGACAATATTCTTGAACTGTGCTCGAATGGAAAAATGATTTTTTGTTTTCATTTTCTGTATGCTGTTCGAACACCTGGTCTATTCATTAAAAATGATGTAATAAATATATTAGTCATTTAGAATTGCATAGATAAAACCATGTTAAGGTCAATATCCATTAAAGCTAGAAGACTGACCACATTCAACTTTGTAAAAGGAGGATTTTGCACATACATGAAAAATGTTAAAAGGAATTTTAAATGAGTAATAATATTCCAGGTAAAAATGGTGAGAATGATACATTCATGATTTAAACGCACTTCCTTCTATACAAGAAATAATGAATACACTAATACAATTATAAGCTTAGCTACTGAGGCACCTCTATAGGTTTGAAGACATCTTCCCAAAGCTTATGACTTAAAAAACCCAGATTTTGTTTTTTCTTCTGACAAAGGTAGTTAAGCATACTTTCCAGAGAAACACCACTCTTACGTGGTAACTAGAGGTAACTAAACCTCAAAGTAATGTTTGTAGTTTTAGAGCCCCTGCATTTGAATGACTTGATATATTTCAGTTCACTTTTGGACATTGGGAAGTAGATAGTCATATTTTCACAGCTCAAGAAAGTCCCTCTATGACACCAATTTCAGGTATCTTCCTTCAGTTTCAGTTTTAAGAATTTTGCCTCTCAAATGCTCATACTTCAAAAAAATGCACTCTCTCATCAAAATCTTTCTTACTAAACAAGCGCCTCTGTCAGAAGTGTCTTAATTTCTTATCACAGAATTTTATCCACACAAGAAGCAATAAATAATTCATGTCATTGCCTCTTTGTTGTGTGTCCCTGAACTGCACAGAGCTAGAAGGCTGACAGCTGTGTCAGGACAAGCACCAAAGATCTGACATGACAAGTGACTAACAAGTTTCTTTCAGTTCATAGTGAAAGAAGACAATGGCCCAAAGTGCAGAAAGAAATCCTGAAACAAAATAAAACTGCTTCTTTCTTTTTACCTAAGTGTTTGCTATGAGCTTATTTCCAAGCCACAAGCCCTGGTCATTTTATAGGACTGCCCAGCCCCCTTTATTCCTCACACTCACTTGGCCATTTACGCCTGGCCACGGATCAATATGAGCAATTCTTGGAGAAATACGATGTCTCCATGACAACCAAGCCACAAATTCTCAGTGGAAGGCAGTGAGACCAGTAGTGAACTCTCCAGAGGTTTCTAGGCCTACAAGGCAAGATGTCTTAAAATGCAGGAATGGACAGAGGAAAAAGCCAGAGTAATTCATTCTTTATTACCAGTTTAATGATGTCCGATGCATAGAATCGTACTCACTTTTTAAGATTCTTTATCAGCACCTATATTTTCAGATTAATCTTCCTGTTTTGATATATCATTTTGTTTATATCAATTAGATAGACTATGTTATATTTGAATCTCTCTACAATTCCACTCATATTGAAGGACGATGGAAATCTATTCTAGTTTTGAAATGGTATAAAGCTGACCTATTCTCGCCAAAACGATGAACACTTAGATAAAAGCTGGATGTAACAGCCTGATGAAATGTTTGAGATTAAAACTGTTTCCTAAGACAGTTTGACTTAAACCTAGTCAAAATTAGGCAATTTGAGTCAAAATGAAAAGTAATTTTAAAATAATTTTTTTGAGAAATTTAACGCTACCCTCTCCCTTTTACAGTGGGGCTGATCTACGTTTATCTTTTAGACATTATGGCAGGGGGTGGGGTTAACGTGCTGATTAAAAATTTCTGTCATTGTTAAAGATGCCATTTCTCAGTTCCGTGGGAAAGCAGAAGTGTGGCTGAGAATGGACACACAGCAGCAGTCCATCTTTTGAGGAATCTTGGTGTAGTGGAGGGGACTGAAATGCAATGCCATCACCACTGGGCCTATTGGGGTTCCGAGATGACTTAGGGGACCTGACATAGATTGCAGGCTGCACCTTTCACTGAAAATTAAATCTCAGTAGCTCTCCTCAGGGAAGGATCAGGGGACTGTTTGCAGCTGCCCCCTGTCAGCGAAGGCTACAAGATTTGGAAATCTCTTAACTAAGCTGACAGGCCACAGAGAGGATGAATCAAAAATCTGATACATGGATCAGCACACAAAGATGCAAGAGGGTAGAGGGTACACAGCAGCCAGAGAAAATAAGGAAGAAAAATGTTCAGTGGGGGGAGACAGTTAACTCTTTCATTCATAATCGTCAGGTAACTTTTAGCGCCTTATGGCTTTGTAGTGATCCCGGAATGTCATTCAACTTTCACAAGATTTTTTCCTTTTAATCAATTAGTTGTTAAGACCAGGCATACTTCAAAACACAACAAAAAACAGAAACAAAAATCCATGCTTAAGTGTTCCTGGCCATATTCTTCCAGTATATTTGTCTATTCTTTCTACAAAGAAAATACAAACATAAGTAACTTGGACTGTGGGTAAATTTTATTGCGTGAGGAAAGGTTATTATTTTCTTTTTTTTCATTTTATTCTAAAGAGTTGACAACATCTATTAGTCCATTACTGTTATGCTAAAATCCTCTCATCCCAGTTAGAGTCCTACTTATATTTAGAAAGGTATTTAGATTGTAATGATGACAATTTGTATCTCTTTTCTCTCTAACTCTCCACTTCCGCTTGATCCCATTATTTGAAATATTTAGAATATTGCCATTTCTCCAGTTTCCAATCTCTGCCTATATTAACCAGTTTAGCCTAAAATTGATGATAATGAACTAATAGTGTCAGCTTCCCTTTTCAGTCATAAAGCCTTTGTACTTCCTCCAACTGAATTCTTGATGAAAGAGGAAAAGATAACAGCTCCACACTGTGACCCCTGGAGGTGACCATTAATTTGACAGTGCAGCTGCTAAGAGAAAAGAGCATTACAATGTCCTCTCCCCCCACCCCCTTCCAAGGACCCCAAAGCTGTGTCAAATTTATCATTTTATACTTGACTATTTTTAAATGGCTTTCACCTGGACTCTCAGACTCTTCCACGACACATCTGTCAGGCATGTCCTCGTTGTCTTGGAAGTTTGCCGAGTTTGAGTTGCTGTCATGCTTGACCAGACTGGCTGAAGCTATTAAAAAGAGAGAGAGAGAAAGTGGGGGGTGGGGGGGGTGGGGAGGGGTCGAGGGAGAAAGAGAGAAAGAAAGAGAGAGACAAGAGAGTGATGAAAAAGTAGTAATAAATACCATTAAAACATTTCCTTTCAGTTCCACAGCTATTTCCAGGGACACACGATGCAAACACAAACAATAAATTGAAATAAAATGTATCCTCTAAGTATGTATTGGCAGACATGTAATTAGTTGAAAAATCTATAGATGAGACTTTATCTTAGAAGAAAAATAAGTTCATGGCATCAGCTTAAAAGCTACAAAGTAACAAAGTGATCACTTCGAAGCAGAAATCCTATTTTTAATGCATAAATCTAAAACAATATAGTCAATTAACGGCAATAGGACACAGAGAGAACATCAGACTACTCAATTAGAAGGACCAATACTAGGCTGGTGCAATTGTGCCTTTTGTCGTACAAGTCATAGCTGATGAACACTTCTTATGCATTTGGTTCTCTTTTATCAAATTAAAAACTATAGTACCAAATGCCAAAAAAAAAGCCCTATAAAAATAAATTCTAAAATATGGAATGAATACGTTGCAAATGATAATAAGGAGGGCTGGTGTTTTCAATGGTAGGTCCCCAGACAACTTGTCACGAGATATTATTTTCTGAGTAGGAACGATGAACAGAAACAGAAGCTAGCACAGGAATCTAAAATTTCCTATAAACACATTACAACCACTAGTTCCGTTAGAGAAACACAGACTCAAGTTTCCACATTTTTCCACAAGTTGTACTACTTTGTCTACATTATCATCATAAGTAACGTATTTCCATATTACATTTGCTTAAGGAAACATTTGTCAGGAAAAGTGGACATGGTCTTCATGATGCAACTCGGTGAATAGCAAAACAAAGCAAGCCTGCAATAATCTAAATTATGTCACACTTACTTGTCTAAAGCCAAGCAATATAAATATGGATATCATTGACTACTCTGGAATTTTGTCTATCACCAATTGCTGTGGTAAACACCACCACTGTCTCCTCAGGTGTTGATAACACACATATTATTTGTAAGCCATAAATGCAATAAATACATTTATAAGTCTTACATGAAATAATATATTTGTTGGCACAGGGAAGTGGACTGGGCCCTTGTTCCTAAACCTCCATTAGGAGATGAGAAAGCAAATGCAGAGGCTGGAGACTGTGTTACTTCACACATTCAAGAAGCGACACAAGGAGTGCTGTTGGAGGTCCAAATCAGCGTTAGGAGAGCTCACACCTCCCAGACTCCTTGTCTTGTTTTCATGGAATGTGCATGGCACTGATGATCATAACCCGAGGCCCACATATACATGCTGTAAAGGAGACTGGTAACTAATTCTGGTCCAAATAGCTCTTCACCAGTGCTCTCAGAACAGACAGTTCTCTGTTCCGTGGAAGTGTAAGCATAGGGTTTGAATTCACTGCTTCTTTAAAACCTTTTGTTTGGGAACAAAATATGAGAGAAAAATATAAAATTTTGACTTTAAATAAATACACCCAAGTTTTCATTTTGTGCATTTTAATTTTCTGAAAAAAAATATGAAAGTAGGTACCATGTCTGTTTTATTTACGTCTGTATGCTCTGGGCCATTGAAGGTATTCTTGAAGGATTTGTAGAATGAATGAATGAATGAATGAATGAATGAATGAATGAAGCAGAGGTACCATGCTACATGTCCTGATCTAAGAGGATATGTGCTTTGAACTATTTTCAACTAGATCCATTCAGTCTCTTACTTAAGCACACTTGAGACAAAGGATGCTTATTTGCAAAATGGTAGTATGGGAGAGTCTGTGACTTGGCAGAAAAGACATGACACATATGGCCTAAGTAGTTGTTGGGGTAGCTGCCTTTACTTTTCCTCAGTTTAGATCTTACTTACAGATTATGTTTGAATCTGTAGATTTTTGTGAAATGTTTCAGTGGAATAATTAAATGCATCAAATTTGTGAAATACTATTACATTGGTCAAGATCTCTTGGCTTGTTTTAATGATTTTTTTTATCCATATGTTGTTAATTTTCTGAAATATTTACATTGGTATTTATAATAGGGAATTAATCATCCAGCTAAATCTATTACTAATAGCCAATGAGGTAGCCCCTGTGTTTATTTGGGCAAATGCATTGCACTTGTTATCCCATACGTTATTCTTTCATAATTTAAAACTTTCACCCATTTATTTATTCATTCCTCCAACAAGATTCTGTTCTAGACACAGGGGCCTCAAACAGGAAGAGAACATCGTATTAGAACAACAAGGTAAATGCCTGCAACCGTTTTTAGTGGCAGTAAAGTGGTTCTCAGTACAAACTAACATCCCAAACCTCTCAAAAAAGTCAGCATATTAGATGTAGTTTTAGCAGCCTTATCTTCATTAAACTTACAGGAGTGCGTGTCAGGCATCTAATTTTGTCTCCAGCTCTGATGTTGGAGGGTGTGGTTTGTGTGAGGGTAGGAGAGTAGAGAGGGCTATTCTTCAGATATTTTGCTTAGTTAAAATTTAGCTTCCGAATTTGAAATGGTACAAGATTTGCCGTTTTTTTTTTTCTGGGTAGTTTATAGAGTATCCAATTTCCTATCCTGTAAAAGAAATACCTACTACATTCTGTCACTTGGGAACAACAGACATTGGAGAGGTTTACTGCCATTCCACTTTTTTGTTTGTTTGTTTTTTTTGTTTGTTTGTTTGATAGGCTAATCTTTGCAATTGTTCTTTTGGGTGTTTCCTGTGATGTTTCATCATTAAACTCTGACATGATGTGTGACCAAGGCTCCTCTAATGAATCGTTTCACAAACGATGAAATCAACAAATATTGATCGAGTGCTTATTATGGGGAGAGCTCTGTGCTAAGACCATGTGAAGAGTAAAAAAGTGAAGGCACTTTTAATGTGCCCTCATACAACTTGTGATCTAGTTGAAGTATAATGAAAAGTAACCAGTAGGAGAATATTAGAGAGAATATTCCAAGAGTGACATGATTTTTAGAAATGCAGAGAAAATTCCCTATGCAACAGGATAGTCAGGAAGTGAAATTTGAATTAGATCTTGAGAGGGAAAATGGGTAGCCCAAAGGGAGTTCATTCAAGGCAAAATAAAAAAGTGTGAACCCCGGCATGGCCAAAGAACCCATTAGCCTAGTGCCACAAATGTACTTTTTAGCAGAATGTCGCTGCCTACTTTTGTATGTATTTTTAATGAATTCTCCTTGCATGTCTCTTTGAGCTTTACCTGAATTGCTGTTGTGGCTGATTCTTCTCACCTGTAGAAGTTAGCTATAGACAGGTTTTTCCTAGCCCTAGATAGTCAATAATTTGATCTTTACTGATGGTGGGCCCATTTATCACAGTAAGTTGTCCTTTCACTATACATATTGACTTTTATTTATCAATACCAAAGTCCATTTGTAGCTCATCACTAAAGTTCTTGGATATTTTCAGTAGTTTTTGAAGATGCATTTTAGAGCTTGGCAGAGAGATACTTCTGACGTCAATATAGTGCAGACAGTTGCTAGGCTCATCCTTAACTTAAAGTCAACTGTTTATTTCTTCTGTAATGGATTCTGAAATAGTCTGCATTGGTGGGAAGGGGGTGCAGGGGGAGGGGAGTGGTGAGGGACAGAAAAGACAAACTCTTCTTGACAGTTCTACCACTGAAGGATGTACGGCTCTTCCATTTACTCATCACGCACCTCAAAATATTGACAACTGAAAGGCCAGTCTTTTAAATATCTTTGTAATATCTTTGGTAGCTAGATAAAGGGAGAAGTCCACGTACTTTGTATGGATGTATTTGACTATGGTGTGTTTAATGAGTCTAATTCTTCTAGATCCTAAAGAAATGAATAGTTCCAATGTAGACAATATGAAATCATAGTTTTTAAACCACATTTAAGACCACCTAACAAGAAAACCCAGACTATTATATGACAAAGACTCTATGGAAGGATTTTCTGTAAAAAAAACAAAAAACATGATGACAGGGTCATCAGTGGTTATGTTCCTCTACGTCTCCCTAGACTCTATTTTGGTTTTGGTTAACCTCTACAAATTCCCTCCTTTGTTTTCAAATCATTTGCAGAAAGGTGCTATTAACTCTTAAAGGTGGCTAGGCCTAGGCAGCAAATAACTCTAAGAAATATCCCCTCACCACTAACAAGAGAATGACCACTGACAAAAATCTCCATCTTCTTCCACGAATAAAAACTTGTCCTTCTGAGCTAGGCCAGTACGTAGTATACATTGAGAGGGACTTTGTTAAAAATTCATATCATTTATCGTGTGAGTAAAATCTGCAGTCCAAATAATGATTTCAATACAAGGACTTATAAGTGATTTAAAAATAGATCCCACTTATCATATGTACAAAATTTTTGGATGTATTTGAGTTATTGGTAGGAAAATCATGAATAAAAAGATATGACAGTTTGAAAAGTTGGTCAACTGAACAGAATAAACCACATTAGTAGCAGATAAAACTCAGACCAAAATCTTATTCAAGGGCATAAGAATAACGTACAGTTGGCAGAGGTCAGAAAAGACTAAAAGACCACTCAGATCTGTGGAATGAGCATTGGAAAAGAAGTCAAAGGCCTGAGCTCAATATTACTTCCTTGGTGGATATTTAGGTCTCTTCCCAATCTGAAGGAGTCAGTGTGAAATCAACTAAAAAAATCTTTCTAGAGGCTCAAGAAAACAAAACAAAACCTAAAACCACATTAAATTCAAGTAGAAGTAAATACTAATGCAATACTCACAGATCACTAAAGACTGTAATATATTTTTAATCAATATATTTTAAATTAGAGGGAGGTGCTATCAGTGAAAAAAATTTAAGTGATAACACCAAATTTGTAAACAAAGAGGATGTCCTTTGAAGAGACCCCAAATTCAGTTTACAAAGTGGTTCTCTCTGGACAGACGTCTTATCAGGAAAACACATCTAGCTAAAGAACTATGTACATATTACCCCTACTTTAAGAATATCTGTTCGGAGATAATCAAGTGATAGGACCTCTTGATTCTATTTGAATAGCAATAGCTATATCCTGCGTCAGACTTCAGGCTTACTTTGTCTTCAGCATGGACTGAAAACTAGAAAAAAAAAATCAGGTAGTGATACCTAGAATTAAATAAAATACCTAATGTTTCTTTATAACTAAGTAATAATAGTTTTATAGACAAGCTCCGCAAGATGAGCTAACATTAGACTTAAATGTTTTTGTTATCTTTCTCTTCAGTTGTAATTCAGCATGGAATATTATTTTCTGGGTGGCATTTTCTATTATGAATTGCTTTAAGGATGACATATTTTTTTAACTGGTAAAGAAATGAATTTTCCAAAGTGCTGTGAAGAATGTTATTTTGGTATCCTTACTAGATGTATAGAATTGAAGTTATCATTTTATTTAAATATTTTGGAATATAAATATCTCACAGGATCAAATGACTGACTAATCTAAGAAAAAAATCTGTTTATAGCTAATTTCTACAGGTGAGATGTATGGAGAGATCACCCAACTAATTTGGGGCAAGATAAATGTGAATGAGAAAGAGGTATTGTTTACTGACTCTTTTAAAACACTGCTTTGTTCCTCTCAGATACAGAAATTCCTCTGTTACCCAGGATGTTTGAGCAAGGCGCTGCTTTAGTAAGGCCCATAAACAAGCAAGTACATTTCTAGCCTAGTGTGAGGTACAAGGCCAGTAGGTACTCGAAGTACTTAGGAAATGACTGAGTGACAAGGATTCCTAAGAATTAAAAAAGCAATGATTAATTTCAGTTGTAGTTTAAGGGAGAAATCTTAAGGTCAAGCCTAGGGTTTATAGCTCAAACCCAAATACCTCCCAAAATCTGTTATTAATGCCAACAGGCAGTCTATATAATGAGGAAGACCCTATCTGAATTATTTCTCAATGGAAAATCATTTAAACAAAAATAAATATCAATAATTTCATTATAGAGATGAATTTCTGAGTTCCCAGGGGAGAAATACGTTGTACTGGGAAAAGCTCAAATAAGAAGACCCGGAAGATCTGTTCTTAAATTCCACGCCTACTCCCACTAGTGTGACCTTGAACATGTCATTTCACTTTCCTGGACTCAGGTACTTTTATTAATAAAATAAGACAGTCGGACTGGACAACCCCCTTGACATCTTCTGGCACCGAGGCTCAAATATTCTGCCAGGTCAGAATTCAACACCAGCCACCTACTCGATATATCACCGAACAGGACAGTAAGAGCATAGTGGTGACTACACTAGCCTGATAAATAATGAGGCCTTCGGAGGCCCTTTGTGAAGTAAGTAAGACTGTTACTGTCCTACCATTGGTGATGTCCGATCTGACTGAGGGACAGAGGAGGAAATCGGGGCAGCTTCAGAGAGAGACTTGGGTAGCTGCCATGTCAGGGTGAAGCAGCCCTGTGGAAAGATGACCAAGAAAGGACTGAGCCTTCAGGATGGCCACTCCTGAGAGCAAACAAAGGAAATCCTCGGCATAGAAAACTGTCCATTAGATGTTTACCAGTGGTGCAAAAAAAAAAAAAAAAATCTTTAAAACCAAAGGTTTATGTTATACATTACCCTTCTCAGAATCATATTTATGCTCTTCATTTCTTTGAACAATCCCTCTCTTCATCAATCCGTTTGGCAAATACGAACTTCAGTACAAAATACATCATTTTAAACTGAATTAGTTGGGTCCAGGTAATAATTGTAAGCAGCACAATTGCAGTGGACAGGCCCTGGCCTGGAAGTTAAGGCCGTGGTCTGGGTTCAGTTAGGCTGCGGATGCACTGGCCTCCTCTGAGGACTGGCTCTGTCTTGGCTTCAGGGTCCCAGGCACTGAGAAGTTCTCAATTATTGTTTATCCAATGAACGGACAGGGGTATGGGAGAGGTGTCGTGTTCCTATGGAACTGTGTTTTCTTCAAGTCAAGTCTCTTCAAAGGAGAATCAGCAGAATCCCAACTCTTTTTATTTCTTTTATATGTAAGGACGCGGCCCGTTAAGTGATTTGTCTTAGTCAAGCCTGGAATGAAAACCAACTCTAATCAAATTATCTAAACTCTCAGACTGACACAAACATCTTAGATGTAGGATGGAGAAAGTATGACAGAGTGTAAGTTGGGAAGTAGGAAAGGAGAATAACAGGGAATGATGCAACTCTTTCTCCTCTTTCTGCTGCATTTCCGCATCCCCCCCAGCCCCGCCCTCCAAACAGAAAGGGTAATTCTCAGAGTCACCAATGAGAGGTGGGCTTGGATTTCTTTATGTGCTCTTTAAGAGCGCCATTTCCTTGGCAAGCAGCGTTCCAGGAAGACAGGTGATAAGTAGATGAACAGGTGCCTACTTTTTTTTTATTATTATTATCAGATCAAAATAATTGCTACAACTTTAGCCTCTGAGCATTACTGAGTAAAGTCAGAGTGGAAGTAGCTCAGGAAAATATTATTTATTATCATTTTCATATTTATCTATAATTTGGTAAACATTTTCTAGATGTGAGAAATAAAGGTGGTGAAATCATCAAGCCCAACGTCAGATTTCTAAGTTAAAGCACAGAGATAATCATTCAAGACAAAGGGACTCTTACCTGCAAGGACCCCTTTGTCACTAAAAGGGAGTATAGATGATTGATGAGTTCTAATGGAAATTAACTTTCACATTCCTCATGCAGTTTAGATTTTCTTCAAAAGTCATTGGACTTTTCTCATAAGGACCAAATCCTCTAGTAAATACAGAAATGCATTAAGTTTACTGTTCAGAAGTTCAAGAAGTTGAAAGCAGGAACAGAGTCCCAAGAAGAAAACAAATAGATCCCCACGTATTGATAAATTGAAGAACAGTCAGTAAAGGGAGAATCCTAAGAGCAATTTATAGTAAACTTCCCAGCTTGCATTTGAAAATTTAGAAGGTCAGGAACACAAAAGAGGCCCTTCAATCAAAAGAGCATTAAGCTAGCATTTGAGATTAGAGAGAAACATGATTTATATATGAACTTAAGATGAGGATGCATAGCATACGGCAATGTGAACCACAGCAAAGTTTATAGTTATCTGTAAGAACAAAGACCAAAACTGTTTTCCTTTTGAATCAGTGGGAGAAGAAACTGTCATATCGCACTACCATTGGAATTCGTAAGAGCAGCGACCCTTCCATAGGCCAAGCCTCAGATGACACCCTCAGCATGGGGACAGTGGTTGGCAGGCAGACTCAAATTCCCAGCTGATAGCCATCTCTATCTCAGGGGGAAAACCTTTGTCTCGGATGGTTAGTCAAGTGTCAGCTCTTTTATCTCCTAGATAGGAAATGGAAAATAAGGAAATCAAATTATCTAGACTGTGCCTTGGTTTTCTAGTTCTTTGTCAACATTAAGAAGGATGCAAGGAAGAAAAGGTCTAAGGTACCATATTTTGTATCAGTAGGCTTGGGTACTCTGAATATCATTTACTTTTATTTGAATGACATCACAATGGTATGTTCGTATACTTCAGAACTTACTGAAATTGAATGGAAGACATGCTTGGATGCTGATAATGTGCTTTACCACTGTCTCACAATGTAATCGCAGCAAGCATCATTCTCTCACAATCCCCACTGCACACATGCACTCACACCAGACACAGAAAGCATAGAGGTCTGTTGGCATCGATTGTTTCTTATAGTCATGCATATAATGTAGCCACTCATTACAAAATATTAATTTTTCTGGAGGATAAATAATCGAAAGATGCCTTTTCAAATACTCAAGCTGTGTCGCTGCATAACAGTCAGTCAGTACTCATATTTGTATTAATATCTCTAAGAGATGGTTGCCCAAAATGTAGAAATGACCTTGATAAGTAATAGAGAATCTCATGTGGAGACTAGACAAGCTGGTGGCATCTATAAATAAAGGATAAGAGGAACCACCTAAAGAAAGCAAAATTTTAAAGAGCAAGCATGCGTGTGGATAAAGGGAAACCAGCAACATTTACGTAATGAGACTTTCAGAAAACTAGGTTCAATACAAAAGAGATGTTATCATACTTAGAGAACTAAGAAATCGGAAACAAAAGGTAAGAGACAAACAAATATTTCTAGATAATACACTATAAAACTAGATTAGTGTAAAATACTCCTCACATTTTTACAAGTTGTTTGGAAGAATCCGTGGTACAATCTCCAGGGCTCAAGAACACGCTAAGGGTTCCCGAGCTGTGAAACATTAACTGATTAGATTAACTACAGAAACAACTGTAAGTTCAAATCAGTAGGAATCCATGCTGTGTACATATTTCAGGATAGCAAATCCTGGGTACCATTTAAAGGAAACATCATCCAGCGTATATGTAACAAGAACATGGCTCTGAGTTATCATTTGCTGTGACTCAAGGACATGAGCCAATGTAAAAACGTAAGCAAATGGGTAACAGAAGCCTGGCACTTTAGGAGGGGTGTGATCAACACAATAAACCAACCACAAGAAAACCAACAAGTAAGCCCAGGAAGTCTCTGCACCTGGAACCCTGCAGTGATTGTAGCCAACACAGGACACAATGGAACTGAAGAGGTCAACCAAAGGTTTGGGAGAAAGCAGGGAGGAGGGGAGTTTATATAGTATCAGACTATCTCAGGAAGAAATTAGGAACACCAAGATTCCAGTATGGAAATAAATCTAAAGAAGAATGTGGTCGATAGTTTTTTTTTAATTGCCAAGAAATTATATACACCTATGACTGCCATTTTCTAACCTTTAGTTCCTCTAAACCCCCTCGAGATGCTTATACTCTCACCTTGCTTTTCATTATCAGAGTCACTCTTTTATTTTAATATCTTGATAAAACACATCTCTCCCCGCAGTAATCCTTTAAACTGAGACACATCGTATCCCTAAAAGAACCATGGTCTGATCATGTGGCTTCTATTTAGATAAACCTACAGTGACCTCTCTTCAGTCAGCAATGGAGGATTCTAGAGCTACAGATTTGAAGCCCTTTCACTATAGAGTCAGCTCACATTTAAAGGTTTCTCATTGGATGCTGCCACCCTCCCCATCTTAGGCTCTGGTATCATAAACTATAGCTGGATGAGACCACTCATTGTCCCCTGGATATGCCATTTATTTTCCACATCAGTGCTTTTTGAGAAGATGCCCAGCTCAGATATCCTCTCTCACCCCAATCTCCAGTTCTCTGCTTGCCGAAACCCTCCCTCTTATTCAAGACTCAGCTCAAATGCCACCTTTTTCCATGAAGTCTTCATCAACCCACCACCAGTTAACATTAATTTTTCCCCGTCTTCTGTGTTTCTTATCACTTTATTTGGCTTATGTTATTCTTTTCTCATTCTTGCATTCTCATGTCTGACTGTTTCACTGGGCTACATTAATAAGGAAGAAAGATATTTTAGGCACATCTTGAAGTTTTGAGGCTGACTTCATGAGGACAACTTTGCTTCTTTATAGTGAAAGCTCCAGTGCTGCAATCAGAAGACTGGGCTAGAAGGATCACAGGCCTTACCCAATGCGTCAGTGTCTGTCAGCCGTACTTATCTCAAATAGTTGGAAATTCATAGATAGTATGCTTGTTCCACAAACATGAGTCTCGTGCTCATGGGACAGATTCCTTATGGACAGTGATGGCTGCGGAAGTCTACTTTCTCTGTATTGATTGAGATTATGTAGACATTGGGTGAACCACGCTGAGAGAGAGAGATCTCTAGGCCAAAGCATCATTTATACGATGCTCACTTTCCTTCTCTTCCAAGGACTTTATAAAATAAGAGTCATACATTGCAAAATATTATACCTATACCCTACAACAGAAGGGAAAATTCACTGATTTTCACTCTCTTTCCCTTCCCCTCGTAAATCATAAAGTTAAATTTACCCTAGGGATTCCATTTCTCTGAGCTCAATGTACAGGCATAAAACAAATTTTGTTCTCACAGGACATCCCATTTTTGTTTCATTAGTTCAAGGAAAGGGTCACTCAATTTTTAAAGCGTTTGGTTTGATCTTTGCTATGATTCATGCTATCTAACATCCATAGGCACACTATATACGGAAATATATCTTATATATAAAATGTGTCTCCACGGACCCCATAATGCTTGTACCGTCACATAAAGTACGCAAAAGCTACCTTACAGACACATAAGTCTAGGAAAGGAGACCAGAAAAAGAAAATACACTTATTTGTTGAATATTTAAACAATTACTGGTTTGCCCAAGTCCTTATTCCAAGACAGATTTTTTTTTTCTTTCTTTCTTTTTTTTTAGGTTTTTTTAACTTCTTATTAAAGGCAGAATGCTTCCATGGAGGTGGAGGTGGTAATGCTCTTAAAAATGTTCCCCAAATATGAAGCCTAAATTTATTCTCATTCCCTTTTATATATTTTTATTCTTCGCTTAATCATCTCACTGGTATTTCATTCTACAGAGAGGGAGGTAATAAAATTTTTTATTAATGCAATAAAGGGAAAAAGAAATAAAGATGATTTGTCATAATTTAACTAGATAAAATGAATTCTTGTGATCTAAATGTAAGAACAGACTATGATCTCTAAAGGTATACTGAATTATGGAAACATGATTTTTACATAATAGAACCATTTACACTTACTATTTAATCATATTAAATAATAAGTCTTACAGATCTATATGTTCATGTGCTTCTTTTTTGCTTCTAAAGTCTTTCCTTGGACCAGTTAAGTTATTCTAGAAGGTTTTCTCGTTCTATTGCTATTGAGGGGCTTTACCCCAATCCTCTAATGGCCAAAATTGGATTTGCCATACTGGGTAGCTACAGGGAACTGTGATCTTCAGGCTTTGCATAGCATCCCCCTCTCGTCATGAATTAAAGATCACACAGATTTATTCCTCAAAAACACATAGGGAGAGGAGATTTGGACTGAACTCGTTTTGCCAAACGATGATAATTTTTTTCATCTTAAAACCCTAAAGATCTTAGAAGGCTCAGACCAAGCACAGCACACTTGGAGTCTGCAAAATGGTAGCTCCAACAAGGAGGAAGCAGTTCTTTTCAGGGCATTTCTCTCATATTTCTCCCAGGAAAGAAGTTGTCCAACTTAGAGGCATTCATTCAGTACAGCCAGAGTAGGGAGGTAAACAAAAAAGCTTTAGACTGACAAATCTAAAACACAGATCACATTGGCCTTCTTCCAAGAATAAACAGCCTCCAACATCCCCCCATTCTGTGGAATAAAATCTCAGAGAGATTCCAACCCACCAATGGCAGAAGACCCTGGCCTCCAGTCAGCCAGCTAGTTATCCATGGAAGTGGCTCAAGGCTGACACTCAGATTGACTGGTTCACACTAATTTACTTCACACAGATTCCATTTATCTCCTAGAAGATCCCCTGGCAGCAGCTTATAATGGCATATCCTAGGATGCCTGCCTGCATGCGTTTTTAGAGCAGCAGTGCTTGATGAATCTGTGTCCAGAAAACAGTTCACAGATTGAGGAGTAGGTGCAATCAGAAAACATCAAGAGGCACAGCTGGGACTTGGGAGCTTGCTCGACTGGTCTGACTGAGCAGCTGAGCGTTAACTGTGTCTGCTTTTCTGCTGGCTGCTCACTGCCGTTGGGACAAATCAGGGAACCACACCCCTTTCCCTGAGTACTCAGCCTCCAAAGGAAAAGAGAAAAGAAAGTGCATCACCATCCAAGTAGCATGTGCGGCTGTAGGAAAAGCTCATTTGACCATTTAACCTTTACTCTTTAAATACGAAGCTACTGCTGATGTAGGTAAAACTATAGCTGATAGTTCAAAGGTTAAGATGCTGGGTATTTGGACTGGATAAATGTAGCTAGAAAAAAACAAGTAAAAGAGAACACCAAATTATTTTATTTACTTTCAGCAATGAGGTCCAAAGAGCTGGCCAACAGGCCAGGACTGTGGGGCTCATTGGTCACCATCTCAATGCTGGCTCTCCCATATCTATCATAAAGCTTGAGAAACACACAAAACGGCTCAATATTTGTCCAATGAATAAATGGGTGGATGAATGGACAAGTCACTATTCTCTATTTGACATTTTGGAACTGAGGCAAACCACTCACTATGTTACAATTAAGGCATAAAATACTGAGAATCCTAACCGTTAACGTAATCAATATTCAAAGACAGAGGGAATTGAGAGGATCCTTTAATAGTAGTGAAGCTAACAGCATTAAAAAAAAAACAATTCAGTGGCAAATCTACCCAAACAGTGACAAAGCATCTTTAGTACTTAGAAGGTTAAACAGTGGGCTGCAGTCGCTGGTTGATGGGAAAAAGTAGGATTAAGGCTTCTGCATGAGGCTTGACATGCTCGTGATGTCTGCCTGCTGCCTTAAGCTTTGAAAAACAGCTGGGATCATCTTCTTATAAGCTCCAACTCAACGATGTTTAAGCAGTCCCCAATCCAATTAAACAGGGGTAAATAGGAGGAAGAATTTTACTGAGTACCATCATCACACTTTTTCTTAATGAAAAACAGCATAATTGCGGGTTACACAGCTCCTTAATCTCACATTAAATCTAATAGATTGCTGACTTATACAGAGCATGGCAGTCCCGGCTTTCTATATCGGTGTGCTTAATTTTAGGTCATTATCCTTTATTATGTGACTTGTAATCCTTAAAGCCCGTGATTGTGTCTGGATATTTGGCAAGGATTGTACTTGGCAATACAGGGATTCTACTTCTAAGAGTGATGATTTAATTGAGAGATATAGTATGATTAGATGTTGAAAGAATTGCTTTTATTTTATAATTGGCTGGTTTCTTATAAGTGTTTCCTTTAACGAATACTGTTTAAAATCACTATTCAGTTTTAGGACTCTGCTAAAAAAGACAGCTTTCATAACTGAAAGATAAATAGCTTGTCATTATCGAAATTTATCCATATACCATTAAAATAGCCAATTCAAATAAAATCCTGGCTCATTCACAAGCTGGGTAATTGTAATCAGGGTACTTAATATTTCTGTGTCTCAGTTTCCACATCTACCAAATAATAACAATCATAATGACTAATAATAATAATTCTACCAGATGTGTAGAATTGGTGTTACAATTAAATGAGTTAAAACATGAAAAGTGCTAAGACGAGTGGCTAGCAAGCTGAAGGCCTAATTAATCCACCATTATTACTATTATTGTGTATGTCTTTGCCTAGAAACGTGTAAATGGCAATACGGTGTCCAGCCTTCATATTAAGACATCGTATACTAACAAAATAGTAATATTTAAAAGTTCTCTGACCTAATAATAAAAGAAATATTTTAAATAGTTGCATAATCTTGAACTTCACTTAAAATTGTAGAACTCTAGAAGATAATGACAGTGGCCCATTAAAAAGTAATAGTTTAAGGAGGCATGTGGCTTTGTATTCATTTGATGATATCGATAACCAATTAAAATCCTGCATAAAGTTATCTGTAGTTATTTTTCCTATCAAGCATGCTGAATACAGAAAGAAGTAAAACTGGTTTTTGATAAGGCAAGCAAACTAAGCATAGATCTTTCACTATCGCTATGCATCATCCTTGACTGCCAGTCTTTTTACTGGTTTCCATTCACATATTAAGTGCTAGTACTGAAATTGAAAGTCTAATCCAGCTCAGCTCATTAAAGACAGAAACATTACTGGAGGATGGTCGTTTGATGAAGTACAAAACTAAAACAGAAATAGTGGCTTGCTTGTTACTGATATTTCCCTTCCTTCTCTCTCATTTCTAGGGTAGACAGCACCGTAAAATACCATATCAGATAATAGCAATAAAACCTTTTCCTTGAACATCAGGTTAAACTATGAAAAAAGGCATGCTTACAACCATCCTAATTAAGCACAAAGTTGAAACAGTTGTTTATTTCAGTTCAATTTTATATCTCATAAACATAAATCATAAAATTTTTGTTTTTAGTGGTGAGATAAGATTGTTTTATATCCAACTCTGGCCACAGCAAAAAAAAAAAACAACAAAAAAAACAAACATATCTAGTTTGATCCAGATATTTTTACTGCTGCTTTCCCTGCCCCTATACATACAGATCACAAAACTCATCAGATCACTATAGGGTTGATCTCTTCTGGCAGCTGAAATAACTGGTGACTGGCAAGATCTTAGCAAGTACATTTAGGTATTAAGTAGTGCCTTCCTTGCTTTTGGTCTTTTCCAACACATACTCCATGACGTCTGATTAATATGAACTTACTGACCATAGCAATATTACAAATATGAATAAAGTTTCAAAATAGAAATAGAATAAGAAGTAGCTTAAGTTAAGAAGTAGGTTAAGTTACTTATAAGGGAAAGAAAACCATATTGTGATAAGATTTTGATGACAACAGTTCACTCTAGAAAATGAAGGAGTAACATGTTTTAAAACTTCAGGGAAAGAAAAATTTGAGCTAAGATTTTCTATCCAGCAAAACTGACCTTTAACTATAAAGGCTGCAAGCTGATAAGAGCATGCAATAATTTATAGAATATGATTCCAATAAACCTTTTCTAAGGGTTCTACTACAGACTACAGGAAGTGAAAAGAGAAACAAAAACTAATAATAGATGACTTTGACACATCGGTCTCAATCTGAGGTAGCTGATGGAGACAAAATATTGCCAAGTGTATAGAAAGCTTACACAACAAACCAATAAGGTAGATCTAATAATCAAACTCTGAATGCCAATAATAGATAGCATATCTTGTTTTTAAGTGCACATAGAACATTCATGAAAACTGGCCACATTTGAGACTCCAAAGTAAATCCCCCAATATTCTAAGAAACAGAATTAGCACAGACAATATTCTTTGATCACAATGCAATAAAACAAGAAGTTAGTAAGAATAGCAAAAACAAAATCATCTTTCCACCTAGAAATTTCAAAACTTTCAAAACATAATACTGAATAACTCTTGGCTCTAAATGGAAATTCAATACAAAATTGAAGACCTTTTATCAAATTACAATAATGAAAGTCTAACATAACATAACAGAATCCATGAAATTCATGCACAATTACTCCATCTAGGAAAGGACATTTTATAGCATTAAAAACCTAATTAATAAAATTAAAAATGAATTAAATATCTGATGCAAAAAGGTAGATAAAGAACAATAAAATAAATCCAAATAAACTAAGAGGAAAGAATTAATAAAGATAATGAGTTAGAAAACAGTAAAAGAGAAGAAACAAGACAGAACTCCAAAATCCATTTTTAAAAAAAATTATCAATAAAACCAAGAAGCCACTAGCAAATCTAATAAAAAAGTAATGGAAAATTCACAAATAGACAAAATCAAAAATGAAAGGGAGGAATAGCTATAAATAGAAAAATTTAAAAAGTCTTAAGAGATAACAGTATTCAACTGTATACAATTTAATTTGAAAATCTAGGTCAAAGGAATAATTTTATGGAAAAAATTGATAATGATCAAAAGGGTGAATGGACAATTACCATAACAGAAACAGGGAAAGAAAACTCATTTGACAAAATTTAACATCCATTTATGTAAAAACACATAAATGTTGTGTTGTTGGATATTTCTTTGATATGATAAAATACATATGCTCCAGTCCCAAAGCAAGCATCTTACTTAATATAGAAACACCAATGATTTTCCCACCAGAGTAAAAAAAAAAAAGAACAAAAAAACAAACAAACAAAAACACAACAGGATGCCCACTATTTCCAATTACTATATAACATTGTGTTGGAAGTATTTATCAGTGCAATTAGTCAAACAAAAACAATGAGAGACATACTAACTGGGAAAGGAGAAGTAAAGCAACTTTTTGAAACTGGAAGATACAGTTATGTCTTGAAAACCCAAAAATCTGTGGATAAACCATTTCAAGAAAGAAAAAAAAAGAATTTAGTAAAGTAGCATGGTATATAAATCAATAGTCTTAAAAAATACAAACAAAACCAATTAGAAGATATACTGAAAAATAAGGCTGTATGTATAATAATTTAAAAAAAAATAATACGAAAGATCAAAGATTTATATGAGGAAAACTCTAAAGTATCCTTAAAAGGTACAAAAGTAGATTTGAATAAACGCAAGATATATCTTATTCTTGTAAGGAAAAGCTTTGAGCAACTGATTGAATTATTGAACTTTCTGAATCTAGTTCTAGGGCCTATGATCATTAAAAAAACAAAACAAAGCAAAGAAAAAAACCAAAAACAAGTTCAGAGATGTTACATCACAGAGATTTCACTATAGAGAAAGAGCATGACTGTTGATCTGAACTCATGGTTTGGTGTTCAATAGCCTACCCTCCCACGTCTCCCAAGAATTGTAATTATCACATGAGAAAATAGACCCAAAATTAACATAAAGTGTTTAAACATAACATTTAAACAGAATATTTTCATCAAAATGTGTGGAAATGATTTCTATTAGAAATGAGTTAGCATGTTTCGTGCTCTAACATTGCAGAATAGCTGAAGCATTATTATTCCAGTGTCACTAATTCCCTCACTGATGATGCTGACTGGGTGCCAGGCTGTGTGAGGTGTTGGGCACACAGTGGTGATCAATCTCTGCATTTCATTGGTCATTTCTGTATTTCATTCGTAATCTCTATGTTTCAGGGGTCAGTGAGTCTAAACACTGACCATTTACAAGAAGCATACTCACCATAGGGTAAAAGGGCAGACTGAAAAACCAGGCCCAGAGCAGACAGGAACAGGGAACATCCAAAATTTCTTCCTAGCAAGAACTGCATTACTCTCTATTACATGCCATGCCTGGAATGAATGGATTTCATCCATCTGTTCTGCCCTTGCCTTACTCAGCTTAAAGTTCTGAGCCTCAGTAAATTACCTGATTGGCTGAGCTACAGGCACCCACTACTACCTCTTGGACATACTGTCCTAATGAGAGAGGAGCTGAACCAGTGGTAGGTGCTGCAGGCATGGCTATGAAGTGGGAGGACAAATGAACTGTCTCTGTAGAAATGCAGAAGAAAACGGGGTGCTCTCATGGCAGCAACGAATGTTGGCCACAAAAAAGACAAATGTCACTGATTTCCCAGGTTGATATGATAAGCTGCAGGACTTCTTTGTAACTGACCACTTGGATTTGCCTGCCGTATAAGCCTACAGGTACGGTGAATGTGAAGCAACTTATCCAACGCAAAATGACAAATATCAAACTGGCCATGGGGCATTCATCAACTCCGCTCACTCCCTATAGTAGCAGAGAACTACGGACTAATCATCTCTTACCTTAGTCTTCCTTCCTTTAGATAAAGTAATATGTGTTAGCCCTGCACCATATTCCTGACCTTCCTTCCTTTATACATGTACCTGTGGGATGGTATCCTTCATAGGTAAGACTTCCCAAAGAGAAGAGAAATGGCCAGTGCCGCCTTCCTCCTGTGGAGTAAGCAGAGTAGGCCTGCTGTGAGGACTGCAAATCTAAAATGCAGCCTGTTTAGTTTGCATCACACTAACCATGGGCTTGGAATTCCTGTTGTGCCTCCTACATGCAGAATTTCGGCTGACTTCAAAGAAAGTGATTTTGAGAAGAGAGAGTTAGTCACCAAAAAAAGAAAGCAAGGTATTAATCTTTGATAAGCTCCATTTACTAATTTATAAAGGCAATGAGAATTGGGGGGGAGGTGAAAAAGTAAGCTCTGAGGACTCTATGTAGTGAATACTAATGATTTTTCTGGCTATATCATAAACGGTACTTTTTTGGAAGGAAAATGTATAGCCTTATTATAAGATATTACATATTGTTTAATAGTTTACTAGTGACTATGAGATTCAAAAAAAAGAAAAAGGAAAACAGTTCTGTACATTGAAAAATGGGAGAGCCATTTGCTAAAAGGGACTTGTGGTCCTAAGCGATTACAGAAGGCATTTTTAGAATTTAGTCAACAGAGAGAGATGAGCATAAACAGCAACGCAAATAGTGCTTCCTCGTTTGTGTTCATCTTCTTAATACTAGCACAAAGAAGTCTGGGAATGACAGGCTGGGAAAGAAGCTCTAGAAAGAATCTGGGGAAACTTAGAAAAGAAAAGAGAACCCAGAGCTGTGTCCTGAGCATAAAGCACACACATAAACAGGTACGGACCGTTTGTGGCAGTTAAATATGAACAGCAAAATTATGTTGTCTATTCTTCGGGATTTTTATTTAATTCAACATTTAGATAGGCAGGTTGATGCCCTCATAGGTCTTAGAGTTTAATACGGAAGAGACATTGAACAAGGAATTGCAATCACGTGTGATGGAGGTCATGCTGGGGGTGGACAGCGTGCTTTGGAATGTGCAGCAAGGGGGGGTCAGGTCATCTTGTTTCTTGAGAGAGCTAGAATGTAGAGACTGATTCTTTAAAAATCACTACCTTCGATTTTCAGAAGGTTTGGTTGTACACACACACACTTATACACACACACCCACACACTTACACACACACACACACGCACACATTCTTTATATACACGATGTCCTTTAATCCTTAAAACAACCCTGCCAAGTAGGTCCATGTTTCCCCATTTGTCAAGGAGGAAATGAAAACTTAAGGTAGTTGAAGTAACATGACCTACTCATACATACCGTCAATGCCAAAGCCATAAAAAAGAGGCTGGTTTCAAGCACAAGCTGATTGGAAGAGTTGTTTTTTGTTTGTTTGTTTAAAGACATGGAGGCCATAGACTGACAAAGAAAGGAGAGGTCACTTTTGACAAGAGCACATTAATGGTTAATTAAGCCAATATAAAGGTCCATGCTCCTAAAGTCACCTAGGCTTTGGTTTCATAATCTAGCTGTGTCCACCTCTGAATGTGATGTCTCTCCTATCAAAAGAAATAAACTTGTTAGTATTCATATTAGGCCAGTGCTCCTAGCAACGCAGGCCCCACCAGTAGCGAAGGGCATAGCCTGCACGTCTTTTGGGACAGGAAGGGTGCGCTCCTATTCTAACTATGGCCCAAGTGGAAATCAGGAGTCCTCAAAACAAACATGTGTGTCAGGTGGTTAGTGGGAAAAGATGACATAGGCAAGGAGGCCCACCCATGCTTCATTGCTTCCACTGACTTCTTAGGCACCCAATATATCACTGGTCCTCAAAGTGTGGTCTCTGCATCAGCAGTTCAGCATCACCTGAGAACTTGTTAGACATGCAAACCTCAGGCCAGACCTCAGACCTACTGAATCAACAACAACTCTGTACGTGGGCCTAGGACTCTATTGTAACAAGACTTCCAGGTGAGCTGATGCACGCCTGGATCTGAGAATCACGAAGCAACACTCCACGCTTGGTTTGAGTCATTTTGAAGGGCTTGTGTAGCTTTGTATGAATGAGAGTGAAGAGCTGTGGAAGCAGAGATCACTTAAAAGACGGGTTTGTGTTTTATTGCTACACATAGCAGTATCTGAAGGACTGAGTTATCTGCGTTTCTATTTTACCATAAAGGAACTGAGTCAGGAACAGTTAGTTGCTCTGATCCAAATGAATTAAGAAAGAGGTTAAGAGAGATCCTAGGAAGATCATTTTTATAATTTAATAGCTGAATGATAGCTCTAACCACTCTGTCAAGGTTACTTGAATTCTGATTTGAGGTCTCGACATACCCTTCATCTCCTGGCTTCTCTCTCTCTCCTCCACAGCAAATACTGGGATTTGCACAGAAACAATGGTGAGAAAATTATCATAAACACCAGAGGCTGCAAACCTACTGTGCATTAGAATCACCTGGGACAATTTATGAACGGACCTACAAAGAGCCCAACTCGCGATAATTAAATCAGAGTTGGGGGTGGGGGTGGAATGTAAAGCCCAGGTTAGCAGCCAGCATTGGGAACTGCTGACCTCAGCTATTCCATGGTGATGAAATTAGATCATCTATTTAAAGCACCTGCTGTAGTACTGAGCACGTGTAGCAGGTGCTTCATAAATGTTCCCTCCTATATCTCTTTCTTCTGCTCCACAAAAAAGTTGTAGAAAGGAAAGTCAGCAACTGACACCTTGTTCTAAACAGGTAGAGTCCATGTACCTCTTTCCACTTCCTGACTCCCTGTCATACTGTGCCTCTGCCAAATCACATTTATCGTCAAAATGTTTCTCACTGTCTGCCTTTTTTTCTCCACCTGGATGTAAACTTCTTGAAGGTAAAGAATCTATTGTTATAACAGATTTCAAAATTCCCTCCTTTCAGGACCTGATGGTCAAGATCATTCTGTTCTCTTTCCCCTCTGTTCATGCCTACAACAGGTAACCACAGCGCTCCTGATCCCAGAACCAGCTCATTCCTCCTGCGCATACTCTAGCCTTGAACCTGATCTACTGCCCAGATTTCTGCCTTATGCTTATGTCTGACTCCATAGCAGCATTCCTAAAGACAAGTACTCAAACCCTAGGTCTCAGATGTAGGTCCTAGGATTTCCAGGAGTTATCCGTCCTGACTGTCATGATTTGCTTTCCTTTTCATTCATGCAGATACTTTTCATTCACGAAGATACATAGTTATCTTCCTGGGTGGACTGCCAGTGTCCTCCTTAGTAATACAAGCTCCACAATCAGAATTTCAATTAAACCGGAAAAATCTAAGTTTAATTAAATGCAATCGTTATTTATTGAACAGTGCTTGGTGGCAAGTACTGTGATAAGTGTTAAGGAAGTAGGCACGATGAGACATAACCCCCTCTCAAAGGTCTGGACCAGGGATTAACAAACTTTTTCTTAAAGGGCCAGATAGTAAGTATTGTAGACTTGTGGGCCATATGGTTCCTCTTGTAACTACACAGCTCTATAGCTGTAGCATGAAAGCAGCCACAGAAAATACATGAACTAATGGGTGATGGTTGTGTTCCGATAAAACTTTATTTTCAAAACCATACAGCAGGCTGGCTTTGGCCCACAAACTGTAGTTTGTAGACTCTTGGTCTTGACCATTTCTGGTTTACTCATCAAGCCACCAACTTAGCTCAAGTTTCCACAGCACAATGATGGTTATAATATTAATTGAAAACTCATCAGAGCCTCTGAGCCTAGGATTACAACATAATATTCTCTCCATACCTCTACTTATTAAGCATTAAATTAAACATAAAACTTACTCTTTCTTCCCGTTCAAAGCCTCTTTGAACCACTACCCTGGTCCAGCACAGAAAAAGATATGTTTTGACTTCCTCCATAGAGAATGGTTAGGGAAATGGATAGAGACTTTTTGTACACACAGTGTCTTCTTTGATAAATAGGTCTCCATTCTAGAAGTGCTATAAATAAAGAAGAAAGAATTAAAGCACCATTAATTCAAGGTATATTAATTGAGCACCGACTTTTGGACAGGTCTTGGAGTACAAGTCTTGGAGATGGAGTGGTAAACAAAACACACATGATCTCTATCACTTATAAAGCTTAGACTCTTACTAGGAGACATAAAATAAATGCATAAATATTACAAAAGTATAAATAATTACTAATTACACATGCAAATAAGTGATCTGAATGAAAATCGCAGGGTGCTATGAGAATGAATAATGGCGTGAACACCATCAAGCTTGGAGGTCAGGCTTCTCTAAGGAAACGACCTTTAAAGTAAGACTTGAAAGCTGGGTAGTAGAAATTAGGTGAGGAGTACATGATGGAAAAGATCACAGGTTGAATGCGTGCCTTGCAAAAGTCTGTGAAAATTCTGAGGCAAGAAGGAACTCGGCCCAGTCTCAGGACTCAAGTAAGGTCAGTGAAACCGGAGCACAGAAAATGGGGAAACCCTGGCAAGGACTGAAGCCAGAGAAACAGAACGGTCAAACCATAAGCCTACTATAACTTATTAAGAGTTTTGTGTTATATCCTGATTGCAATGAGAAAACATCAAAATAATTTATGCAGCAAGTGGCATTATTAGACTTCCATTTTTAAAAGATCATTTTGACTGCTGTGTAAAAAATGGTTTAGAAGGAAAATGTGATCTTTACCTTCCTCCTTCTAGCACCTTCTCTGGTGCCCTTAAGCAACTATGTACAGAACAAGGAGATGGATAAAGGGAGAAAGTCATATCTCCCTTCCCCAGAGTATAACTGGACACATTTATTACCATAAACTTGCTTCCCTGTGCAAACGCAATTATAATGCTATACACAAATTAAGTAAAAACAAAACACACACACACACACACACACAAAACAGAATCCCCATTTAGGAGTTATAGAGTTACCATATAAAACAAGTATTTTAAAATTCAAACATTAGATGATCTGGACAAAGAGAACAGGGAACCAGAGGTTGAAACTCCCTTGAAGAGGATTCTGTTAATGAAAGGCATCAATAAGGGGTGGTAAACACAGACATAGGGAGATAACTCTGATGTGGAAGAAAACTTAGAATAGTTAATCTCTCTCTCTCTCTCTCTCTCTCTCTCTCTCTCTCTCTCTCTCTCTCTCTCTCTCTCTCCTGCAAACGCTATCTGCTCGGCAGGAAGCGTCTGACTCTGGCTGGCAGTTGGTATCCATTCAGTATCACGGTCCTGTGAGATCAGGGTGGGGAAGGAATGAAGTGACCGTTGAGCAATCTGCTGCTGAATGTGTTCCGAGAAAAGACAGAGTATGGTTGTTTGGAATGCCCCATTAAGTGTCCCCTAACATTTTTAGACTAACCCCAAGTGAATTTTTCTACATCTATCTCTATGTCTGTGTGTGTGTACAATTATGTATAAATACTCAAAGACAAAGAGTCAATATCAGGTAATTTCATGTTGTTGACAAAGCTATATATCCAAGATCAGAGTTGTAACTTCAGATGTATAGTATAGTAATGCCTCACTAGGCTCATGAATGCCACATATTCTCCACTATTTGTTTACTACCTTGTCAGAGTTATCCATCATACACAGTATCACAAAGCACATGGTCACATCTCATATATCTGCTTCAAGGGCAGGACCGATGTGACCTCTGACTTTTTGTTCTACAGAAGCTAAAATCATTCCTTAGAAACATTGCCTATTTGCACAGCTGCCAAATCTGCTATTGAAGGAGTCTCAATTTTCTGCAATATTGCTTGTTAAATGTTTATAGCTAATTTTATAGGATAGACTAGATGTCTGAATATTTTCAAATCTCTTCTCTACTGGAGTGGGTTTTTAACTGCTTCTCTTTCCTTATGCTTTATGAGACGAGACAGAGAAAATGACAAAGTGGTTTAGAAAACTCTTTCTTGGATGAAAAACCTGTATGATATAGAAGGATGCTCCCAAATATCCTAGGCATTGGAAGACATGTTAAGACATTTGTCTCTTACATATTTCCTTCCTGAAGCAAATATTGACCAGTAAATATCTAATGCCATTTGATTTCACCCTCTGTTGCTTTGGAAACCTATGACTACCCAAACTCAGGTGGAGTCAGCATGGCGAGTCCCAGTTCTGTGGAGTGCAGAAGTCCCGTAGAAGTGATGAAATTCTACCAGGGGTGTCAAAACTTTTTTCAACGTTTTTCACCAAGGGCCATATGCGGTAAAATACACAAGCAGCCGGGCCACTCACTCGAGGTGAAGTACGTATTGCCTCACCTGGTTTATTTAAGTAAACTAAATATATTTTTGGAATTTGCTGCGGGCCAATTAACAATGGATTGTGGGCCGCAGTTGGCCTGCAGGCCGCAGTTTGGACACCCCTGGGCTAGATGGTCCAAATCACAGCCATGAAAGTGACTTCAACTACTATCAACAGTCAATATCACTTAAATCTCTAGAAATCTTTTTTAAAAAAGGAAAATTAAAACTAATAGTTTTCTGTTGAGAACCTTCCCACAGCCAATGATTCAGAATATTTCATGTTTAGATATCTAGGGGAGGAGAAAAATCATATTGCCCAGTAGAGGGAGAAATAATTTTATTATCTGGCAAGATAGTGGTTTCATCATTAAAAAATTCAACCAACTAGAATACAACGTCCTTTGACCTAGCAGATAAAAGGTCAGAAAGCAATTTTGAATAATAAATGAGACCTGTTGACCTTGTGACCCATATCTGGCAGGGTCAGTGTTTCCCCTTTCACCAGATGCTGATGGCAGACATGCTCATAGACAGCTCAGCTAATGAGCTGTCTCAACCCAGGTTGTAGGTGCTGCAGTGTTTTAGTGTTATGCAGCAGCAGAGAGAATGGATTTTTAAAGCTGTTGTGTCCGGTAAAGAGATATGATAAAGTATTTCTATTCCTTTAAGGAGGATCCTTTCCTGCTTCCCAATTCTTCTACTTAGCTGTAAAATTTAGTAGAAACTGAAGCACTGGCCAAGGTTGAGCTTCTAATTCTAATTTCTTTTATTATTTTAGCTATGACAAAAAAATAAAAGCTCCTTTTGCTATATTTATTTCATTTATGTTATCAGCAAGGTGCTCTTATGAGAATTCTCTGAATGTGGGAATGAGCTTACTTATGTCTAAAATTGTAACTTTTACCCTGCATTTTGTAGCACACATACCTCATATTTAGATAAGATAACTAGATGTGCAGTGTTATGAATAACTAGATGTGCAGCTATATGAATATTTCTGAATCAACAGAATAAATACATATTGAACACTTTTGGTGTGCAGGGTCTTGATAAGCATCATTGCATTACGTGTACACCTTTTGTCTTGTGTATATTGAACTTTTCTACAAAGTCACAAATTTTCCAAAGTAACAGCACTTGACCTAGATTTATAGTGAGGTCACATTCTAATTAATAACATGGAATACTACTGCTACATAGACATGCTCCAGCTGAACTGTGATATAGGAGAAGAAAAGAAGTGAATTGCAGGCTTGAGAAGAATAAAACGACACTGATGGGTATTGTGTAGCTTCTTCGTCTCATTAGATCATATTTTTAAAAATTTTAGTCTCACTACAAACTCATGTGGAACATACACAGTTGTTTGCTGGTAAATGTTTACCAATCTGCTCTAAAAAAAAAACAAAAGCAAAAAACAACTGAAAACCTTAATTTGTACCATTTGCTGATTTTTGTAGTTCAAATCTTTCCCTCATAACCAACTTCAAACTACCAAGTGATGTCACTGAACACAGAGCTGGGAAGACGTGTGTGCAATTGGCTGTCCTGAGCTGGTGCTAGCTGGCTCCATGACACCCCTGAATATAGGGCAGACATTAGTACCCTCATTTTGGAGTTGAGAAAACTGATATTGAGAGATGAAGGATTTGATCTGCGATGAAGGGGTAAAGAACAGCAGGATTGACGTGACACCTTTTCCTCCCAGGTTCTGAGGTGTTCTCATCTTTGACGCAAGGGAGCACTCACACTCTCTGTGGAGGTGAGAGAGGCTGGGCAGACCCATGGAGACTTCAGGACAGAGACAAAGGACAGAAACAGTGGGAGATAAATACTCATATACACGGAGGGAAGAACAGGGAGGGCGGGGAAGAGAGAAAGAACCTGACAGAAAGAGCGCCAGAGGTAACCAGCAAGTCTTATAGGAACAAAGCCTGCCTTCTCAGATGCCATTTGTTCCAAACCCCTTTGCCTCGATTCGCCTTCTTTCCCTCAATAAGGATTGTTTGGCCCTTAGCTAAACAGGTAATCATATGCATGTATATGCTGACGATGCACTGGTCTCTCTTTCTGCATTTATGAGGTACTTCTACATCCCCAGCCATCCAGTGGTAGTTGGCGGCCGGTAACAGGTGCATCCTTGAATAAAGTCTTTTCTGGAGTCCGTCTTTCTCCTATAAAGCTTATCTGAGGTTGTACATTAAATGAACTATTTTGGGTCAGGATGAGGGGGAGGGGGGGCAAATGATCCAGTCCAGTTATTCAAAAACAAAGCAAAATGAAACCACAGTTTAACAAGACAACAATTAAGTTTGTTTTCATCTGGCAGAACTACAAGACAAATCTGGTCCAAATGGCTTCGTTTAGTAGATTTTGAAGACCAGTGAAAAGAATTCCACATTAAAAGTCTAGAGCAGGGGTGAGAAACCCCTGGCCTTTGACTTAATTTCATCTAGGCACTAGGCAGATTAAAGATAATATCCTGATTTATTCCTATAATTAGTAAAAGGCAAGGTGTAGTTAAAGGTCTTCAGCTATAATATATTAAAATGTCACAAGTTTAGGGCTATCGTTTTGTAACATTTTCATCCTTCTCTCTTTTTGGATGTATATTAATTTTTTCCTTTTGGCTCATTTCTCTCTCACTTTTATCCCTCCTTTCCTTCATGAGGTGATCAATGTATTTATTTGTGGTACTTTTTTATAGTTTTAAAATGCCTGTTAATCTAACAACAAACCACCTAGTCTTTCATTTCCCCCACTCTTCCACCCTATCACCACAATGCAAGTAAATTAAAATGAAGTTTGATTTATTTCTTTTACATTCAGACCACTTATTTGATATTTTGCTGGATCTGTGCTTTGCAATTAAAAACAAACAAAAAATGTTTCCCAGCTCCTCACAATAGTATTACTTTGCAAGGGAGACGGCAAGTTTTACATCCATTACCTAAAGAGTCTTACATAGCACTCCTTCAGAAAAAGAGGCTATTACACTTTTCATTTTACAAAATACAGGAAAACAAAGGGAAGAAGGTAATTTGCTTTGAAAAACAGGAAAGTAAATTCAGATTTGAATCCATATTTCTACATTATTATTGTATGGTATTTTCTATTACACTACACTATTTCAAAATCAAAATATACACTAAATTTCTAAACACCTTTTCTTCGACGATGAATGTTTGGGTGAGAATATATTCCATCATTTCTCTATGGAGAAAACAGATAATAATTCTGTCCTTTATTTGCCACTGTAAATGTTTAACAGAGGCATAATGAAGAGGCAAATGTATAAATGGGGCTAATATAATATCCATCTCTTGGACAAAACATTTTACCAGCATTTAAATTTTTTAAAAAATTGAGTAAATTAACATTAGTATGAAGATATGAGTTATGATGGTGAAACCATTTAAATTTTCAACATAAGAAAAAAACTATAGAGTATTATTTTTAGAACTAAGTATTAATTTTAGTTTCCATTATGTTGCAAAGAAGTGCCTTTTTTTCCCCCTTATCTGTTAGTTCACGGAATTCACCTAAGTGTTTTGAGAAGCACTGATTCTCGTAGGGTCTGGAAATCAGCAGAGTGACATTCTTCAGTGTTCCTGTACATGGATGGATAGAACTGACTTATCAACTGTCACCTATATCACCCAAATCATCCATGTGAAGAAGGCTGACTTGGCACCGAGCTGGCAATTATCTGGTGAACCCAGCCCAGTAAACTGCCTAGACTGATAAAAGTTCAAAGAATAAATATAATTGCATTGAGAAATCATGGAGAATCCTTTCTGATGATTCAAAATGCAATATCTTGACTGGACTCAATCCACAATAGCAGGCCAATCAAGCCAGCTAAAATCAGACAAAAAATACAGATATTCCATAATTTCCCGGTTCAAAACAGAGCATAAATCTGGTCTTTATAAAAATGTAAATTACTGGTATAAATCATGCTGAGTACATGTAGAAAAGTTATTCACTAATATCATATAATATACATTGCACACACAACACAATGCACACATTACACACACCTACAATAACCTGCATGAAGAATTCAGGTTAATAGGGCAACAATGAAAGAGTTTCCCTCTGAATAGGTGCAGAAAGAAAAGAAAAATAAAAGGTTTATTGACAGTAGGAATCTGACTTCAACAATTAAACAATGAATATTGCCAAGGTTGTCTCAGTCAGAGTAAGAGACTACACTTTGAAAGGCAATTTACTTTATTGCTCTTAGTTAAGCAGGCTATATCCAGAGAGCTTAGATGCCAAGAGGCAGTGTTACAACAATCAGAGCAAAATGAACAATTATAATGTCATTACACTTAATTCTCTAAGGCTAGGGAGTTCTTTCCTGTTTTCTAAGTGGAGTGAGCCATGTTGTGCTCAGCATTTATTAAATTTTTCTGAAATGCCAGATAATCTTGGAGAAACAAGTAGACTGTGCATTTAATACAATAAAAAGAGCACCACAAGTAAGGAGCACTATATGTAAACTTATGTGGGGTGAGCTTCGGGGTTGCTTAGACATTAAATGGCTAAGAGTTTCATCTCACATGCCACATCCAAAAAGAGTACAGCAACTGCTTGGGAGGATATGTCCAGAAGATTTCTAATGCTGGATCTGGACTCAACATGAAACAATGCCTTGATCAACGAGAAATGTCTGCTTTAAGTCCAGAATGGAGAAGAGGAAGCTCATACTGTGTTTCCTAGCTGGACCATCAGCTCTAATAAATCTTTTGGAGCAAACATTAATATAAGATCGGGTCTTATTTTAAGATAATATAAGAACCGGTCTAATATAATATAATATAATATAATATAATATAATATAATATAATATAATATAATATAATATAATATAATAAATACCTGGTCTTATTTTACTATAAGACCTGGTGTTCCATAATAAGACCGGGTCTTATATTAATTTTTGCTCCAAAAGACACATTAGAGCTGATGGTCCGACTAGGTCTTATTTTCGGGGAAACACGGTAGGGCATCTTTTGTGATCTCGTGTAATGAGATCTGGGCTGAGTTCAAGTCCAGCCCTGTTAACTTGGGAAAGTGGCCATTGACCATCATGAAGCTAGTTTCTTTACCTTTAAAAGAAGGGGATGCCACTAGGTAATTTTCAAGGTTCTTGTTAGCCTTGAGATCATTTGTTAGTACCGTGTTTCCCAAAAATAACACCTAGCCAGACCATCAGCTCTAATGTGTCTTTTGGAGCAAAAATTAATGTAAGACCCAGTATTACATTACATTATATTATATTGCATTATATTATATTAAAGACCCGGTCTTATATCAAAATAAGACTGGGTCTTATATTAATTTTTGCTCCAAAAGACTCATTAGAGCTGATGGTCCAGCTACGTCTTATTTTTGGGGAAATATGGTCCCTAATATGTGTACAGTGATATTACAATTCAAAAAATATTTTACATAGATTAATTTCTTCTTATTAATGTATAAAGAAACTAAAGCTTAAGGAGGTTAACCAAGGTGAGGCACATCTAATGGTTCAGGGATTTAAACTTAGTTTTCGTCCAGTGAACACACTGCCTCGTGCATATACAAAAGTGCATTTCTACAGATGTGCCAAGTGTGTTTCCTACTTCAGTACCTACAAAATTGTCAAGTGTCTCCTTGACTCCTCCCCCCCGGAGCTCCCATCCGTTGCCCATGGTAGAGGTCACTAATCTATCACGGCAGTTTTTCTTTCTTAGCCCGGATGTATAGTGAGACTCCTCAACATATTACTGTGAGAGCCACTACCAGTTGATGGGCCTTTTGCTCAAGAGGGACCAGTCTCGTGGGCTTCTTCCACAATGACAACGGTCTCCACCCAGCGCCAAACTCAGAAGCAGGGAAGAGAGTGAAGCAGCAGATGCATTCCTCCTGGAGATCCTGCTGTCTGCTTCGTGGGTCATGAAAACAAATGAGCTGAACCATAATGTTGGCAATGGAAAGCATTAGAGGAAGCAGTTTATTGCCTTTGCAGAGACTGGCTTGAATAGATAATCCTGGTATATGAATCTGAAGAAAGAAAATGCTTCCAGTATCTTTACTGCTGTGTTTGGATTATATGGAATAGTGGGTAGGAATGACTTCTTCCTGTTGATGATAAAATAGTAGCAACAGTATTGGGTTGGTGCAAAGTAATTGCAGTTTTTGCAATTATTTTTAACCTTTTAAACCGCAATTACTTTTGCACCAATAGAACCATGGACTAGTGGGGTAGAGCGCAGGGCAAGAGCCCAATCCATTGACTTCCCACGGACACTGATTGACATGGCTCCACTTCTGCCATAAATGAGCTCTGGAATCTACTGCTCCTTCCGTAATAGGAATATGGACTCTAATATTATTTTAATGTTTTATCCAATCTTGATAGCAAACAATTATCCTATAATAGTATATCCTTAATTGTTCACATTTTAAACATTATCCATGACGTATTTATTTCCAGATTACCTCTTCCTATCACCTAGCAGTTTTTTGGGGATTGTTCCAGCAGGCACTAACTGTTCAAGCCAAATCAAATTAGAAGTATAGCATAAGGCAGCCCTGATATTAAAACAACAACAACAACAAAAAAAAAACAGAACCAAAAACAAATTCTTTAAAAACTGTCTATAAATTCTACATATCAAATTTCATTAGACAACTGAAGCTTCATTCAATATTATTCTGTAGATACTACCCTCTATTTTTGATCTTTAGGGAAATGGCTTAGGGTTGGAGTGAAGGAGGAACAAGAATTATTTGATTACCCCTCAAAATGATGATTTAGCAATTCAACATTCCATTAAAGTATGTTTAATGGAATGTTGAATTGATTTCCTAATTTATAAATTCAAAAAAGTTAAAGTCCACTCACTAGGTTGATATATAAGAGAGGACCCTGTAATGCATTCCAAAACCTTATGTAGATGATTTTTGATTTTATGTGCAACTTCTTTCTTCCAGTCCAACCAATGAGTGAGGCTGGCTTATTCTGATTCACAGCAATAAATGGCACTTACCTTTTGATTTCATTTGTGTGATAGGATCTTTTCCAGTGAAGCAAGAAAATGGCTTCAAAATTAAAGTCTCTTAATGAAACTTTTTTTTTTTTGCATTTCAAAAAATGGGACTTTCTACTTTTTAACTTACTCTATTTGCCTATTTAAAATGTGTATGACTTTTTATTAAATCCACTTTCATGGAGAGTTAGAATCTCAGACATGTAGACAAGCAGTTATCTCTTCAGTTTATCAATGTCTGAACCAAACCAAGCATTTAATCAACAGAAATGTAATCAAAAGCAATAGCACCCTTAAGTGGGTATTCACTTATAACTGTCACTGTATTTTTCTGCCTGAGAATTAGCATTTTTTTCTAGGATTGAAAAACACGGACTCTGCTGTACTGTCTTAGTATTTTCCTTTGCTTTTAACTGTGGGCTAGAAAGCAGACATACTTTTCATTCTCAATCTGAACAATCTTTAACGATGATAATTGTATGGATTTTTTCTCAAAAGTACAAAGAAAACTCAAATGTAGATTTTCCTTTCTTTTTAAAATATGTTTTTTAAAGATTAGGGGAAGATCAGCCTCTCCAATAGACTCTTATTTTGCCTTACAGTATCTGTTGGAAAAGCTCATTTGCAGACAGCTGCAATATGAGCTTCCTTTCCTTGCCCCGTCATTGACCTCCAACCTGATCTGAAAAAACCACCTTCTTTCAAAGTGAGAAGTTATTCATTTACCATAATAGCTCTATTCTGAGGCTCTTTAGCGGAAACTGGCAATTGTGCCCACATAAGAAGGTTTTGTGATCCTGACTACTGTCCTTACACAAGGGGACAAAACTATTAGGAAATTTCTGTTCAGACAACCACAGTAGGTGGCCATAAAGTTCGTGTTTAAAACTATGGCTGATGTGCAGCGATCACAAAAAGAGAAAGAAAAATCATTAGGAGTTTGCACTTGCTCTCGTTATATACTAGGGTTTGCCAATTATGTTCTCTTAACTTGACAGCTTATTCATTGAGCAAGAGCTGCTACATTAGAAGTTCGTTGACAGTCTGCTGTGTGCAACTTTAAAATAAAACCACTTCATGAAGAGAAGTGAGAAACATAAATGATAAGCCTATTGGATAATCATTACAAATAAATAAAAAGCCTTTGATACAAGCAATTAGTCACAAGCATTACAAGTTGAAATGCAGTCCAGTGTTAAAGAGACAGTTTAGAAGTACATGACACATTTATCACAGCTCCACAGACAAGTTATTGAGCTGTCTGTGAAAAAACAGAGCCAAACAGGAAAGCTTTCAGCAGTGAGCAGTGGTTGAGGTGCTTGATTGATAGAGCTAGATGATGCAAAGCTGTCCGATGGCTTTCTGAAAAATAAAATGGAAGAACTCAAGGTCTTTCATGGTGCTCTCTGACCACAGATGAACAGCCACTTTATTACGGCCCAGACTGAGGTTGCACCTTGCTCCATATTCTGCTGCTTTCTGATGCACACGGTTGACTTGACCAACCAGCCATTGTGTTTAACATAAGGGGGTCTGCTATCCTCATATTTTTTAAAGATTTCCTATAAAGGACAGAAGACTGTACTGATTAAAAGCTAGATTCTGGTTTATATACCACATATCAGTGAAATCATGGTTCTCTGCTTTTTCTGTCTGACTTATTTCGCTTAGCATTTTACGTGGGGGGTGAGATGAAGTTTTACGTGGGAGGTGAGGGTAAGGAGGATCAAATATAGGGTGATGGAAGGAGAACTGACTCTGGGTGGTGAACACACAATGGGATTTATAGATGATGTATTACAGAATTGTACACCTGAAATCTATGTAATTTGACTAACAATTGTCACCCCAATAAATTAAAAAAAAAAAAAGCTGGGATTCTCTCTTTGTCCTTACCAGCAAATCTTCTAATCTTAGTAGTGTAAAGGAAGAGTGTTATGGTGTGCCTCCTGAGCTGACCAGCCTGCTTTTTAATTCATTCACATGTAATTCCAAAGAGTCACACGCAAGGATGTTCACTCCATAACCCCGATATGTAAGCTGATTCTTTTCTCAAGAATCAAGATATTGCATTTATTTATTCTTATTGAGGATGCTGTATTTATTCTTATTTTCATTTTTTGTTTTAAAATGTCTTAGATAGGGCAAGGACACCCTCGGGATTGTTTAGGAGAAGGCTATCAATTTTTCAGTTGCTTTTAGGTTTCAGTGACTGGCATTTGTTTTGCTAAGGCACTTAACAGGAAATAATAAAATGCTCTGATCCTCATTCCTAGCTTGATTTTGTCAACTAAGTTTATTAATCCTAAAATAATCACTCTGTATTCTTCAATAGTTATTTGTATGTATGTGTCCTCAAAAAGAGAGAACAAGAATGAGTGAAGAAAAATAAGAGAGACTTGCTCTAGAATCATTTTAAAAGAATATATTATTCCACACTATCTCTTTACACATCACTCCCAACAGAGTTCACTCTCTAAAGATATTACCGTAGTCCTTTGTTTGAGATGAGAACATCATGAATCTTCAAGTTCTATTCCTTTATTGACATTTTAGAGTTGTTATTATTTGATTTTGAGTATCATAAACTGCACTGTTCAGAACATTTATAATGCTATCTTTAATAAATGAGTAAAATAATATAGTACATTTAACAAAAAGGACTTCATCTGAAATTAATTCAGATAAGGATATATTTATTTCTACAACCTAAGTGTGTGACCAAAACCTAGTATTAGATCTCTTTCCCCTAAAGAAAATAAGGAATTGTACTCTATTGTAAAATTTCCTGAGAAAGAAAAGATAATGAAAGCTATTAATCTGTCCAGAACCCAAATGTGTATCCCAAATATAAAAATATAAAGCAAAGTAATTATAAAACATATAATCAAAGTATAACATAGTTTTGCTTTGTTAGAAGCTGTCAGCAATGAGAGAATTCCTTTACCTAAAACAAGAACGTGCTTTCGTGCATTCTGCCTCTATTTTCTCTTACAACTAAAAGGAAAAAAAAACAAACAAAAAACCCAAAAAGGTTTGTTTTTCCTTAAGAACTCGCATATTTCCCAATACCTGAATTCCTTGTTATTCAAAGTACCTGTTACCTGGGGAATTCTTAGACTAGCTAAGACCTCTCCCCACAAAAGTAAGAACTCTGCATTTTAACAAGTTCCCTAGGTGATTCATATGCACTTCATGTTTGAAAAGCCCTGCTTTAATGCAGTAGTTTTCAATCCTGCCTGCATTTTAGGTTAACCTGAGGACCTCTTAAAAAACAGAGGTGCCAGCACTCCACTATAGACCCATTAAATCAGAATTTCTGACAGAAGAGCCCAAACACTGCTATTTTATAAAAGCTCCCTGGGTGATTCAAATGGGAATCCAGAGATAGGGACCACTATTCTAATCAAAGCCATGTAATCTGTTGTGTTTCTTTTTACAGCAGCCACTAGGAAGCTTAAGTAGTCAACATGAATCATTTTAAGGTAAATTATAATATATTTTAAAGCTTCAGCTTTATTGAGGAATAATTGACAAATAAAAGTGAAAGATATTTAAAGTATACATCTTGGTGATTTGATATATGTGTATATTGTGAAAGGATTCCTCCATCTAGCTAATTAAAATATCAATCACCTCATTTATTATTATTATTATTATTTATTTATTTATGGTGACAACACTTAAGTTATAGTCTCTTAGCAAATTTCAATTATACAATACAGTGTTATCAACTAGAGTCATCATGTTTTACATTAGCTCCTTAGACCTTATTCATCTTACAGTTGCAAGTTTGTAACCTTTTACAAACCTCTCCCAATTTCTTCCACCCCCCAGTCAGTCCCTGTAAACCAGCTTTCTAGTTTGTTTCTCAGTTTGACTTTTTTGTTTTTTTTGTTTTTTTTGTTTTTTTTTTGAAGATTAGACATATAAGTGATACCATGCAGCGTTTGTCTTTCTCTATGTGTTTTATTTCACTTAGTATACTGTCCTCAAGATCCATCCATGTTGTCACAAATGGGGTAAATTATAATAGTTAACAGTTTATATTAAGAGCAACAAATAAGTTAAAATATGCACATACCTCATGCTGGGCACTATAGTAAGCTTTTTCTTATACATTTTTTCATTTAACTCTCAAAGCAATGTTATTTTTTCCCCCATTTTACATGTAAGCAAACTGATACTAGGTGAGGTTGACGAAATTAATCAAGGTCAGATAGCTTATTAGAAGCAGGACATCCAGGAATCAAAATCCCCTGTGTTTGGCTATGGAGCTTACACTCTTAAATCTCTTGGAGGATTCAATTCTTGCAGCTTTTCTCAATCTGTGAAATGGTTTTCTCTTAATTGATACCTCTCTTCCCAGCACACAAACACACACACACACACACACACACACACATACACACACATACACACACACACCCCCGACATACTTATTTCTTGGTTTCTAGCTACCTTTGGTCTAGACTCTAGAATGAAAAGTTGGGCCTCACACTACAGTGTGAATTAGAATAAACTGGGGAGTTTGTTAAAACACAGGGTGCTGATTCCGCAGGTCTTGGTGAGGTCAAGAATTTGTATTTCTAAGGCGATTCCAGGGGATGCTGGTGCTGCTGGTCCACACTTTAAGAATCACTGGGCTGGGTTAATCGTAATGGATCTTATTATCCCGTTTCCCCGAAAATAAGACATTGCCAGACAATCGGCTCTAATGCGCCTTTTGGAACAAAAATTAATATAAGACCTGGTCTTATAGTAAAATAAGACCCGGTATATTAATTTTTGCTCCAAAAGACGCATTAGAGCCGATTGTCCGGTTAGGTCTTATTTTCGGGGAAACATGGTATGTTACCTGTCTTCTTTATGAGCATCCTCAAATCATTTATGTAAATAGAAAGGGTATATATAAATAAAAATAGAAAAGAAGGGGCAGAGGGCTGGTGATATATACACTATGCTAGTTAGAATTGATAATAAAATAACCTTCAACTAAGAAGTGATTTCCTATCCCCTGCTGCAAACCACTACCAAGAGATAAATGGACTTCAACATTCTTTTCTCGACAAAGCTAAAATTAGACTTGGTGTGTGATGGCAGGCAATGCAACTATTCTAAAAGTCAAAGAAACTTACACTATGACATTGTTTAGAAACTAAATGAACAATTATGAACAATTTTAAGGTCTTCTCTGCTTTGTGTTTCCTAAGTTAGTTAAATCATATCAAGATCCATCTAATTATTCCATGAGATGTTTTGCTTCAAGTTATAAATTATAGTGTCTGAAACAATAAAAGCAAGCAAATATTGTTGAGTTTATCTCAGTGATTTATGCTCTTAGAGCAAAATTGACAATTTAAGATATATACTTGGTTTTCCTTCATCGGTTTTGGAAAGAAATTTCCCCCACAACAGAAATAGTAGCTAGAAAGATGACCCGAATTGTTGTATTAGATATTGGTCAGATGAGATTCAGAGGATGGTATTTACATAAATCAGTTTTAGCAAAGACAAATCTTTGCAACTTTATGATTTAAAGTGAACAAGCAGACTAATTTATTAAACTGGAAATCAGGCATAGAAAATATGAAAGTGTTTTAACAGGCTCTTTCTCTTTGTGGTCTGAGTGAAGTTGAAAAGAAACAAATTTGCACCTTTCACTTATAACTTCCGTGACACATGTACTTTACTTGAGCTGTAAAATAAAGAAAAGCAAGATCCGCTTGTTGTAACAAAGATATTTTTAAAATGTTCATTCATTAACACCCAGGTCTGAGATGAAGCTGTTTGATCTGGTCACAGGAATGTCAGCTGGAACACAATTCTTAAGATTTTCTTTTTTAATGTGAAATACTGTTCCTGCAGAAAGTTGGTTGGATGACACAAAGAGCACAGACTTGCCTATCACACTGATTACTTGATGTAATAGTAAGCAAGCTTAAGTGAACTGTGTGTCTTCAATCTTTCCAATCACTTAGGGATGGGCCTCTGAGCTTGCCATCCATCATCCCTGGCCTGAAACATACGGTGCATCAGCAATCTTGGGCTGACCTAAATGATAGTAAAAGCCGCTATGCTGTTCCCAATAAGAAATTGTTGTCCACTGAATTACAGGTTTGTGATTAGATTGCTAACATGGCCAACTTGATGTATAAGTGAAGTGTCTAGGGAAGATATTCTTTAGGATCTTCGGAAGATTAATTTATACCCTTGAAATGTAGACCAATCACAGAGTCAAAAAATATGTCAAGGTATTTTTCTTGTAACCAAGAAAGCCCAGCTGTTATAACAGTCATTAATTTATTTCTGGCACCTTTATCTGCAACAGAATTTACTAAACAAGGTGTCTAATGACTATCATCTCAGCATGGCTAGAATTACCCAATATGATAATTAAGTTTTTCAGAGGCAAATTCATATGGGGAGTAGTTTTATACTATTAAGAAAATAAGCCTGAAATGTCAACTGTTCCTCATAATTTAAATATTTACATTTAAAAAAGTTGAAATCTCTCCATATACCTATTGAAAATTTGTAGTGGGGTGCTGTGCTCTCATATCTCAAAACTGTCTAAAGATATCATGCAAATCACCTGGCAGACATGATTTCTTGGGCTTCCTTTCCCAAGATTAATGGAGCAGAAATTGAAAATTTAACTTTAAAGAAATTATCTCCAGGTCAGCTAAACAGCTCTAAACGAAGATTGGCGCAGGAAATAGGAGGCCTGGCTCTGACTCCAGTTTCTGTGCCTGTAAAATTCAGACAGTGAATTTTGTATCGCCTCAGTAAGCCACTTGGTTGTTCTTACTATCAGTATACACATTTGGTAACATAAGAATATTTGCTGGTCTAACCAATGTCTTATACAGGAGGGTAACTTTCATTCCTTCAACATTTACTAAACACCCATATATTGATTCATTTTGTGTATAAAATGATGAAAATTTGTGTCTTGCTGACAGCCAATGGAAGGAGACAGACAAGAAAACAGGCAAGTACAATAGAAAGCTTAGTGTGCAGAAAAAACAGCCAGGAATTTATCAAGAATGTAAATTCTAGGGGGTCCAACAGCCCAGCTTCTGAGTCAACAGATCTAGCTCAGGGCTCAGACACCTACCTTTTCAACATGCACTCCAGATGGTTCTAATGCAAATGGTCAATGGGTCTACAAGAGAATTTCTGAAGTGTAAGGAGAGAGTGCTGGGTGCTTTGGGATATAGGAAAAACATTTAACTCAATCTTAAAATCCCAGTAAAGGTTTTGGAAAAAAGTAGTGAAGAAATAGTAACTTCACAGGCATAATCTGAGCACAGTGGAGGGAAGAGAGAAAATAGTGTTCCCAGCAAGGGAACGGGCATGAGGGAGCACTTGGGGAACTCTGGCAGCTCAGTGAAGAAACTCTAGAGCCCAAGACAGGAAATGCATTTGGAGAAGCTGGAGGGAGCCGATCACGAAGGACACCTGTTTCTCTTTTTAATAATTTACTTTTGAACATGTGCATAGAACAGAATGTATAAAGAATATGCAGTGAAAAGTTTCCCTTCTATCCTCTGCCCAGCTACCCATTTCTCTCTAGAAGGAAAACAAGTTTCTTGTGTGTCTTTCCATAGCTACTAAATGCACATATAAGAATGTATTCATATGTATTTTTAACACCCTGTCCCAATAAATTAAAGAATAAGGTATACTCTGGACAGGACTGCATCTGGCCTTTTTGACATAATATATTTCGGAGATTGAACCACAGCTTATTCTTTGTAAACACTGCACATAGTATCCATTATATACACATACCATGATGTATTTTACCATTCACTTGCTGATGGACAATTAGCTTATTTCCCATATTTTGCTCTTATAAGCAATACTGTAAATAATAAACTTGTACCTCAGTCATTTCAAACGTGCACATATGCTAAATTCCAAGAAATAGAATTTTGGAGTTAAGGGGCATTAGCCTTTAACATGTTGGTAGATTTTGCCAAATTGTTCTCCATGAGGCTATATTAAATTGCAATCCCATTTGCAAGGTATGAAAAGACTGTTTCCTTACTCTCCAAGGAGGCATTTGACCTTTTTCTTGAGAACATGGGGGAGTAAATCAAGGGTTTTAACAAGAGCAATGACCTGGTTAGGCTTATACTTTAGAAGGAAATGCTTTCATTTCATTGGATGGATTGGAGTAGGTAAGACAAGAAGCAAGAAGAGCAGGTAGAAGGCCATGCAGCAGTTAGCCAGCGAGAGAGAACCTGGTAAGGATTACGAGGGACAACAAGGATCTTTATTAAGCATATGTTATATGCCAGAATCTATGCTGAGCATGTAAACTGCATTACCTCATTTATTACGTACAACAATATTGATGCATAGAGATAGTTATTTCTGATTTCAGACAAAACATAAATAAAACCGAAACCAAAACACAGCTAAGGCTCATAAGTTAATTAATTGTGCATGTTTTGCTGGTTGTACATGGCAAAACTAAGTTTCAAATCCGGGGAAATATTGGTTCAGAGCAAGTGTTTTTATCCATTTCAAAATCCTGTTAAGGATGGAAAAAGTTGATGCATTTGAAATGTGTCAAAGTAGAATCGACAGAATTAGAATTGGGTGACTGAATAGATGTGGAGCATAAAGAAAAAGGACATTCAGTATTGTCTGCAAGATTGGGAACCCAAGAAGACTTACAATGGGAAAGCAAGGGTTGGGTGTGGGCGGGGTAAATTGGTTTTTAGTTTGAGGTGCCAGTGGGTGGTGAAGTAAGGGGTATCTCTACTGTCTGAGAAGCAGGAGAGCAGTCTGGTCTGGAGATGTAGGTGGGGGCAGCATGAGCATATAGCCACTCTGCTGGGAAGTCACCAGAATGGATGAGCTCACCCAGGGAGCAACGTTTCAGGAATAGGCCACAAACAAGAAGAACATGAAAGAGACTAAGGATGAATCAAAAAATGAGAAGAGAGGAAAGAAAACCAGAAGAAAATGTTATCTCCAAAGCCAAATAAAAGCAAACTAAAGGAAAAACACTTAGAATTGCTTTACAAATAAATTATTAATTTTCTTTTTTTCTTATTTCTAAGATCTCTCATATATTATGAAAGTAGTGTTCATGAAATGTTCCCAAACACAAGGAAAGGATAGGTGACTAACATATCCCCACCAGTACTGTCTCGTGAAGGTGATAGTCCAGGGGAAAATCACTTTCCCTAAACTGGCTGAAAGTCCTGATACATTTCTTTAAAGCTCTGATAACCATGCAGAAAAGTGTCAAATTGAGGATTTAAAGGCAATGGCTATAGTCTCAGGAGAGTGTCTGGGAGTGATTCCTATGTACCTGACATAACTCAGAAGCAGGAGAGCTGCACTCAATGGCTAGGAGAATTCTCCTGCACCACCTCGTATAAATCTATGGAGGGCTACCCGAAGGTTTATGTGAGCTGTGTGTCTAACATGTGTTAGAAAATCAGTCTCGTTATATTTTCCCTGTAAATCCTTCCAGGACTCTTCTAGGTTTAAGGGGGACCTTCACATTTGGAATCGAGAAATGAGTATAGATTTTCTGAGACTGCCTAGATTGGGTAGTATGCAGTTCCTACACTATATTTGGGGGGAAGAATATGTAGGCACTGCCAGTCAACTGATGGATTCCCTCTCAAGAAGTTCCAACCTGCCTACTCTCCCCAACTCCCTCCTAAGGGAAAAAAAAAAAGACCTCTTTTTAAAAGGGAGTACATTCTCTGAAAGGGGCTGGACAACCTCTGTGGCATATCTAGTGTGTGGCATAGCCTGGACAGATGGGACTGATTGTCTTGTTTAATAGTTTATAGAAATCCATCTTGTAAATTACAAATATTAGCAAATCACATTCCTCGCTTGAGCTGACTATATCTAAGCTGAAAATTTATGACTGGACTGAAATGTAAAATATAAGCACATTTTTTATGGTTTTAAACTGGTCTTTATAGAAACAGAAGCCTTGAGAATTATATAAATAAAATTGAAATATTAACATAGTCTGAAAAAAACAATTACGTGTCTAATATATGCTATTGTTATTTAAGTAAATTAATAGCTAAATTTTTAATAAATAATTTTAATTAATAGACCACATTTTATATTTTGTAAATAAATAAAAACACTGAAATAATGATTTCTAAGTTTTATTAGAAATATTTAAAATTCAATATCCCTTCATTCTATCAAGTTTTACCTTAAACATAATTGCTCATTATCCTGAACACAACATAGTCTCTCCATAAACAACAACAAAATTAGGATGTTTCAAATCAAACTTTGATTTTAGGCATTTTTTTCTCCTAAGTCTATTTTAAGTAAGCTCTGCTTCATTTCTAGATATTAGTCAAAGAACATCTGATTTTAAAAATCAGGTGGACTTATTTATATCAAATGTAAAAGCATTCTTTACCATTTAATATGTGAATCACATATGTGGGAACCATGCTTATGTGTATGTGTGTAAAAGCAGCAGCTTTATTATTATTATTGGGAGTATTATTATCATTTGGTGCTGAGGCCCTGGGACAAACAACAGCAGCTTTAAAGAGCAGTTCCTCTTAAGCACGTAAGCCTTTGTTTTTACAGATCCGTGAGGAGTTCGGAATGGCGAAATCAATTTCTCTGCAGTGAAAACACAGGGATTTTCTAACCAACCTCAAACCCCAATCAGTGACTCTGACTTCTTGATTGCCATTTTTTGAACAACAATAACAGGAAGCTTACTACCTAATGGGACAGTCCATTTGTTCCATCATTCAACAGACCTGAGAGTTTGAATATTTTTCCTTAAATACTGTACATGAATCTCTCTATATGTCTAGCAAGAGTCCTGGCTCTGGCCTATGGAACAATCCCAAAAGTCTTCCCCTGTTTTACCAGGGAGGCGACTAATCATGTCTCCCATGCTAAGATTTTATCTTTTTGAGGCAAAATATTCCTATTTCCTCTAGTCACTCTTCCACCTTATGGTTCTCAAAGTTCCTCATTGATTCCTGCTCTAAAGCACTCCCGATCATCTCTAGCAGGAGTATAGACCATCTCATTCAAATATCACATGACTCCATATGCAGGCTTATTATTTTCCAGGAGTTGGGCACTTAGCATCTACCAATACAACAGATATTATAAGCATAGATAACTCGAACATACTGTTGGCACATACAAATTTCCATTGTCTTTTGGAGTTTAGCACCAAGAGTAGGGGGAATTTTTAATTATATTTAAATTGTAAAATAGTATTCAATTTACCAACCTGTATTAAGGGTAATTAAGAGAACTGAAAGAATGCAGAGTATTTAAGCGTACTGGGGAGTTTATTGAAACATACATACAAGTCCAAGGTTTTCTTTCCTTTTTATAGGCCTTATGGTCTGTTCCTGTCTGCACAGGTGACATTCTTCTCTCTCTCTCTCTCTGCAGATGGGCCTTCTATGCTTTGAATTACTATAGCCAACCCATTCTTGTCATTATGTGGTCATTCTGATCTACATCAAACAGAAACTGCACTGGGCCTCTACATTCCCAGCTTCCAATTTCTTGGACAGAAAATCTCATTTTGTCCCAGGTGTCTACCCACTATTGGTCTAATTAGAGATGAGTGGGGTCCCAAGGTCACATGGTCAGTAGCTCATACCTCTGCAATGGAAGTCCGGGTTTTCTGAAAGGTCCTGGACAAGGTTGTGGGAAAAGGAACGACAACCAGACAGGCACCCTAAGAGTTGTCTACTGTAATACTATTGCAGCATGTGTCTATTGGCTAAAACACAGTACTAAATACAGAGCCAAGATTCACAGCATCATAGAATAGTCACACTCTAACCCATCCATTCGAGTCATGAGAATTCCATATATCAGAAATTCCATCTAATATCTGTGCATTGGCTTATGAGGCATTTATTTGCATTCACAATACCAAATATAGAATATAGGTGCCACAAGATATGAGCCACCCGGATATCTTTAAAGAGGTATAACTGCTATATTTTTAATTAAGCTCCTCCTCTTGGAGCTCTCAGGTTTGCTCTCATAAGAGTAATGCTCCGATTCACCATGTCCCACCGGGAGGCCATTATGTGAGTGGATAAATATAATTTGCTTTATTTTATGTCTTTTTTGTTTGTCTTGGTTTATTTTTGCATTAATGGTGAAGTATGAAAACAATGAACATTTAAAGTAGTCTTTGTGGTCTTTATGGAAAGGTGTATAAAGGTGATTTACTCTCAACAACTCTGTAGAAGTGAAATTGGTCTTCACCAAGGACAATATGCTCTTTTAGGGACACACTCTTTCTCTTTGTCTTTCTTTGTATATGTTTCTCTCACATTGAAAACTTACATTTTAAAAACAAAACACTAATATAAAAATAGGAGAAAATTTTCAGGATCTAGGGCTAGGCAAGGAGTTACTAGATTTGACTCCAAAAGGACAGCCCGTAAAAGTAAGAAATTGGTAAACTACACTTCATCAAAATTATTATTATTGTTGTTGTTGTTGTTGTTATTTTCCTGTGGGAGAGAATGGGGACACTGCAGCAAGAAACTCTTTACCTTTCTCTGGAAATTGCCCTCAGCGGACAGGAGCCAACCTGACTACAGATGGCCAGGAGTAGCATACCTCACTGGGGTGGTCTGCAGCCAGTGCTGGACTGGTACTGGGGGGAAAAAAAAAGCCAGGTCTTTCGTCACTATTCATGTTGTGCTCTAGGTATCACTCTTCTGGAAACACTCCTGACATTCACCAGCACCTAACAGCAATGAAGGCTGTCCTTTTCAGAGAACCACATTTTCTATCATTTCACCACAAGTATGAATTTTCCACAGTGATTGGGTTTTTATTAATTGGAAATCCAACTAAAAGAAACCACTATTATGCTGCTATATTGAATACCAGTGCCCTTAGAGTTGGGGTTGAGAGAAGGTAGAGGTGGCAAATTCTCATTCAGGAGACTCTCTCTCGTGGTCATGGATTCCAAATAGCGCCAACCAACTGGTAGCAAATGCTGTGTTAAAAAAACTGTTTATCTTTTTTCTGTAACGTTCAAATATCTACTGAGATAACTTTATTCCGTTTTTGCTAAGTACCTTATTTTGTCCAAATAGACATGTGAGTGTGTGTATGTATTTACTTCATCCCAAATTACTATTCAGTTCTAAATGTGTTAATCAATTTTTCAACAGTTGTTAGGCCGAAGAAAACTCCACATTAATTGTATCAATTCACAATATATTTATTCACACAATGCACACCCTTTTCTTTTCTAATATCTAATGATGTTGGAGTCTAATTCTTTGTGTGTTTAGAGGCTAGGATTTTTCTGATTCAGTTTTGGCTGTTGCCTTTCTATTACAATGTCATTGGATGAACTGCTTTCCATGACTCTTGCTTGTAATTTCAACTTTATCAATTTTAACATCAACTATTTCATTTGCATTTTACATTTCTTAATGTCATAGTTTTGTATTTGTTTTTATTTCTTTAATTGAATGATATATCCCAGAACATTAAACAGATCCTCTTGAAAGTCCATTGGAAACTTCTTAGTCCATTATAATGCATGAGCCAGTTATAAGGATATCCCCAGTTTGAAAATGTGATGATCTCTCGTGAAAGGTTTACCCATTTCTATTGTCTTTAATCATATCCTTTATGTGTAACAGGCAGTCTTTTGTGTACAAGGCAGTATTTGTTTCAGTTCTATACCATAATGTAACCCTTCTGAAGATATTTTAAGTGACAATTAAAAATCCAAACAATTTAAAGTTTAGCCACAAGCAGGGATACGAATGCAAAGAAATCAAACAAGATGAAAATTGAATGAAGAGATGCCTTCTACACATGGCTAAGTTCATGCAGAGGCATTGACACTCATTGTCTGGGCAACTAGCAACTGTCCTTAACTTAGATTCATGCATTCATTCAGCAAATATTTATGTACAGCCTAGTATTGACAAGCATTGACCTAGGTACTAAGGAAAGGGGATGAATAATACAGATAAATTCTTCACTCTCATTAAGCTTGTAATCTTCAATTATAAGAGCCACTCAGGTTTCAGAAATGATCAAATGTGGAGAAATATGTATCTCAGAATAGAGGGGGAAATGATGTAGTTTTAGGTCTTCCAGATATTCTAATTTGTTTCTAATGCATTTAATTTTATTAAAAACTTTTCCTAAAGAGACTGCTTTAGTATCGACATGATTTCCTTGAAAAGCTGTTTCTCCCATTATATAATTTCGAATGCAAAATATTGCAGTTTTATGTAACAAATGACTTAAAACCCAGACCTTCTTCTCCTCCTCATTTTTCTTCCTCTTCTATAGAACAAATTAACAGAGAATTTCCATAGGATATATTCATTTTCTCTGTACTCAGATATGGAACAGTGTATATGGGGAGCGAAGAAGGATTACATAGGGATTCATGGTGGTGGTGCTGGGTGAAATTAAAACAATTTACACATCACTTCAAAGCCCTCACTTCAAAGCAAGGAAAACTTCCAATGGACGCTGTCCTAGAATGCATTTAAACAGGCTGCTAAAAAATAAATACCACACACACACACACACACACACACACACACTACACCACACACACACACACACACACACACACACACACAGGGTGACAAAAAGATGTATACACATTTTAAGAAAGGAAAACACTTATTAAAATTATGCTGATGGTAACCACTGTTAGTACCTCTTGTAAGTGCAGAAGTCAAATGTGACTTATATTCATTTTTTGTTATCAGTATATATTGAGTATTATAATTTTAATGCACTTTTCCTTTCTTAAAATGTGTATACATTTTTTTGGCACTCTGTGTGTGTGTGTGTATTTAAATTTCTATACACATATACATGTATATATATAATTTATATATATATACATATATATACATATATATGTGTATACACACACACACACAGAGACACACACACACATGTTTTGATACACATTTCCAAAAGCAATACAGGGAAATTAGCAGATTTTTTTACATGTGAGTACTAACGTATCACAGGTTCCAAACTTAACAGGAGAATCACTACTAATTGTATTTGAAAACTGCCAAGTGAGCATGTACTTTCATGTGTAAATGTGGACTTAATCTTTGATGTTTAAGGGAAGTGATTCATGGCCAGTTTCCACAACATGCCAAGGAGATGCTTTATATCTCGGTGCTGACACTCTATGTATTAGATGATAATCAATACTATTGGCTACATGCTCTGTCACTAAATAAAACTGTGACTGTTTTGCAAATAAAGTTTTAATTACTATCACAAACATCCCCGTTTTGAAATGTAGTAACGCAACTTTATTACCAGGCATACAAATCAACTTAGGGTTTAAAAGTCTTAAAACATTATATTTGAGAGGTACCACCTGAGTCTGTGTATTGTGTTTTATTTTTATGCAAACAGGCCATACATCTTAGGAGAGAGACTAAACTCAATCTCCCCATCTGTAAAGTGGAGATAATAGTTCCCAGCTCACAAAGTTGTTAACCAAAATTAAATTAGATGTGTACAAAGCACACAGGATGTGTAGGAGGCTACTAAAATTGGGGAATGATAAAAATTTGAATTTGAGTATTGATGCCCATAATTGTATCAGGGTTAATCTGTGCATTTTAACAGCTACTATCAAGCACCCATAACACATGGATATTTAACTGCTAATGTTAAACTTATGCAATCAGTTAGCTCATTCAGCTGTCTCAGAGGGTAGAACTCACAGCCTTCTGCAGGATTGAAAGACGACATCTCTGGAGCCCACTGAGACAAACGGTTTCCCTTCTGTGGTCCCTTTATTTTTGACCCCTCTACCATACTGAGAAATCTCTAAATTACAAACATGGACACTTCCTAGTACCTAAGTATGGCACACAAAACCTTTCACACAGAGGTCCCACCCCAGCTTTAAGCCTGCTCCACTCACCCATGAGAATTGTACTATAATTAGAGTCCTGAAATAGCCCTGATGTTATGGTGCTATTGTTACTTCATCAGGGACCTAAGCCTGTCTAGATTGTGTACCAAGGGCTATACCTCAAAGCACTAGAGTTTGGCTAGAGACAAGTCAATGAGGGCACATCTCTCCACATCTCCCAAGATAATTCCTCTTGAAAGGAGAGCCCAGTGTTTGGCATCTTTCCCAGATCCTTTGAGGTATCCGTAAGATAAACATTTTGAAATTAAATTTTAAAAATATTCAATAAAGAGAAGGAAGATATAGTGCCTCCCAGTCCTCTGAAGCTCTCCACAAGCAGGTAGTTTCAGGGCAGCCACTCCCCTTGCTCTAAGCAAAGGACGCACCTGAAAGTAATCCTTGTGCTTATTCCTTTTTATATATATAGAAACTTGTGCAGTGCTCATTACTTATTAGGTAAAATTTAGGTGCTCATTAAATATTAGTTCCTTTCCTATTCCTTTCCTCCTCCAACCCTACAAAGATGCACACACAGAATTTTTCTAGCTAAAGCTTCATGATGTTGAGCAAGTCAAAAACTCACGTTCCTCTAGGAACCCAGTGAAAACTGAATAAAGCAGGTTTGGGTGATACTGAGACAACCCTGAATAGCACACACCCACTCTGAAAAGGTTGTCTCTTATAACCATCCACTACTCAGCTCCAGCCTACCGTTGTTGCACCAAAATGACAGCTCACTGTGGCCTCTCTTCATGTTTTTCATGAGAAGCCAGAAATCCAGAACATCTCCTGATTTTTAAATGTTGGCTGAAGGTGTTATTATCTGTTTGATTGATTGATTGATGTATAGAGGGTGCCAAGAAAATGTATACACATTTTAAGAAAGGAGAACATTCTATTAATTGTAATACTCAATATATACCGCTAACAAAAGATGAATACAAGTCACGTTCGACATCCACAATTACAAGAGGTGCTCAAAGTGGTTACCATCTGCATCCAGACACTTCTGATTATGCAAACTACTGCTTGATCATAGATAACATCTCTTAAAATGTGTATTTTTTTTTTTGGCACCACTGGTATTTATCATCATGAAGTACTGTGTAAATCAAACAGAACACATATATAGGGGACCAGTTTGAACCTGCGCTATACGGCCTTCAGACTTGGCAATCTTTAGAAATTACTAGTATGCATCTAAGCATGCAAAGATCCACTGCTTCTTCCAAAGCACTAAGATGCTACTTGTAAGCATCCAAGCTACTCATGGCTGTGTTCCAGTGTGCTGTCTATCCTTATGTAAGAAGTTTGCTCAGTACCTGACTCATAAAATTATTTTAATCACCAAGAATTTCTGCACTGTAAAATCTTATTAAGGGAATTTGATTACAAATTGAATGTGGTCCAGCACCTCTCCAACGCTCATTTAAGATATTTGATATTTGAGAGAAAAAGCCTAAATGGGCATGTTAACTATCCATTTACCTACCCGATTCCAAATTCTATCCCTGCACTCTCAGACCATCACAAAATAATGTCTTAGACCACATTATCTCAGTCCATCAAAGACATGGCTTCTGAGCTATGGCTGAATATCAAGTTCTTTGATTTTATAGATGGTGGATATAAAAAAAAATGTCATATTTAGGAGCATTTTTGTACCTTTTAGAAAACTGGTCGGAAGCAAATTCTACTGTCTGGCTTGTTACTACTTTATATTTGAAACTCATGTGATAAATTCCAGGAAAAATAGTTCCAGGAAAGGATGTTTATCCTCACAGATGCATCTGTATATGATATCTTAATGGAAAACAATTTCTTTTCTTTAGCTACCAGGCCAAACTTCAAAAACAACATTAAGTGAGAATAAGAATCTTAGGTTTGTTTTTCAGATTTTAAAGCCATTCCTAACTCTCCCTCATTATCTGTCATTAATATTAACATTGGCTTTAGGTTTAAATAATTGGTAATAACCCGTTATACTAGTTTGCTTCTATTCAAGTGATTTGATTGTGAGTAATCAATATTTTAAAATTTATTTACTCCATTGTCTATGTTATTATTTTGCTTTTTTATTTATAAGTACAATTTTGTAAATAAACAGAAGTCCATTTATATCATAGATTTTGGTGGGCATCTGCTCCCAAAATACCTTCTTATAACAGGGCTTTAAATTTTAATTTTAGAGATATATTATCTGTGGTTTAAAAAGTATCGTGCAATTCTAGAATTCCTAGAATTGTCACCCACCTATTTGTTTACCAAATATGTATCAAGTGTCTGCTGGGTACCTGGCACTGGCTTAGGCACTGGAGATACAACGGTGAGTGAGTTAGACATAGTCAGTCCTTCCTTTCCCAACATAGAGTTCACAGTGTCATGGGGGGTAGATAAGAAACCAGGCAATGACAATCAAGGGCCGTTAGGATTGTGACAGAAATACAGGGTGGGCCACCTAAGCTATTTCATTGGAACAGTGAGGGCATCCCACAGAATGTAAAATTCTAAGGCAATGGTGGGAGAGGGGAAAGACTTTCAGGCAGGGTCTGAAGACTCAATAAGGTTGTCTTTTTCATTGTTGTATCCTCAGGGCCTGCTTATTGCCTGGCTCATGGAAAGCACTCAAAACTTTCAAAAGAAATAAATGAAAGATGGAATAGAATATGTGATGGTTGAAAGCCATTCAGGAATATGTCCTTTGGAGGCTCTGAAAGAGTTTGGTTTGGCTGAATTATAGAGTTCAAAGGGGGTACAAGTAGGCAAGATGAGACTAGAGAGGCATCCAACGGCCAGTGGAAATTGACTCTTGTGAATTATTTAAATAATATTTACTTTATCAAAAGAAAAAAATGGAAGCCTTGTGTGCTTAAAAAAATAAAAATGACAACAACAAACTTTTTCCCTTTTTGCATAAGAACTTTGGTTAACTCTAGCCAGTTTTCCTTGGTAACTTGATGAAGGCAAAATGCCAATTATATCGCAGGGTGGCATTGCTGATAGTGAAAATAATCCCTCATGAGTAAATCGCATCGACTAGAAAGAACTATAAATGAACCATTAAAAACCTGGTATCATAGCTTTGGGCGTCCCTGTCAGTAGACCTAGCAAGCCACGCCTATGGAATTGTTGCAAGAGACATAAGGCTGTAAAGCAGGACGACTTCCACAGCTGACCTTGGACAACCACAAGGACTCCTGATGAGGAAGGCCTGCTGCCGCCCTGCAAGCTGTGCTTTCTGCTGAGCAGACAGGTGCCCGGTGTGGTATGGTCACCTTGTGAGTGTGAATGTTTAGTTGAACCTAAAGAAGAATCCTTGGTGGGCACTGCACCGCTTAAGAATTTCAGATAGGAGAGTTAATGGGAACAGATTTGTTTTTATAGGATCACTTTAGCCATTGCAGACAACTGCCTGCCTGTAGGACAGGTTACTCTAATAATACATTAATCAGAATTAGTTGATATCCTTGCTGGAATAATATGGGAGACTACAAGAAGTGGAGAAAGACAAAAAGGCACCCTCCATTTTATATAGATCTAGAAGTGGAACTTCTAGGAATGCAACCTGGCTTCCATATCATTTTGCATGTGGCTTATCTGCCACTTACTGGAGAAAACATTAAGCTTGACCGGCCAATAAGAGCAACCAGGGGAAAAGAAAGAAATACTAAATGGGGATCAGCAGGCCATTTGAAAAAAAAAAAAATCACAAATATTGGAAAGGATTAGGTTTGGATACTGTCTCACTCCTTATCTAGTTGTATGACTTTCCATAAGACGTAGGGCCTCGCTGAGCTTCAGGTTCCTAGGCAGACAAACAAAGGATTTAGACTCAATGACCTCCAAATGATCTTGACTCAAAGGTCATATGGGCCCTTTCTCTGAGTACTACTTATATGCCAAGTACTATATTAATCTCTAACCCTGTTCATCCCTACCCCCATAAAGACATTCAAAATCGTGTGAACACCAAATACCTATAACACAAAGACCATGGAATGGGGGCCAAACAGCAGGAGACAGTCCTTAGTCCAAGATAGAACTGAGGACTCTGTTATATGTTTCTAAACTCAAATTTCACCCTGTGTAAACATTCAAAATCGTGCGAACACCAAATACCTATAACACAAAGACCAAGGAATGGGGGCCAAATAGCAGGAGTCAGTCCTTAGTCCAAGATAGAACTGAGGACTCTGTTATGTGTTTCTAAACTCGAATTTCACCCTGTGTAACATGGTAATCCCATCTCTCATGAAGAACTTTATGTGCTTTAGATTCCTCAATGGCAGGTGCTATCATAGGCTCTGACCGGCCAGTCCAAGCTGAGATCAGCAAGATGGCTGCCCGCATCTAGAGGACTTACTGCAACCTTTGCCCACCATAAACTCTCAGTGACTGCTGATGATTGACAGAATTAATAGAGATAATGAATAATTTAGTGCTCCTGTGCTCTTCAACCATCATGAAATAAGACAAAAAAATCCAGTATAATTTAAGCCTAACATCTAAAACAAAATGATGCAAAGTGAAAACAATAATAATTTAATTTTATAAAGAATGTCACCAAGAGATCTAAGCACTTTCGTATCTTCAGGGGACACTAAAATGTACAGATAAATGTTTATGCGGCATTAAGAATGCAGGGGGTAACCTCCGTTTTTACAAAAAGTTTCAAATAAAAAATTTTAGTGAAAAGCGTTGCGTGTACTTCTAGGAAATCTCATCATGATCTCAGTGTAATAGCCATTTGTAAGAGAGCCCTGAACTGATTCCTGCCAGGGAGCTTTTTTGGAAAACGGCCCACTCCGACAACTTCCTGGAATTCTCTCTGTGTAAGTCAGCAACTTGCCTGGCACCAGCTGGGCACTAAACTGAGACACTGGGAAACTTAAGGGCACATTCTGGGGTGACACAGTGTGCAATTTATCACTTGAGTCTTAAAATAAGGCAGTCAGACAACAGTCATACTATTCAAATCACAAGATGAGCCTTCTTTCTTTAAATAAAACATACAACTAAAAGTGACGACTGAAAAAAAAATAAAATTAGGGTAATTAGGCAAGTATTTGTTGCACTGCCACAATTTTGTACTAGGTGCAGAGGTGTACAGAGAAATGAGATAACCTCTCTCCTCGTGACCATCCAGTGGTTCCCAACCTGCATTCCCATGGGTCTCAGCATTTGTCACAGGGAATTACATAATTGTCTAATTCACATTGTCTCTTTAAAATATTTACTTGAGTTATTGTTAAAAACTGTGATTTTAAAAGGAGAATTTTTATACTAATTTTTATGAACTTGGAAACCATAAACACACTGATTTATACTAACAGATAACTATTTCAATGCAGATCGAAGACTAATCTCTGTGCCTATATTTAAATTGTAAAGATTTCATTGATTAAAGAGCTGGTATGTAAGTTTACTTATTAAAAAATAAGTAAGCTTATTTTTTAAATCCAGTTCTGTAATGGTGTTGTAAGACATGTGGTTTTCCAGTAAAACAACTCCTATAGCTTCACTTTTTAATGTTAGTAGTAGGTATTCCACTCGGAAAATTACACAAACAAGTGCTATTGAAGTGCTGTGGTGCTTACCCAGATGACTCGTATTTTTTTCATAATAATTTAGCCAAAGCAATCTACCAAAATGAAATGGATGTTGAGATAAAAAGTTTATATGACTGTCATTCCTCTGTCTAATTTCAAAGCTCGTAATTCATTGATCTTAGTGTTTAACTTTGCAATATGTAAATTATTAAAATTAAAATAAGATACAATTTGAGTACTTCACTTTTACAAAAGATTTAGATGTTTACAAAAGTTTTAAAGCACTAATTTAGATAATTTCTCTAATAACAAAAGGAAGTTAGTCATTGGTAAAAATCTTAAAAAATGTTTATGCTTTACACATGAGATGGAAGTTACCGGTGGAATGGCTTTACTTTTTCTAATATTTTGCAAATTCTAAACTATGGCTCTGTAGAAGATCCCATACAAAGGAGAAAACAACCGAATTCACTTCATAACATAGAAATTATTTTACAGTAACTTTCTGATATTTAAGCAACTATGTATATGAGAACAGCACAAAACTCTTTCCTTTGGGAATCAGAAATGGAAAATTTTTGAACTTGTGTTCTAAAATAGCACTTTATACCAGAAAAAGCCCATGAAGGTTTACTTGATGTTTTCCATTTCTTATTTGATTAAAAAATAATAATAATTTTGGATTACTGCTAGACATTAAAAGAATAGATTAAAAATATTAAAACTTATAATTGTGCCTTGTGAATTTGGGAAAATGATGATTGGGCAAGGAGCGGACAGGGAAAGTAAAACTATATTCAATACAACTAGGAAGGGAAACCTGCCAATTGTAATAAATACAATGACTTATGATGCCTTCATCCTCTTCATATAGTTGTTATAACTGGAGCATCTAAGTGCTTTATACCATTAGTCACTACTATATTGCAGTTTCATTCTTACATTTTTTTCCCCAGTACCTTTTAGACCTATGATTTATGCCTACAGAATAACTAGAAAAACCATATATGCTTTACATACAGGTTCCAGAAAGAGACAGAACTCAGCTAAGTAAACTTATTTTTTTAAATCCAGTTCTGTAATGGTCTTATGAGACATGTGGTTTTCCAGTAAAACAACTCCTATAGCTTCACTTTCCACGTATGGACTTTTTCCAGGGCTGTACTGCTTTCTTAAGCTATACCATGGTGGAATCTTATCCTTTATAATGTTTTGGAGAAAGCTGAGGGTGGCGCCTGCACAATTTGATTTGGTGTAAAAATACACACCAAATCTGATTTCTGTTACATTAAGGCATTCTCTGACAAAATATACAGAACAAGAAATGAAGTGAATTGTGTTTTAGAAATATCTTGCAAGCTTGTTTCCCTGAATACCTGACCACTAATTCAAAAAAATGGATCAAAACCCACTTTAATTGAATATTTAATAGATGATTTAATGGTCAAGTTAAGATACATTTTAAATGCTAAATATAAAAATGATTTGTGTTTGCTTACTGGAAATATTTGTAATATAAGCAAACACATATAATAAACTAATATTTAAAGCAAATTTACTATAAAATAAATGAAATGACCACCTTCAATTTATAAACATAGTGCATTCATCAAACTATATTTTTGACTAATAGTTGGCTTTTATAATATGAATATCATAACAGTGGATTGCCATTACAGCAGCAATAGTTTAACTCATTTTTTTAAATGTGTAACATATTTCCTTTAAAATGAGCCGTTGAAAACATAAAAATGGCAATATCCTCCTAGGGAAAGGCCTGCATTTAGCTAGAGGGAAACACATCAATTTTCATAAATAAATGGAATTAGTCTTGTGAATTCTATCCTCAATAGATGCCCCACGAAATAGTGTGATTGACATAAAAGAATCTGAGATTAACAAATAGGAGCATGCAATTCTAGTCTAAGGTCATCTTCCAACAAGTTGTCTCAACACAGCAAAGCAACGCGTACTTAAGTCTACCGTGCATAGTTTTCCTCTCATTGAAATAGGCAATAGGCAATGTCTCACTTCATTTGATATCTGTAAAGAGAAATAAAAAGACACATGCCAAAAACCTTTTGAAAGAAGTAGGGTTATGTAAGTAATAGAAAAGGATCATTTAAAAATAGTCCACCTAATATTGTTTTAGTATCTGAAAATAATGTTCAAATACGTAGATATTTGGGGGGCACTGAAATGGCCATTTCTTCTTGACACATTGTGAATGGACTTTAGCTATAGTAGAGACCTTGAGATCCCTAAGAAAATTCTAAAATCTCCTTTGCATTCCTTAATATTAAACACACACACATATGGTATCTGAGTACTACCATTACCTAGAGAGTTCCTGACATCTTTACTACAGAAAAAGAGACTGATTAAAACCTTTCATTCCCTTTCAGTATAATGAGAACCCCAGACAATGTTAACGGGTACGTTACTGGTGCACACAGGTGAGCAGGCAATTCTATACTGTGTTACAGGTATTTTGCCATTACCTCCTGAAACACGGTTTCATAGTGCAGGGTATGCCATATAAAAAATCAATGATACTGCCCAATCTCAGCAGTTTGAAAGAAACATAAATCAATGGCATAAGGGAAGCAGGTGATGTAATGACGCTAGACTTAAGTAGATGGCTTGAAGAGATGGATCATGAAGTTTAACCTTTGAAATTATTCATTGGATATTAATATAAACACACAGAGAAGTACATTTAGTTACCTTGCTTTCCTAAAATTCTATTCATTAAATCAAGATTTTTTTAAGTGGTAAAGAGAAATAATAGATCCTATTCCTGGAAAATATCTAATAGCAAATACTTAATAAGCCTGATTTTACTTTATGTTTCAGTTAAGGATGTTTGTAAAAAAGGAGCTCAATAATGTCTATATAAATCTACACACACACACACACACACACGAAAAAAAACGGATGGTAACACCCAAACTTGTCAATAAATAGTAAATGATACAGATGCATCCAAAGGAGATGAGAAATCAGACCAAAAATTGATGTATAAGTTGGGAAAATTTTAATAACTGATTCAAGGAGGGTGGGAGATTGAGGTAATAGACACATATACTTGAAATTAGCAACAAGAACTACAGCAACTCAGAATGTATTGCTGACATGATCTGGACTCTGATGATTCTGAAGGACGTTGGGTGTTATTTGGTCTAAAAGCAGGGAGGAAAAATTTCTCTCCTCGGTGTAATGTGAATGTACTTTCTCCATGTGGGACATGAAGTACTAAGGTTCCATCTAAATAATCTAGCAATAAAAAAATGAAGAAAAAAAAGTACTGCTTTACAAGTAAAATACTAAACAGAGAGATATTCTGAAAAAAATTGGACACAACGGTTTTCTGTATCTCCTGCTTTACTCACTCTCAACTTTGCACTGGAAATGTCTCACTTCTCTTAAAATTATTTGGCTCCTTTTATCTTTCAGGAAAAAGCCCCACACCAAAAACTTTACATTCTAGATATCTCACCTTCTAGATCTAGACTGGCACATCCTATATCCTGCCCACATTAAATTTACCCCCATTTCCTGACCAGGCTATATTGCATGCCTCTGTGTCTGTCCTCACGTTACTATTGCTTTTGCCTGAATACACTTCTCACACCAAGCTTTGTCTCACTGGTGTCAGTTGGGGCCTCCCAGAAACCAGTGTTAAGATGGAGTTAGAAATGCAAAAGTTATATTGGGAGTAACACCTGAGAAAGAATAAGGGCAAAATCAGAACTGGGTAAGGAACTCTCTGTTCACTGTGCAGAACTGATTAAAGTCTCCATCAGCCCAATGAAAACTCCAGAACAAAATTGGCTGTCAGAGGTCTGTATCGACCAGAAATAGCTAGACCCTTGTACCACCACCTTGCTCAGCCATTGTCCCAAGAAGAGTCTGACCTCTGCTCCAATGCAGAGATGGAACCAGATGCTAAAAGCTAGAAGCTGTCAGCCAGCCACACTTCCAAGCTGTCAGCCAGCTGGGCCAGTAAGTAGTCCTTTCCTTCTTGTAGAGGGACATAAGCATCTCTCCAAGTCTGCCACACCATGATTCTCCAAAACACATATGAATGTCTACTCCTGTGTGAAGCCTTTACAAATCATCCCCAGGCAGTTGGTGGCTCTCCATGTTTCCATAGCAATGTGAACTTTAGTATCTCATACTGCATTGTGGTCTCATTATGTATAAAGGACTTGACCTTTTGGAAAGTAGAAGAAGTTTCTATCATATGCTTCTCATATTCCTAGTAGAGAGCTTGGGAAACAGAGCACCTAACATATATTCAAAAGAGGTAGAGCAAATTGATGGACGGATGGTTGGATGGACCCACCAGCTTGATGATCAATCAGGTTGGTTATTCCCTACTCTGGTGCAGAGACACCAACGGGTATACCTTGTATATGTCAAAGGGTATTATGAACATCTCAAAAAATCATCTTAGTATACTTTAAGTACTAATAGGCTATTGTACTTGAAGGATAAGATGTATCAAAAATTAGTACATACTAAGCCAAAGTTTTGGTTATGTTCCCAATCATTTAATGAACCTACCTGTGTAACACTATCCATCCATTATTTTCATTTCCAGTTTGCTCAATTCACAGATTGGGAAAGAGTTAACCTGATTTTTAAATTCTAAGTTGTACTGTGTTTATCTTGTATTATAAAATAATGATTTCACTTCAGTTGTCAGTTTTGGAGTTTTCTTTAATAACTTCCTTGGGGAATGCTGAGTACAGAACCAGGCACCATTCATTCCATCAGCCAGCGACACTGACTCAGTGTTAGGCCCGGAGCCAGGCTTTGAGGACACAAAGATGAAAGTGAAAGAATAGGACAAGGAGCTTTTTTTTGTTACAGAGGAGACAGAACTGCAATTGGATGATTTACTACACAGCCTGGGAGATACTATGACCAAAGTATAAAAACAGTGTGTGGAGCGCAAGGGAAGGAGCAAACACATAGCTAAGGAAGGAGCTTCATGAGTTACTTTGGGGTTACGATGTGGTTTCGTCTCCCTGTGCACTTTTAAAAGGGGAGAGAGACAGAAACAAAGACAGGCCTCGGAACATAGAGAATTCCTGTCCTGACAGAAGTGGCTCTCTGCCGGGTGGGCACTGCCTCATCGGGGAAGGAAACTGCTGTGGTAAGGGACAGTTGGTTTCCCCAGTGACTGTGGAGACACGTATTGGCACTTAGTGGGCAGGGACCAGAATTGCCAGATGCCCTGCAATGCTCAGCACAGCCCTTCACAGTGAATAACTGTCCTGTTGTTTCATTGATTTCCAAATAGTCCACTGGGCATTCGTGGACATGGAAGAAGCTATGTTTATAATTTCCTGAGCCTAGAACCTACCTTTATTTTACGCATAAGAATCTTTCAAGGTGTTTAATGCACCCTGAATTTCCTAGGAAGGCTACTGCCCTGTATATCAGGGAATGGGCATGTTTTGCTGCTGCTGTTATCCAGAATTGTACCAAGAAAATCCATTTGGACACCCCTGCACCCTCACACACCTGCAGGTTACCTGCGTTAGTAACTGTCGTCTTCTCAATGATGGGATGTCGGCATTCTATTAAATCTTTTAGCATAGTCATCCCAAGCTTTTCCTATTGAGACACATATTATTTTATTATAAATTACTCTTTGTTTTTCCTTTAAAATTTGTATCTAAATTATGTGTGCAGACAGGTTGTATAACTTAGGCATTTCATTTTAGGATTATAATCGGGGCATTACCAAATATTGACTCTGAAGTCAATGCAAGGATTGAGAGTAGTTGAGAACCGCTACACTTAAATTTTCTAAAATGTCAAGACTGACCTCATCCTGATGAGAAGAAACCTGAGAAGCTGAGTTCCCAATCACCATGCTCTTATGTAAAATCAGCTATGAGGTGTGCTTTTACAGTACATGGGGTTAGTGGGGCCACCTGGCTGGAGGACAGGTGTTGTTGCATAGATGTAAATAAAGGGCCCACATTCATCTGTAGCAGGTAAAAGGGAAAAAAAAAGTAACAATTCTTTTTTGAATGGTCTTCATTTCTTGTAGCTTATTCTTGGGGGTTGAAAATAAGTGCTTTACCTTTTTTTTTTTTGCCTTCCAACATCTGTCGGCATTAATTTTTGCCTGGTGGTTCTCTAGAATGATAAATTGCTCCTAAGCTAAATAGATAAATTTACAAAAAATGCCTCTGGATGAACACTTTAGAAAAAAACCATCATCCTGATAATGATCTTTCCCATTCTCTTCCTACCTACGGACCAACATATTATTTAGCATTTCTTCCCTTGTGCCTTACTTAGACCAGACTTCTTTGATACATGCTTGTCATTGTCATTTATCATTTATCCGCTTACTCGGGCAGCTTTGAATGAGCACCCATCATGAGCCACGTGGTACATTAGCTGCTAGAAGCACAAAATTAATAACTTCCAACTTATGCCCTCGAGGAGTTCAGAGAGGTGGGGGAAAAAAAGGCAAATAAACAAACAATTCGTGTGCCAGATGATAACACACTATTTTTGAAGGATAAACAAGAAGTGTAGAAATTGATATAATCTAAAATTTTAGTACCTTACATTGAACCTTAGACATAAGAAGCACTTAGTAACAGCTGTTTTGAAGTTATCCAAAGTGTTTCAAGGCTGTAAATTGGGCAGATACAGTGATGAGTGATAGTGGGAAAATAAGCCTGCCGCCATCAAGGCAAGTGACATTCTGATGCAACGGGATATTGCAACTGCATGGGAACAAATGGATAATTTTTCTTTCAGCCACCATTTCTCTAACAATTGCCTTGCCATGTGCCAGAAACTGTGCTGTTTGCTGAGAATACACAACTAACTGTATTCCAGTCTTTTTTCTGTGACTGGGGAAACCTAATGTCCCCACAGCAGTTTCCTTCCCCTATGGGGCAGTGCCCACCCTGCAAGGAGTTCAGGCATACCAAAATTACTTCCAGAACTAGGAACGAAGATGGATATTAGCTAATAGAATTACATTTGATGGAGGAACTGATATCACACAAACTCCCAGGCTCAGAAGCAGGAAAGTAGTCAACAGGGAAGAGGCTGACCTAGGCGAGCCAGGTTGTAAAGAGGGCTCCAGGTTTGCAGCCTAAGGGCTACTAGCTAGTGACCAGGAATCAGCCAGAAGTCCAAAGAGAGACCCTGAGTAAGAACCCAGGATGTGAATCCAAATACAGTAGTACCTCGGTTTTCGAACCTCTCTGTTGACGAACATTTTGGTTTATGAACGCCATAAACTGGAAGTAAATGCCTCGGTTTTCGAACACGACTCAGAAGTCGAATATGTCACACGGCTTCCCCTGAGTGCAAGATCCTGAGGCCTAGCTGTCGGCTGTTTTCGAACGTTTCGGACTCGTGAATTACATTCGAAAACTGAGGTACCAGTGTACTGAGGAAACAGTGTTTGACACAGCAGCTCCTTAAATACTTCCATGGAGAAGCTGCAGCTGAACAAGGAACAAGAAGACAAGTTTCAGGTTCAGCTCGGGGCTCTCTAAAAATACCAGGTTGAAATTAGATCATGACAAAATGAGTAGTGAACAGCCAAATAATCAGCCGTTAGGAAGGAGAAGCATTCTACATGGTTACAGACTATATTCGTTCATGTATCTATTTTTAATTCTTTTGTGAGCCTGCTGTGTGTATAGCACATGGTCCCAGGATGATGACACTTAGAAAACACAATTTTAGTGTATAGTCCAAATTATCTCTGGCTGCTAAAGAAAAGCAGTCAGCTGATTTTGCTTGTCTCCTCTTGCTTTTACTAATTAGGAGTTAGCTGAGTCTTTTGTACAAGCTATCGCCCCGTCCATCCATTCATCCATCTACTCAATAAACGCTTATTACCAGCTACTAGGTGAAGGACCACCCTACGTGATGGGAGGAAAAAAGATAAATAGACCCGACCCTTGTCCTTGAGGGGTCAGTGTTGGGAGGCCACTCTCAGCTTGGGAGAACAATAGCACAAAACACATCGATTTCAGCGACAGAATCTAGATCGCTTTTTCTTTGTCAATAAATTTAAATGGCTATGCAGACAATAATCAATAAAGTGGTGCCTGCACAACTGTTACCAAGGAAATATTTAACTCAATTCCTGGACGCCACCGTCTCTGTGCAGTCGGGCTAGGTTAGCATTCTGATTGCTCACAAGGAAAAGAGACGATGAAATACTCTAGTTCTTCATATGCCAAGATGAAAATCATCAATCTCAATCTCTGTGAAAGATGAAACTACTTTTGGAAAAAGAGCAGTGAACTCTATCAGTCTTTCTTAGGCAATGTAATCTTTAAGATGATACAGAGAGGGCAGAGGCAGTGGAGAAGTTCAGAAGAATTTATATGGGGAAAAAGGAAAATGATGAAATTTCTCCATCAATTTTACAAGGAGCTAAAAATAAGGCAGGACATATATTAAACCCAAATGACGACAGTGTTTTTTGAAAGGTGTGTAACATATTCTAGGTACTAAATAATTTATTTGCTTATCATATATAAATTCATCTTCATCTAACACGTGAACCTTGATATTTAAGTAAGATTGTCTATCACATGATTCAAATTAATCTATAAAAATGAAAATTCAAATTTCCTCCTCTCTTCCTCCCACACTGCCAGCGCTTAATCCTTTCAACTAAAATGTATGTGCCAAATCTTTTTCATTTCGAGGATTTACCAATTGGCACTTCCAGTTCCCAGTCGTAAAACTTTCTATTTTTTAACCTCTAATAAAACTTATAATTATCTAAATTTATATTCCAAAGAAAAGTCTTTAGTATTAAGTACATTTTTAGTGAAATAGATTATAATGCTACACCCAAGGTTAGTAGAAATTAGCTATTTGATATTTGCTGATTAACTTCTTCAAGGCAATCTTTCCTCTGTTGTTATGCCAAATATCTGGGGTCTTTTTTGGCTGCCTTATAATCCCCAAACCGAGTAACACCTATCTCTGTAACTGTCATATAGGAGGCACTTGGTAAATATTTGCTGAATTAAGAAATAGTGAAGGAGAATTGTGGTTAATTGGGAGGCAATGACAGATACTGATGGATGAAGAACCCAGATTTTGAAGCCAGACTGCCTGGGTTTGACTCCTGGCTCTGTTGGTAATAAGACCTTAGGCAAATGACTTCTTTTGATCTGTTTTCTCATCAGTAAAATGGATATAACAATACTACCTATCCCCATAGACTTGTTTGCCTGATTGAATGACTTAAGGCATACAAAGCAATTAGAACATGCTAAGCCATATCAATGTTAGTTGTTGTTATTTTCTTTGTAATTATCATACTTATCCTGGAAGGCTGAGGATTGGGAAAGAAAGGTGTTGGCATAATGAGATTCAAAGGGGACCCAGATGTTCTCCAGAGAGGAAATTAAAGACATGGGTTTCTTTCTAATGTCCAGGTTCCTCATTTATTAATTATATGATTCTTGGGAGGAACAGAGCGGCATAGGTAGCTTCAGTGGTTTTAGCAAACAGCTACGTTCTGTTTTAGTTGGATATAGCCACTCCAACTTTTTGTCTGGCTATATCATATTCACCTTTCAGACCTTGGATTAGGCATCTTTTTTCTAAGAAGCCTTCTTGACCCCAAAGACTCAGTTATGCTCCTATAGCCTCTTCTTGCTATGCTCCTATAGCCTCTTCTGTGGCATCTGACACACTTTTATGGTTACCTTGATGCTAGTTTGTGTCTTCAACTGGAGATTTCCAATTAGTTCTCTGTGGTATCCCCAACTCTTGGATCAGTGCAGAGAGGCACAGAGGAGAGATATAGAAGAGTGATGCATACAGAATTATTTAAAGTTTCAGAGACAGCAGAGTGTGCGATATAGAATATCAAGTTACCACCCGGCATAACCAAAAGCTTATCACATCTGCTTACGTAGCTCAATCCACCCAAATGCTGTGGTTAGGATCCTTTCTTGCAGAAAATAACAAAGAAAAGCCCTGAAGTATGCATCACCAATGCATACATATTTGCTTGTAAATAACATACATGCTACTAGTTTATCAACATTATGTATATAAAGAATACAGAAAAATAGAAATTTCAAAAGAAAAACATTAACACACACACACACATACAAACATATGCACACACATATCTCCTGACGTAGCTTAATACTCATTTGGCAATGCCATTTACATCTTATTTACTTAAGCTTGCATTACTAGTGTTGTCTTCAATCTACAGTTTCTTGGCAGGAAACTCTTGCCCATTTACTAAGGGTTAGTTTAGTTAATACTGTGAAATAAAATCTGTAGGTCATCTAAGCAGGGCCACTTGGACTGAACCCAGCAGGGGCAGCTTTCTGTGGAATGGGTCTTCCACACTTCCTTCAGAGTATTTGGAATACCATATGCAACACTGCAATGCCTGACATCGGAATTAAGTCAGCATACCAGGATCATTCCACGAATCAATTTTTTTTGTTTGAAAACTATAAGTATACGTTTTCATTATCTTACGCCTCTATATCTAATCCATCAGCACATACTGTCATCATACCTTCAAAATACATTCAGAATCTGATTACATTTCACTTTCTTCATCCATGCCACCATATTGGTTCCAAGTCGTCATCGTTTGGATTAGCGTAAGGGCTTCCCAACTGGTCTCCGTGCTTCTGTCCTTGGCTCCTGAACCTCAGACAATGTGATCCCGTTAAACTATGTGCCATTTGTCTGCTCAAATGGTTTCCCATCTCAGAGAAAAAGCCAAAGCCCTCACTATGAGATCCAAGGCCTTCTTTGATGTGGCCCCATTACTTCTCTGCTCCTTGCTCACTTGTATCACACAGACCTTTCCTAAATGACTTCTGGGGTGTTCTCACTTAGCCTGGAGACCTCACTGGGGGTGGTGGAAGACGCATTTACTACAACTGAAGAGTCAAGAAAGAGTTTCCTTGGGAAGTAGTTAACTATGCATCAAAGCCTTTCCACAACTAGACAGATTTCCTTCTGAGAAATTCAGCAGGCAGAGGAAGCCATTCCCAAGCCAGTCCTTCTGCTGATGGCCACCGGGGCCACAAAACTTTTCTTCTGAACTGCTGTTTATTTCCTTGATTTACTATAAAGGCGTGGTTTTATTTCAACAAAGAGCACATTTTTATTATTTAATTTTGTAGGTAAGTCTTTGAAAACGATGCATGTAATAAAGATTATTTGCAATACCCATATATGATGCATCATCTTCACAACCACAGTTGAACGTGAATTTACATTCTGCCCCTAATTCCAAGGTGACAGTTTTATCTACAAAGCCTCCATTTCTATTTAAATCAATGTATTTAATATAACAATTTAGAGCACTTGTTTAAACTGATCCCAATAACATTAAAAAAAAAAATAAGGCAAAATAACTTTGAAATGTACTTTAATAAAAGAAACCACGGCTGGTTTTATAGCAATAAATCTTAGTCTCAAATATGAGTGTTAATGGCACAATTTGTTATTAAGGAGATTTAAAGAAGATAGCAATGTAATCATTATAAAAATGTAAGCTCAAATAAAATCTACCACTCTCTCATAAAATACCATACGCAAATATTAAGACCTCAAATAAATACAGGCTGTGAAATGTAACAACTGAAAACACTGAAGAAAAATAAGATATAAACTTATAAAGTTCAAACACACATTAGGCTTCCACTCTCATTTCACTTGATTTCCTTTGCTTTGTCATGTACAAATAGTTGAAGAAACCTGGCGATTTTCTGTATTATAAAGGCTGAATGGCAATGATTGAACACTCTGCATTTTCTTTGGTAATAGAAAGTATGATTTATGACAGAGGAATAAAAATCTAAGAAAACCACTCAATAAATTATTCAATTTTCAGATCAAGCTGATTTAGAGCGAATTTCGTTCAAGCTGCCAGTATGGAAAATGCCGTTTACTGGATAAGAACACAGTGTTTAAGAGAGTATCTGAGTATGTGGCCCTGTTTTTAGTAATGTTTTGACTATAGACAAGGCACATGACCTCTTTTAAGTCCTAGTTTATTCACTAAACAAATGGGATAGCAATAGGAAGTAAATCTCAAAGTGCAAGATATACACCACTGGTGGTATTCGAGATAGCTGGTATGGTTGTCAAATACTATTTATTTTAATGTATATGAGAAAGATATATAATTCGGAAGTCAAATTAAAAAATTACAGAGGCAATTTCTCAGGATAAGCCTACAGAGCACCATGGGAATCTCTCTTTCTCAGAGTTGTTCTTTTCAGCTGTACTTTGAAACTTCATTTCCATGAACACGGACATGAAAATACACAAATGACTCAAATGTTGAAAACAGAGACTTAAGTCTCATGGGAATTACGTAAGAATTAAAGGAAAAAGTGAAGTAACATTCATAAAGTACTTAGCATAGTGTTGAAGTACAATAAGAACACAATTACTATTATTATTATTATTATTTTGTCCTTATCTATTATTGCCATATTACTATAATTCTAATAAACCAAACATACTATGCCCTGGCATAAAGAAGTTTATGAGTATCTGTGCATAATAAAACCATCATGGTACTTTCCAAATGATTTACAAATAGGCTGCATCAAGTAACCAAGAAACCAAGAAAGAATAAAAGAAATTAAATTAAGAATAAAATTTTTTTTAAATAAAAAGGGGATGAAGGGGAGCTCACAGAGGATAAATGAGCAAGAACCTGATAAAAGTAAGCAACGTAAACCTTTTATCATAAGAATATTTGGTAAATAATATAGTGCAATGACTCTGGGGCTAAGTAAATTTGTCTATAAAATTTGAGGAATAATCACACCCAGTGACTAGGACCTACACTGTCTCCCTGACTTTTGAATCAGGATATTTAAAATGAATAAAACACCTTTTTTCATTTATTTATTTTTAAAAATTCCATCAAGTAATGCAGAGCATACCACTGAAATAAAGGTCTAAAACTTTCTCTGTCATTTTTCTAAGTTCCTCTGAATAGTTAAAAAAACAATAATAAATATTTTCTAAACGGGGGGATGGGAAAGGCAATGTTACATCCAACATAATATTGCTTGAAATTTTTCCTCTTCAGTGTGTGTTATGTGTTTCCCATTTTATTGCAGTTAATATTTTCCTACAGGTAGTATTCCCCCCAAAAAATATGGTTAGCATTTTGTGAATATGTTATATTTCTTTTAAACAAAATATTCTAAATTTCATCTACCAAAATATAAAGTAGCATTGGCACTTTTGTGTTGTAATTCATATCACAAACTAATCCTAAATTTTCTTTTAACATTGGCAAAGGATCATTCAACAATAATCAAAAGATAGTTAATATCTAAACTTGAAATCTGGATCTCTATTTTGATTTTTGGCCTTCATTAAAGAAGGCTTTTTCTGCTCTATATCCTCTCTCACTACATAGTGCCCTCCAATCAGGATAATCTTATAAAAATAATACAAAGAAATAAATAGAATACATTTTTAAGAATGACATCTCTTCGAAGATTTAACATTTTAACTAGAGCAACATTTCTCTGGGTCCCAAATAAATAAAATCTCTTTTTGAGTACCTAACAATTTTTTAACAACCAGGAACATGTACATTTGTAATAAGTTTTCCTGATAAAAATATACATTAAACCATATTAAACATCAGTTTATTCATCAAAAGCTTATCAATGAATTTGAAAATCAAATTTGTACTTAACTTTTTTTTACTGTTTTTTATTCGTTTATTCTTTAAGTCACACTAATGGCTGAAAAATTAGTTAACAATTTACAGCAGAAATTTAGATTCACTTGATAGCCATAAACTATAAATAGTATCATTGTAAAGTTACAATGATAAAATATATTGTAAAATCAAGTGGTCCAACTATAAACCAGTTTAATTTTAGTTTGTACTAGTCTCTTATTCCCCCAAAAGAAAAACAAACAAACAAAACAAAAAAACACAAAAAAAACAGGCCCATGGCTATTATCAAGGCACCAAATGAAAACAAACAGGGCCCATTGTTATCAGGGTATCCCTGTAATGTATCTATCCCATTAAGCTACTGCTGTTAATCGTGTTTTCACTTTTAATCACTTCAAAACATTTTTAACAATTGGTGTAAGTTTTTGTTTTGGAGCATACCGAATATAATAGAATTTAGAAGTTCTTGAAAAACTTGACAATTATAAGAGGAAATTGATAGCAAAATAGGTCAGACGTAGAGCAATTGGCTTGGTTTTTTGCAGAAATGATATACTGTGAACTCATTCTCAACACATTCTAAATAATAAAAGAGAATAATTTTGATGAAAGCGCGTGCCAATGAATTTTGCACTTACTTTGCGGAGGCAAATTGTCTGTAACACACTGTAACTCTAGCTCCTCGGTCCATTCCATCTTTGGCCGTATCTGTATCATCTCATAGTTACCATTCTCAGTCATGGCCTCTGGTTGACTGTTGATTGGTATCTTTCTCAAGGTCTTCATGTGCTGTTGAACTTCCGCCAAGAGAACAGCTTGTATTGCTTCAGTTACCTGTTAAGTTTATGGGTTTGTATGAATTATTTTTAGAATTATTACAAATGTTTGGGGTCTTGTGCACAAAACCCAAAGCCTGGAATTTTTATTTAAATAGGTTTCACATAAATTGCAATGTTCCATACCACTAGAATTAGCATCTGAAATAACTGAAATATAGATACTGAGAAATGGCACCCAAACCATCACACTGTTCTTTTGTAACCACAAGAGATTCTAAAAGGAAAGTTGAAAGGAGTTCTGGATTCTTTCTCTTAAGGTATTTTCATTTCTACCAGATGACATAGAAAAATAATTTGAGTATATCATATTGCTCTTAAAGACAAGTTTAGCTCCTCAAATATCTAGCTCTAAAGCACTATGTAGCTAAAAACACATTATTTAACCTAGGTTTAATACAAAAGGTTAAAGATAAGACTTTAATAATAAACCTCACTAAACTGTGTGTCTGTGTTTACGGATTTACATAGCTGAAAATACTGCAATATGTGCCTTCCAATTATGTTACATACCTACCTAGTCAAGAACCTATGGTTGAGTGTAGGGGAAAGGGAATGCTTGTCATAGGCCATCTAATCTAGTATCTTCATTTTTAAAATGAAGAACCTGAGACATGACATCCCAAATTCCACACAGACTTGGTGGACAGACTTTCCAAACCTTGCTTCTGTGTCCTTTGTAGTATGTGCCCTTCCAAGGTTCTAGCCCCTTACTGAGTGATGAGAGGATACCTTAGCCTCTTCCTGGAAAGAGATGAGACAAGGTCCAGGAGTTAAGTTCAAGGAAAGCCAAGTGTTGAATCAGTGAGAGAAAAGGATGGGCACCATTGATCTAGGTGAACTTGGGACATTCACCCATTAGCCTTCTATGTCTGACGGTTAAACCTTTCATATAGCCACATTCGAATGCCTGCTCCTTTTCCTCTCTAAAGCCCACCCTTTGTCAAGATGACTCATGTTCCACAATTGCCATTGTCCCCTTTGCATTATCCCCAGTTTATCTATGGGATGTCTAGAGCTTAGGCGTTGGGACAAGATCAGCTGAAACTGGTGATGTAGAGAGGCTGATTCCAATACCAGGACATGTAATCATCTAAATATTAATATTCATTGCTTTTCTGTGTCATGGTATCACGTGAGATTTTTAGGTACCACGGGCTCTTAGAGAGCTGATGCTGATGGCAGATGCTTACTGAACTACTGGGCCAGAAGGAGCTTTGACTTTAACATAGGAAGCTTCCAAAAACTATCAGAGCAGCTTCCTGATCGCTGATCATGCCCCTGTTCTTGTCCACTCCCATGCTCATACTCAAATGCTTGGTTAGGTTGTGAAAAAAGGCTAATGAATGAAGTGACTTTACTATTGTATACCATATCTACTAATATGGTAGATATTATATAGCTGCCACAACACAGGTATATAATGCTTACTTTTGTATATCATGTGATGAGATACTCAGCACTGTGTCAGCTATTTCATACCATGAATGTAACCTATAGTTCTACATAGCATGATACTGTTAAATCATGCCTACTAATATCTGTCATGGTGATATGATACATTAGCTATTAGATATCATGTTTACCAACATACACTAGTTTATCTCACAATATAGATCAATCATGCTTATTTATTTATGTATAGCATATGATGGGGCAAACTATATTAACTATTCATGAACAATTTTATATCACTGAATTTATTTTATTTTCATTTTGTCACGTTTTATTTGATAGCACTGCTTCCAAGATGTAGATGATGTGGTCAAAAGAGCTCATTTGAGTGACAAATGAGAAGGCCTGAGCTTCTGATCCAACTACAACAGTAACTACAAATGTAGCCTTGGGCGAATTCAAGGACTTCGTGTCCTCACTTATAAAACTCTGGGACTTCATGTCCTCACTTATAAAACAAAATCTGTGACACAGAGAAGCTAGGATAAGAGCGTCCAATTCCAGAATCCTTTGTGAAACTTGCTTCTGTCTATAACTATAAATCAGGAGGATACTGGAGGATATCTGCAGACCCATGGTATGTCCAGATCATGGTGGATCCCGCAGAATGAGCAGTTTGGCCATGTGCCCACATGGGACCATGGCTGCCCTTTCACACTGGGATCATTATCACCTCTGAGGAACACCACAAGTGTGACTGAGAAAGTCCTCTGGCCAATTGGATTTATTGTAATAGCCTATAGTAACTTGAATCAATATTCTTTCTTACAAATATACAGGGATTTATACAATTTCATCTGACATTTCTAATTATTAGATTTATATGTCATGACCACATTTTTAAACTGTTGAATTTGGCAGCTTTTTGACATATTTGGCAATACAAATGCATATGATAAGAATAATTAATATATCATTGAAAACAAGAGGAAGCAAAAATAACAGGAACAAAAAACATTAACTGTAATAAGTAGGATACTCAAAGCCAGAAAACTTAAAAGTGTATACTGAATGGCACACACCCATTGGAAATAGACTCAAAATACACACTTTATGTGCAGTGTGAAATCAATAAAGTATGGCTCCAATTCACAGAGAAATGGTACATCTTATAAGCAGGTAATAACGTTATTACAGTATCTGGTATACAGTGGGCACTAATAAATACTAATGGAATTGAAATAGATTCTGTACACTTTAAAAATATAACTGTGGAAAGTAGAATTTATTGATAATTTCTAACTATGAGTACTTGAGTTTGTCCAGTATACAAATACAGTAAATTTTTGCAGACGGTAGGAATAACACTTACCCCCATCAAAATATAAAAGTTTTAGACAATATGTTATATAATTTTGTGATTTTAATAATGAGATAGAATTAAGCACTATGGCTATAAAGCTATCTTCCAGATGCATATAAATAAATTTCTCTGAATATATAGATATGCAAAGTATTACACTCTTATGAGGGAATATGCAGTGATTCAAAACAAGGTTTACAAATCCATTGGCTAGAAAGAGACAGTCACAAATCTGGGCCATATGCTTATTACTGTGCCACAGGCAAGACAAACATTTTCAGGGTTTTCTACTAACACCTTGAAAGAGCAAAGTACTACTATAAAATAGCAAAGAACATTATGAGGACTCATAAGAGCGCCCAAGGCCTGCTTGTAGTACCAATGTCCAGATTTTCTGGTATAAAAGCATTTTCCCAACACTCGGGCTCACACTGGCCTTTCATGTTTTTGCCACATCTCCTGGAAAAGCAACATTTCTCCCTGGTGGCCTAAATGTCATATGTCACCCACTGGTGTTAGATTGTAAAATCCCAAGAATTTAGTGCAGCTTCAGAAACATGAAAATTAGCAACCCCAAAACCTTTCTGTTGCTTTTCCAGTATTTATTTCTAGCTTGTGCATGTTTCATATATGAGAAGCCACTGAGAATCTCCAGACAAACTCATTCATCTGTAAAAGTAACTCGTTTTTACCCCCTCCCTTCAAGATAACACCCTTCAATTTCTAAAGTTGGATTTTGCTCCACTTTACGTAGCATTCCATTACTACACAGTGTTCCTGGAACACATTAAAAAGTAGATTCGTGTAACCATAATTCGACTAACTGCTTACATGAACATGATTATGAGGGATTTGAGGAATGGTTAATGAAGCCTTTAACCGGATACTTGCACAGCTCTCTGTTGTTCTTGAAGGGCCTAGGAATTCTCATTTTCCCACTTTACACATGAAGGAAATAAATAATCAAGTTAAACCTATCTTCCAGAAGCATTCATCAGGTTAGTGAAGAACATTGAAGCTTGGACTTCCTTTAGAGTGAGTAATAAATGCTCTGGGAACATTTGTACCGCTGCCAGCATTTTGTACAAGGTCATAGAATCACAGAATCTTAAAGATCCATTAGTCCAAATATGTCCAAACCACATTAAAACTTCTTTGAAGGTCAAATGAACAACTACGAAAGATTTTTATTTAGAGTAATTCAGGATAAATGTTCTCTGGAATTATTTTCCTTATGGACTTTTTCCCCATTGAGGAGTTCTTTGGCTACTGGGGGGTGGAAAATCTTACCTCTAATAAAACTCTTCCAGTGTGATTGCGAATATGCTGGCCATTGCATTATCACAGAGGCATTTTTGCATAACTATTTGCATATATATTAAAATATATAATATAAATATTTTAAATATAAAATATTTAAAAAATTTTTAAATATTTTTTTTAAATATTTAAAAAAAATAAATATTTATTGACTGGCTACTGTCACGACTGCTTTTCTGGGCATTGGTCAGAGGGGTGAGTGAGACCACGTCCTTGCTCTCAGCAAGCTTCAAAACAGTGAGAAGACATAAGATAAGCAAGCAAAAAAGCAAATGGTATGATTTCCATTAAAAGCAAGCTCAACAAAGAAAATAAAACTGGGTAGTGTGATGGTGACTGGAAATATGGGGTTGGGGAGGGTATGGTAGCAATATTAGATGGAATGACCAGGAAGAGCTCTCTAAGGAGTTGGCTTTTGAGCAAAGACCCAAATGATGAGTGGAAAAATGAGAATTCCTGCCCAAAGAGAACAGTAAGGTCCTGACGTAGAAATGAGCGCTGTGTGTTCTGGAAATAAAAAGGTCAATGTGGTTAATATCACAAACAGGAAGGAGAATGATGAGTGAAGAGGTTAGGACAGGGGCAAATTATGTAGAAACTTGTAGGCCATGGTAATAAGTTTCAGTAGCCATTCCAATTGTGTTCATCTGGTTTTATCGTGTCAACCGCACAATTCTAAGTTAACTTTCTTTGTTTCCCTGTAACCAAGAATAACATTTGTAATTGGAGTTAGTGCTATTCTCATCTTGCAAATTTTACGTTCATTAAGCTCATAAAGAAGAATAAAGTCCCAATAAATATTCATCCAATCAATGAAGAGATATTTATTGTACACTGTACAAAGCTACGCACTTAGCTTTTAGGACCTGAAAAGAGGAAGGACTTAAATCGGGCATTGAGGAAACGGGCTCTCCAAATCAGCCCACAGATGAAGCATTCTTAGGAAGGATAAATGGTTCTAGTTATACACACCAAATTCCCAAGCCTAGGGACTTTTGTGTCATGGCACATTTAGAAACAAAACAATAGACAATTCTGCCACAAACTGAAATCTTCCTGGACAATAAGTCACCAATAACAATATAAAAATCCCTATTCATACCCCCTAACTTAGTGCATCCTTCCATATGTTATTTTCTACCTTTCCTCTCATTATTACTCTCTGCATTAGCCCCGTTAAACGAAATGCCCTGGGAGGACATTTTATGAGGACAAGAGATCTACTTCCTTGTTCTCTCAAGTAAAGGGGAGTATGAATGAACCTTAGCAGCAAGAAACTCTTCCATAATTTCAAGAACATGAACTGTGTCATACCTGCACAGATTGATCTCTCCAACAGGAAATTAGCTTCAAAAGTGACATGTCAGCTTCAGGTATATGGGATTCGTTTTTACCTAGAAGTGTACAAAACATATTTATATCTTGAAAGTATTAAAAATGGATGCACCCCAATAGTTTCTAACTCCAGCTGCACATTGGAATCACCGGGGAGATTTTTTTCACAAACATTAATGCCCAGGGTCAGTCTTCCAGAGATTCTGATTTAATTGATCTCAGGGAGAGGTTGGGGCAGGCATTAATACTTTGTAAAAGTACCTCCGATGCTTTTCATGAATAGCCAGTGTCGAGAACCATTAACTAATTTCTATGTATTTCTAACAATTATACTAATTCATACTCAAATGAAATCAAATTCATCATTATACCTTAAACTCATCTTTGCACTTTTTTTTCAACAAAAAGCAATTACTAATATTCTCACCCAAAACAGATCACCAAATTTTACAATTCCTTCCTTATACAAATAGGTCCTGAAATGGTACATGGCATCTATCACACAGAAATCATATAAAAGGCTTCCTTTGATTTGTCCTTATCCAGCCACACGACTCTGATCAATAGGTATAGCACTTATGTTTTAATTTGCCTCATTTTGTTATGTATTGTTTCTTTTAAATTTGCCCTCTTGTGTGTCCTTTCTATCTATTTGCCTTAATGTTCAGTGTGAAATTTCAAGAAAGAGCTGGGGCTTGTTTTATTTAAATTGATCCATAGAGTGCCCAGCAGGTTCCTACACAAAAAAGCACTTCATAAGTGCATTTTCATTAATTGAAAATGTACATATTATCATCCAAGTGAAAAAAATCAATGAATTAAGGCTTTCTGATGAATAAAATATATTATCTAGGTGCCAGCTCCCAGAAATGAGATAAGAAAGAATGATTAGGGCTCGTGCTGGAGGGAAAATTACTATAATTGTCTATTTAAATTAATGTATTAATATATGTTTTAAATCCTGGTATCAACTATTTAAATTAGTATTAGTCCAATATGTATTTCATTGAATCATCATTTACTTTATTAATAGATTGTGTGTGTGTGTGTGTGTGTGTGTATATCACATTAGTGGTCAAGTGAGATATGTTAGAAGGTATTGGATATAATATAAACTGAGAACATGAAAGAAATGTATAAGAAATGTCTGACACATTAATATCATTATTTTTTCCTAAAGGAAAGTATAATATGAATTTGAAATGACCGAGATCGCTGCATAAAACATGTAAGTACGATAGAGCACTACAATTTTGAAGTCACATTTTCCATTTCTTCATGAGCACAGCAGGTAAGAGAAAATTTTCTTTTGATCTCTCTCCTTTCTTCCTCTCTCATTTTGTTGACCTCGTGACTCTACCATCAAAGAGGTAAGTACTGGTCTCAACTGTAACTACTTACTGGTATCATGGGGTACTTCACAGGGTACTTTAATGTGATGTTAAAATTTTAATATGTGGTAGAAATGAGAGCCAACTTTTCTTGGCAATGTCAGGGAGTTAAAAGAATTAATTGCAACTTAAGGGGGAAAGATAAAAAGAAAACATCCCAGCTTTACCAATATTACTTAGTCACCATTCCTGCTGACAAAGTGGGTATTGGTTCCTGTCAACCCTTTGGAATGTGTACCTCAGAGTATTGTTTTCTTCTTCAGGCTTTGACTTTATAGAATGGTATGAAGCGAATGTCTTCCTTCCCTTTACGTCTCATCTCCATTTTATTAAAACACAAAAGCACATTTCCTTAGTACCTAACTGGATTTTAAACGCTATAAATGCCAATTCTCAACATCAGGGAGACTCATCAGTAATAACAGTAGTTGCTCAGGCTGCTTTGGTTGGGGCAGTCAGAGGAAAAGCTGGGGCCTCCTTGGCTCTGGTTAGCAATTCTGTCGGTCTCTGAAGAAATCATCTATATTATGCCTTAAATTCTAATCCTGTTTTGAGTGTTATAAAAAACGAAAATGAGGATAAATGCCCCAATGAGGACTACTACCTCAAGAAGGCAGGCAACCCAGACTGGAAGCCATATCGGGAGACACTATTTGTAATCATAAATGTGAGACATGGCCTCATATAATGGAAGGAGCAAGGGATTTGGAATTAGAGTTGGATTGGAATCCTGACCCCTCTGCTTTTGGCTATGAGTAAGTCTTCTAACTTCCCTGAGCCCCAGTTTTTCAAAGGGTAAAACAGTAGGTCCTCCTACTATGCAGGGTCATTTATACATTGATTCAGACAATATATGTAAAATCATTAGCACAATTCTTTGAACATACTAGGCACTCAGTAATCGGAAGCTACTATAAACTTCCACTTTTAAATATCCCAAAGATTCTTTTCAATAGTCCTGAGAGGGCCCTTACGCACTGGTTCAGGTTATCCCAATGTATTGATTATATACTTCACAGCTTTGGAGGCAACATGCACATCGAGTCTGGAATTTTATCCCCATTTTACAAATGTAGTAAATACAACTTTTAAAAGAGTAAAAGACATGCCCAAAGTTACATAAGTAGTGAGTGGCAGAACAGGGTTTTGAACCTAGCTGTCTACCTCCAAAACCATTGTTCTATTCACTATTTATCCATTAATCCAAAAGTGTTTGTTTAATTCCTTGCAGGCATTGTTCTAGGAACTGAAAACATGGCAGTGCATAAAAGTGTCATAAAGAGAAAAAAAAGAAAAAGAAAAAGAACCAAAAACATGGAGCTTACATTTTATTAGCAGGAGGTAGATGGCAAAGGAAGAAAATTATATTTGTAGGTCAGATAGTGAAAAGGATTGTGGAAAACAGTAAAACAGGGAAAGGGGTGGGTGGGGCTGGGAGAAGGGAGGATACCTTCATTGATGACACGGCATTTGAGCAAGAACTGAAAAATGCAGGGTAGAGGTGGGGGGCAGCAGGCTGACCTCTGTGGAATCTGGGGAAAGAGGCAGAGGAAAGAGCCAGTGCAAAGGCATTAAGAACTGTCTGTCATGTTTGGGTAAGAGTAAAAAGGCCAATGTAGCTAGACCGTTGGAAGCAGGGGATGTGTACAAAGAGATGAGATCAGATTGGAAGGTGGGGGGAGAGTGTACAATGACATAAGTAGAACAACCAGGTGACATAGGGACATGTGAGCTATCCTAAGCACTATGGCTTTTATTCAGAGTGACACTGAAAAGTTTTGAAGCAGAAGCATGATGTTCTGACTTAGTTTTGAATAGATCACTCTGGTTGCTTGGGAATAGAGTGTAGAAACCAAAAGTAGGAGCAAAGAGGTGGTTAGGAGATTTCCATCATCATCCAGGCAAGAGGAGATTAAGGGTCAAGAAGGGCAGCTGTGTAGTGGCAAGAAGCAGTCAGAATCTGGGGTATATTCTGAAGGCAGAACGAATGTGATTACTGAAAGATTGGCTGTGGGGCATGAGAAACAGGGAAAGTCAAAATGGCACCAAAACTCTTGGCTTTAACAACTAGAAAGATACAGTTGCCATTTACTGATATGTCAACGATTTGAAGAAGCAGGTTTGGGGGATGAGTTAGCCATTTGGCATCAAAAGAAAATCTAAACACCAAGATTGTCTCTCAGAAGATTTCAAGGACCATTACATGAATTAACTCTAAAATCCCCTAATATAAACATCACTTATTTGATGATAAAGATATTGATGCCATAAACTTCCCCATAAATCATTTATGACCTGAATTTAATATCCAAATATTTCAGACTTTCAGAAAGTTTCAGACTTCCAGGCGTGTCAACAACCAATTGATGAAATCCATCACAGTACATGTCTTGTTATTTATTTTAATACAAAAATTCATATATATTTCAATTTTGGCAGAATATAAAACTGTAACCATGTGAAATGCAGACATAGATACACTACTCATTCTACACTGTAGTGTGCTATCCAGTTATACAAATAGTAGTTATTTGACATCATAGAAGTAATTAAAAGATCAGAATATATCTGTAACTTCTTTACCATTTCGTAAGTAACTGTAGAAGCTTGAGATATGCAAAATATCATTCCCAGGATTTTTCACCTTGTTATGTACAGATTCCATTTTGAAGGAACTGTTGACAAAAAGATTTAATGGATATTAGTAAAAATGTGTGAAAAACATTTTGACAAATAAAGATCTGAGTGCAGGACCATTTTAACAAATTTGGGAAGTGGACACAGATTATTTTAAGCAACGTCTTCCACATGAATCTCTTTGATGAATCCTATTCCCCCACGTTGCCTCCTATCCAAAATCTAATCCCAATTGAATTGTGAATCTTGGTTTACTAGAATTATCTTGTGACCCACTTGTCCAGAAAGGGCCTTGCTACTTTAGGTCTTGGAATCTGTACCTAATGCAATCAAGTTTTGAATCTTAATATGTTGACATCTGCCAAAGACTTCTCCCCAAGTACCATCAGGACCTGATGGGAGCAGGTTTTACTCTAATCCCATGACTCAGTCAGCAACTTCCAGATACTGTCTGATGATGTTCTCAGAGGCAGTAAGCTCTTCCCTTAAAATTCAGTGACGTCATGCGCCCAGTTGTTGCCCATACGAGGATTTCTCAGCCTTTACAACCACAGTGAAATGTTAGTGAAATGGCCAAATTTGTTGGAAGGATTTGGTATGACAAATCCAATACACATTATTTTGGTTTCTTGAAAAAGGACATGCAGTTTCTAACAGCAGCTCAAAGCTGAAGTGACTGATTTAGGGAAGCAGTCTCGAATTTGGACACCTCCATTCAGTCATTTGTTTTAATTAAGAATTTTGTAAAGAATCAACTAATGTGTGGGAACGATTTTAAGGCCATTTAATGGAAGGCATGCTGAAAGTCAGTCCATACTCTCCCCTAAAGGGCACAAGACACATCCTCTACATCCGATGCTTCCTAATCAGGAACAAACTCAGACGAAACACCTCTGGCAAGCAGGTGTCCCTTACGCTCTTGTGGGATCATAATTAGGCAAACAAATATAATTTGTTAGCAGCCCAAGTTTTTAAGAGTTTGAAGAATGTGATCCCCTATCCTACCCACCTCATCTTGTAAACAAGTAAAGCCAGGCCCAGAGGGCCAAGTGCCTAGTACCAAGCCACATGGCTGGTGAAACCACAAAACGAGGATTCATTCCTACGTTTTCAGGCTCCAACCTGACTGAATTTTTTAAACTATAATTTAGGTGCTATGTAACTTTCTTAGTAATAGAAAGAAAGTTAAAGAAGCCTATCTAAAATTTAAAAAATAGAATAAAATTTAAAAGAAACAGAAGAAAATGGAGGATAAGTACAAAAATGTGCCAGTTTATGTTTTCTCATTATTTGGGCCACTGAACAGAATATGGACAACCCTGTGGTAGCATAGAAAGCATAGAAGTATTATAATGGCAGGAAGCACTGTACTGAATCCTACGTGATCCATATGGACTTGCTACCAGACTGTAGCTTCACTGAGGTCACAAACTCTGTCTATCATACAGTGCCTGGCACAGATATTTGTTAACCTGAGTTATCAAAGAACAGAAATGTCAAGGACCATTTACCACCTTGTAGCGGGCAGTTCAAACAGTATCTTTTCTATAAAGGCTTTCTGATGGTTTCATCTCACCCTAAGTATTCTCTTTACACTGACCATTATACTTACCTGTACTACAAATGTTTGTCCTAGTTCCTTTACCTTATTTCAGTGTTTTCTACACATGTCATGTGCATTGTCTTTATCATTTAAATGAGTTCACATTCAAATGAGAAATTTATTTGTATTTCCCTTGTAGGCTAGTGCTAAGTACATCTTGAGTAAGCACTTGGTGAATTGAATTAAATCCTCTAATATCAACTATGAAAAAAACTACATTGAATGTTAGCAATGTCAGAGGGTAAACAAGAGTCAAGCTTAGGAATTAATCAGGCTCTGGAATTAGACTGGTGCTCAGCGTTGAACCAGCCTCCAAGGAGCTGAATTAATCTTGGGGTTAATACTTTCTCTCCATAGGCCTCAATATTCTCATCTATACAACGTGCAAAATAATAGTCCTATGACCCAGCTTTGCTGTGTGTGTTAACAGAAATCATGTATGTAAAAAGCTTACATGGTGACCAGTAAATAGTAAATACTCAAAAACAATAGCTATTATTACTAAACTATACTTTCTATAAATTAATTACAGATGGTCTCTTCTATTCTAGTATGGGATTTGAGCTATGAAATTTTCAAACTTTTACTTTCCTGATGATGTATAAAACATATCATCATGGGCATTTACGTTAAATGTTCTTTGTTCATACTTAATTCACAGCAAGTACAATGGATTTCAAGGTGTGTATGAATCTATGTACTTAACTATCCATCGATCGATCCATCAATCAATCGAATCATTCAGCATGTAGCACTCTGCTTTTCCTGGTACATACTATGAGAGCAATGGATATTTTTTGAATGAATAAATTGTAAAACACAGATTTATTGCCCAATTGTCCTCCAATCCCCCAAAGTAAAAGAAATATTTCCTTAAATGTGTTTTGAGCTAAAGGAGTTGTTGCATGTTTATTCTTCATCTGAAGGAAGAAAGGAAGGAAGAAGAGGAGGGAGGCTAGAGAGCTGAATATAGCAAATAATGATAACTTTTTAACATCCCAAAAAGAAATAGTCAAAATTTCTAGGCATGTCTTACCTGTCAATTCCACATGACAATTCTACAGGCATGTTAACTAATTTGTTAACTAAAAATACTCTTCTCAATAAATAAACTATAGTGTTAGACTCTTGCAAAGAATCACAATTATTTTCCAGTCTTCTTGGCATCCCAGGCTGATTTGGAAGAGTGGATGTGTATTTATTTGACAAATCTAAAACTTTTCTGGAAAATAAATTTACTTTTGAAGAGTCTTTTTTGATTTCAGCATTGCATGAATCCCAACCCGGCAACATCAATGAGAATTGATCTTCATTTGAAGCAAGTCCTAAAGAAACAGGACCCTGAAGCTTCAAAATATTGAGATGCTTAATGCAGAGATTATCTAATTCTTTATCCACTCCCCATGGCAACAGGCAAGATAGGAGCAATTTAGCTGCATCTATTATGAGGTTGGCATCCAATTTTCTTGATGGCTTAGGATGCATCTTTTTGGAGCTCTTCATTTTCTTCTGCCTTTTAATGCCATCATTTTCTTCTAAGAATGTTACGGAATTATCTCCTTGGGCTGAGCTTTCACTACCAGGCTTAGTTTGTGCCTCTGCTGAGAGAGGACCACAGGCAGTTTTATTCCTTTTCAGCGTCAATGTTTTCTTCTCTACTGTGCTTCTGGCTCTTCTCAGGATCTCACTACCATGGAACGAACTGGAATGGTCACTATCACAGATTGGAGTTGGCAGCAGAAGTTCAACAAGGTTTTCCAGGTCAAATAGAAGGATGTGAAAGCCAATGTTACTCCATCTTGTCTTCACAGGTAGGACATTAAAAGGACCTGAGAAAGACTTGGCATCAGCCACCTACGGAAAATTAAAACAAACAAACAAACAAAAAAATCCTATGTGTCAAAGTTGTTATTTTCTAAATGATTTTATTAATGGTCCATGATATTAAAATGACATAAACAGAAAGTATTAAGTAGCAGTACAACTAAAGGCAAGTCATTTTAATATATTTTTGTCTTGGCTACAAAAATTCCCCACTAAATTAAACATTCTATATTCTAATACGCTTTAAACCCTTTTTTTCCTTTCTAAAACTTTATTTTTCCTCTAAAAAAAATATACAAATTAGGCCTATGGAGTAACATGGCATCAGATTCCCTTTCACATCTTCCTATCAATATGGCCGTGAAGACACATAACAGGGAAGAAGTAGGTTTGAAAATTAATGAGAAGAACAGTTAGAATACCTGCAAGAATTTAGAAATCTTTAACAGGAATGGCCACTCCAAATCTAAATGTTAACCAACATCAGATTGCTTTGGTTTTTTTAAAGGCTCACCTTGTGGACTTGACATTTGTCCTTTCTCTTATCTAAAATGATTTTGCCCTAAATATTGGTATGGCGGGCACCCATACTTCACATACGTTCCTGCTCATTTATGAGGCCTTCCTGGAGTACCACATCCCTTCATGCCAATCCATACTCTCTCTTCTTCCTTGCTTATTTTTTTCTTCCTAGTACTTATGATTATCTTATCTGAAATATTTATCTGTTTACTGTGTATTTTCCCCAATAGCATTCAAACTCCACCTTTGCAAGAGTTTTGCACATCACTTTGTTCCCAATGCCTATAAAATGATGCTGCGATACAGCATTAGTAGGGGCTCAATTAATAATTATTCAGTGAGTGATTAGCATATGTATACCATGGAATACCATTTAAATAGTTTTAAATAATGGTGTAAAACTACATTTAATGGGGGAAAATGTGTTCTATATGGCCAAAAAAAAAAAATATCTCCTTTTAATAAAACTGTGTGTGAATATATACTTTTACACATTTATATATATAGACACACAAATGCATATATATGTGTGTGTGTGTATATATTGCATATATATGTGTGTGCACACACGGAGGTCTGACAAGTTCACATACTTGTTGCAACAATGTTGCTAACCTTTTTCGATATCAGAGGGATTATTCATTCTGAATTTGTACCAACTGGACAAACAGTTAACCAAGTTTACTATTTGGAACTGCTGAAAAGGCTGTGTGAAAAAGTTAGATGACCTGTACTTTTTGCCAACAATTCATGGCTCTTGCATCATGACAATGCACCAGCTCAAACGGCACTGTCTGTTGGGGAGTTTTTAGCCAGTAAACAAATAACTATATTGGAACACCCTCCCTACTCACCTGATCTGGCCCCTTCTTTCTTTACCAGAAGATAAAAGAAATATTGAAAGGAAGACATTTTGATGACACTCAGGACATCAAGGATACAATGACAGCTTTGATGCCCATTCCAGAGAAAGAGTTCTAAAATTGCTTTGAAGGGTGGACTAGGTTCTGGCGTCGGTGCATAGCTTCCCAAGGGAAGTACTTCGAAAGTAACCATAGTGATATTCAGCAATAAGGTTATGTAGCACTTTTTCTAGGATGAGTTCATGAACTTAATTGTCAGATCGTGTGTGTGTGTGTGTGTGTGTGTGTGTGTGTGTGTGTGTGTGTGTTTGTATTTATGAAGGACATGCACCAAAATGTTAACAGTTAATTGAGAAGAAGAGGTTAAAATAATCTTTATTTACACTTTAGGGTTTCTTTAAATTTAGTTTTGGGTTTTTTTTGCAGTGATGACACATTTATTTTATAATCATAAGAAAGAAAATTAAAAAACAAGCCATTAAAAATTTTAAAGATGAAAAAACAAAATGACGATTAACTTAAAAACACAATTTTCTACCAATAAAATTGTATATGGGTTAGTATAATTATTAATAAATAATTTTTGCAAATCAAAAATAAAAAGAGAACTATATAGACTGAAAAATGGGCAAATAGCATCACTAGCAATTCCCAAAGAATAATGTTCAGATCAAAATATGAAAAAATGTTTACAGCCAGTAGTAATCAAGAAGTGAAATTAAGGCAATAACACCATTCAGTTCCTACTAATTTAGCAAAAAGGATTTCTTACATTATTTTATTATGTAATGTTCAATACATACAAAATAATGTATAAACCATGCATGTAACCCTCGTATGCATCTCCACTTCCCTAAAGCTATAATCTTCTCTGGCAATGGTGTCTAGACCTCCTCAATTACTGAGCCAATCAAAATCTTAACAATGATTCTGGCAATATGCACATTGCCGGGTGGGGTCTCATCTTCTTGTTTTGTAACCTACATAGCTACAGTAGGCTCATTGCACTGCTGTAAACAAAAATCCTAAGTGTCTGTCCCTAAATACGTTCACTTTAAGCCTCAAGAGCAACTGGACGTTTTATAGTATTTTCAAATCATAAATGTTATTCCAAATTTATCTAACATATGCATACAGCAAAGTTGTTTTCCATTTGGAAACAAGTCTATTAGATTATAAGTATAAACCATTGTTATGTTTTAATATACTAAAATGATTAAATATAATTCTAGCCTGTTATCATTAAAATTTTCTCTTTTAAAAAATAGTGAATATATTGTTAAAGTCATGTCACCAAAGGACTTTAAAAGGAGTATTTACCATTATTTTGGACATAAGTAACACAGAATGACAATGAATGGCTATAACAGCAATTCCTGAGTTTTCACATATTACAGATTGGGTATACACAATATTTATCAATGGTTAGCAAAGGTGATAGTAAATATTAACCTTATTTATATTTATGTTATACCTATATACAATGTATTCCTCAGACAAAAGTAGCCTGCTACATCATGACTGAATGATGTTCTGCAAAAATATAATTATATTACTTTTACAACGATAAAGTATATCTAAACCATCATTATAACAGAAGTGTTTTAGAAACATCCATCAATCTGGTCACAATTAAAAAAAAAGTCTAGAACAAATAATTAAGTACAAAAAGTACTTCATTCCATGTATGTAACTGCAAATATTTGAGACATATAATCTTATTAACCAATGTCACCCCGGTAAATTTAACTATAATCATTTTTTTAAGTGTGAGGGTTAAATATGAATTTTATTGGTTCATGTGTTATTTACAGAAAGTTCTCTGATTGATAGATAATTCCTCAAAATGTGCCCTCCAGGCTTTGCTTAGATAGAGAAGGTGCTAGTTTTTCAAGGGTATCATATCACTTTTACTCCTACTCCCTGAAGTTCTAAGTCCAGGTAAGAGAGGTGGTGTTATTTACAGTCTGGAGAGTGAGAGGGTAGCAGGAAAGGACAATCTTCCATTCCAATCTCTGAACTTTGCTGAGGCTGGGAAGTATAAAGGTACTGCTGTATCTACATATGAAAGCTATAAACAGCAGGTGGGGAGTAGGAAGAGGCACTCAGCACTGAGCTCTTTGTCTGGAGTACACAGCCTTTGGGGAAAGCGACCAGTCAGAAAGTCTGTAAGTAGAATCCCAGATGGCCAGCGGGCAGAAATTATTCCTCTATTCCCCGCAAGGACAGAGAATAAATGACAAGTAAAACTAAACAACACAAAATTCAACTTCTCAACCACCCCATAAATATATAACAAGGAAAAACAAAAAGGCCCAAAAGTTTGGGGGAAAAAAATAATACATCTGAAGGTGTAAGTCTAACATCTCTCTCTCTATTTTTTTAAGTCTATTTTTTTCCCCTTTATCCTACTATGTTCAGCTTATGCCTCTTTTCTGATTCACAAAGGGAAAATGGTTAAACAAGGCTGGTTTTATCCCCTGCCTTTGAAGGTAGATATGCACTAACAACACGTTCTGATAAAACTTCTCTCTGAAAATTTAGTGGATCCCCCACTGAGTTTGTTGTAAAGGATTTGACCTGCCCAACCTACCACGACCACAAAATACATGTGGTAAAACCAATGCTAAAACTACCTTCATCTTCTCACCTTTGTGACTTTGTGCAATAAGATCTAGTACAAATACTTAAACACTAAGCGATGAAACATATAGATAAGAGCTGCAAAAATACTTTACATATTTAGTTATGTTAGGGCAAAAAGAGTTTAGAAATTATCTAAGCTGACCCCCTCTCCTTAAACTAAGGGAAAACAAGGAATAGAGAAGTAATTTATTCAAAATTACCCATTTGGTAAATAGCCAAGTCAGGATTCCCAAATCTATTTTTTCTGATTATTCTTCAGAAGACATCCTGCACTTAAATTTTTCAGAGACTGGAATAATGTTTGCTATTTGTCATTTCTAAGCTATACAAGGGATCCTCATTAACTAAGCATTATTTATTTTATAAAGCACTATATTCACTGAGATGTATAAGGAAGAAAAATCATCATTGCATGAAAATATTCAGTAATGAACTGATAACATACAAAATTAGTACCCAAACCCTCCTCCCTTTCTAACATAAAGGCCCAGCCCGATTCATTAGTCAGGTTCTGATTGATTATTAGATGATGCAATTCAACTGCATAATAGATAGCAAATACGGTTAAAAATGCAGGATTACACAGAATCCAGACAGTGATGTCAACTATCTAAGTCACACTGAATGCCACTGACAAATAAAGATCCAGCTAACAACTGAAGTTAACAGCTGAAGAAGAATAAATTAAGATGCTTCAAATGAAAAATCTTTTAATTGAAAGTGTATAAGAGAGCCTGTGGAAAAGTTCATTATCCTTTAAATAGTCTTCTAAAATGACTCTGCATTATTCATTGTGAAATTCAAATATGAAATAGTAAAAGGTGACATTTTGTGCACTACAATTAGAAACAAAATAAAACACACTCGATTCATTCTGTAGTCATTTAAAGAACTAGTGTACATTTGCAATCATAATCTAAATTTTGTTCAATAGAAAATGCTGCATTATTTTAATAATTTTAATATCATTTTTAAGTTAACAAAATAATAATAATCCTCTTATCAGCTAACTCATCAGGTTAACTGATAGTCTCCAATCCCTCTTACCACCTGTAGACTACTTTCTACTTTCTGCACTCTAAACACAGGAACTAAGATATTTGCTTTACAGTAAAATCACCTCTTTTAGCTCTCACTCAACCTCCTTTTCTCGGGTGCACTTATAACTTTAATTATAATACATATTTTAATAAGTTATGTGAAAATTGAGGAACTGATATAAAATACAGTCCCTAAGAAAACCAAGTTTAGTCATCTAAACAACCCGTGGTGATGAGTCACTCTAAATACCACTGGTTATTTAGTATGGGTGAGGCCCTTGTAACAGACTGGAAAATAATCCTAAAAAATATGCAAGGATTCTGTACTCTGCTTACTTGCACACTTTCAGTTTTTATGTTTTAAATAAACAAAAACTAGAAGTCACAATTGATGCACTGCAAGTGTGAATTTATGCAAGGAAAAAAGATTAGGAATGACAGAAAATGTATCTATACCCAAGGAAAAGTATTCACATCAAAAGATTTATGACAATGGAAATTTTTCAAGTAAGGGGCGGCACAGATGATGGGGCGATGGGGAAATGTGATTATCTGTGTATTGAACACGGTTACAGACATTATTTAATGGTTACACTGTAAATTTTATACAAAAGGTAACAACTGTTTAATGTTTTCAGACAGCTGAAAAATAAAAGCTGAGACGTATATTTACTCCAGATAAAATCAGTGCTATAGAAAGGACTGAAAAAGTAATCATCAAAGAGAAATTGAAGGAATAAAATTCATAAAAATGACCAAGGAACTATGAAAGAAAAAAAGCAAAAATAAAATGAATAAATGAAAAATAGTTTATTGGAACTATTAGGAAATATGGAATTATATTAAAAGTTCAGTAGAGGCAAATTAGAACACTACTATGAATAACTATTTGGCAAGAACTAGTGAAACACAACTATGTTTATAAGACTATTTTTCAACTCAGAAGAGCTCAGATTATGGAGCAAACCTAGGTAGATCCCTTCACTTAGGAAAATGATAAATTAATGGTGCTTCAAGGCAATATTCACCTAGCTGTTTTAGCCCTACCTTCATGCAGATAGGAAGGCACTGGAATTCCTCTTCTTGGGTGGGAGCTTGGAACGTACTTTCTTACAAAATCACTATAAAGGGTGACTTCGTAGAGTTTAAAATGCTGCTATTAGTAACATACGAGTATCGTATGTCATTAATACCATGGGTTAAAGGAACTTTAGTGAACTGGCCTAGAAACCAAGCACACTTTGCATCCCTGCTGCTAGTATTTCTTAGGGAAAATGAAATCAAAGCTCCGAGCAACCAATTTACAAACTTAGGGAATACAATTCAATCTCTTGCTGGGGCTGCTTGCTGTTTTTCTTTTATTGCTTCAATGCAAAGACTGATGTGGCCTGGCTTCAAGTTACACTGTACTGCTATTTATTCTGCATAAAACTTTTATTAAAGTCTCGAATGCAGTGGCGTGTTATTCAATTTTTTTAAATAAGTTTTTGTCAATAAAGGTGAAAGTTTTCTAAGCCAACATCCCAGTTAAAGCTATTTTACTGTCATCATGCAATTCTAGAAACAGTTGAAACTGCTTGAATCTGTCAATCATAACCGGATCTACCATACCAAAACATAATTACGATAAGTGATTGCATAGTAAAAACAAAACCTTTGAAATTAACTACCTACGTATTTAAAATGAATACCCAAACTAACTACATTGAAACCTTTTTTCCCCACCTTGGGCCACTTCTCCTTCCACAGGCCCACTCATGAGTCATTCTTCAATTCTCAAATACATAAACAGAATAGAACTGGACTTTAGCCATCGCTTCACCTATGGCCTGTAAGCCCCATTTTAATAGAGCCCTGATGGTGTTTTGGGACTCTGGAATCAAGGTAAACTGTGTCCTTTAGTCCTAAATTTTTCGTTATTCTGCCTCCCCCGCGCGCGCCTCCCCCCGCCCTCGTGTACAGTCACCTAATAAATAGGCCCTTTGTGGAGACACTGGGGATTTATCATGGTAGAAGCTTGTCATGGTGTTGCAGGGTCCTTTCCCCTAAGGCCTGGGGTACCCTTTTAGTCTTGGTCCATATCTGGGTAAAGTGACAGTGACTTTTCTTTTTTTTCTCAGAGATTGGGACAATCAGCTTCTCTCCTTAAATGGCCATATATATTACATCTAGTCCCCTTAATTGAAGTTTTAGCCATCCTATCTTTACACTGCCTTATTCAAAACAACCTTAGAAATGTTGAGTGCATTTAGAGGGTAATGTGCTAATACCAACCAAAGTATGTTAACATATTTATCACATTTAACACTCTAGTTTTTCTTGTGGAAAAACTTTCTCCCTTTAGTAACTATTCAATACTGACACATCACGTTTGAAGATGTTATTCCAGGTCTTTTTGAAGAATAACAAATAAAAGCCAGCACATTCTAAAAAAAATCATTAGGTACGCTTTTGTTTATGGTACCTTGGAATTTAGCCCTTGTGTGTTAACCCTGCACATTTCCGTAAGCCCATCTCTAACCTCTATGTGACCAGAGAATTTCACTTAAGAAACTGTCGCTTAAGTGAAAAATAAGTGTCTCACAACACTAGCCCATTTAAGCACCTAATTACAGGGTCAGTCAAAAGTCAACCTGCTCCCTAACAGATTTCCTTTGTCAGTGGGTTCCCATCTACTCAGAGCTTCTACCCAGTTAGGGTACCCCCACTCTTGGGTCCTGGTACATTTGGATGTCATTACCTTGCCTTTGGACTATGTCTCCTCAAAATCTTATTGATGCAGAATCTGGGGTAATATGGAAAAGAACAAAAGTGTTCTATAAGTTAGCCATTTATCCATCGGTTACAAATGGAAACCACTGTTTTCTATCTGTTCTCTGAACATATCTATGCTTTAAATCATAGAACACTTGCCTGGTTCTTTAAAAAAATTCTTTGAAAGCGAATTTCAGGGTGAAATTGTTGGTTAAATTGTTAGACTGTGCTTCAGCAAGTTTGTTTCAAAACACAATTCAACCAAAAGTAAGTGTATATAAGTTATTTTGTCATACCACTGAAGAGTTCAGTGTTTCTTTTAAAACTTATAAATCTGATAATAGAAAATTTGCATTGATGTTTTTTACTGAGAAAACCTTAATGAGTATTTGTATTTTCCTGAGACATAAGTATTAATCTTTGTCCAATTTCCTATTTCACTATTTTTACCTTTTCCTTATCAATTTGTAAGACCTTTTGTATGTAAAGATATTAATCCTCTGTAGAATATATTGCAAATATTTTTCAAGTCTCATTAGGATTTACATTTTATAGATTTAGGGGTTTTTACAATTTAATTAAAAAATTTCAAATAGCAAAAACTATATATATTTTTTATTTTATAAGTTTCACCACTGTTAGGTCCTTCACAACCCAATTACTAAAAATATTACTGTATATTTTCTTCTATTAATCTATTTTCCTATGTTTAAAACTTTTATTCATCTGAAGTTTATTTTGGTTAAAGGTAGAGAGAAGGGATATTATTATTGTTTTCAAAAATTACACTCAATTATACAAACGCCACTTATTAACTTTCTCTAGGATTCTAAGTACCATCTTTTCCTATAAGCAAATTATGATTTATATGCATGCTCCTTTCTGGACTCTTCTTTCTTCTTTTTCATTTATCTATTTGTCTGTTCTTGAAACACTACTGTACTCTACTGCAGATAGATAGGTAAATCGGGAGAGGGACTCAGGGGGGTTGGGGAGAGGGAGAGGGAGGAGGGGGGGAGAGAGAGAGAGAGAGAGAGAGAGAGAGAGAGAGAGAGAGAGAGAGAGAGCTAGACAGACAGGTGACAGATAGATATGTCTGACATCTGAGAAGGAAACCCCATCCACATCATTCCTCTTTTTCCTCTTTTTTCTTAGCTCGTTTTATACATTTATTTTTCTAGAAAAATTTTTTAGTAAACTCATCAAGTTCCCAAAAACCCACCAAAAAGATTTTGAAAGTTATTGTTATTAAATGTATAGATTTTGTGACTATGTTCATCTTTAAAATACTGGGCTTTCCCTCTGGGATTGCAATATGTTATTAAATCAAGATATTTTTCATATCTTTTAGTAATTTTAAAAACATGTTTTAATATGAGTATTGCATATTTCTGATTAAACGTATCCCTATATATTCTATTTTTATTGCTATTATGAATGGAATTTTTATATTCGTTATATTTTCAAAGTAGTGTTTTTTGTATGGGTATGTGAGTTTTGTTTTCAGCACTACTATGCTTAACTTTATTTTTTGCCTTACTAGGTTTTCTGTTCCGTTCATACTTTTTAATATAGAGTATTCACTATTACTATATTTGAATAAAGGTAATTTGTTTCATCCTTTCCATTCTCATTCTTTTTATTTCTTTTTTTAACCTTTGGCATTTGCTAAAAATGTCAGAAAAAGAAAAGTTCAATAACAGTAGGAATGGTATAGTATTATAAATTAAATCTGTATGAGTATTGCTGTGTTTCATTGAAAAATCATTTGATTCATACTTTTTTCTTAATATTGGATAAGTTGGAATGGTTTCCTAGGTCCATTTATGTGAGCAACCACCCCTCTTTAATCCCTGTCATTGAAATTTGATTTATGCAGTAACATCAGGTAAATGGAAGACTACCAGGTTTCTTTTAACGGCATAAACTACCAATGATTGCATATGACCATATAATCCCAAGTACCTTTCCCATCAAAGATTTTCTGAAAGAGAAAAAACTAAAGTAGTATTTATTGGAGGCTTTGTTAAACATCCAACCGGGATAATGTGTACGTGCTGGTATAGAAGGATATCCGCCAAATATTTCTGACTTAACAAAGCGGCATGTATAATACAATCTCATTTCTACGTGAAATAAATGTATACACATACACACATTTTATTTCTGTGGTCTAGAAAGGAACACATCAACAGCATCAGAATAATGCAGGCTAACACAAGGCTGAAGTTTGAAGAGTGAGAGAGGTTTGTTTACTATCCATAAATGTCAGGGTCCTCCCTGTACTACTGTCAAGCACGCATTTCCTAAAATTCAGCCTTGATCCATTAGTGATACATGAAAACCAATACTGCTACATTGTATTTTGGAAAGTCTTAAATTACAACATAAACCATACCTGAAAAGTCAAATTACTGACATGATGTCCAGGAAAAGAAAATGCTTTTATATTTTCCCTTCTCAAATATATCAAGATATGCCATCTACTTTAACTGATTTAATACACACAACCACATAAAAATTTCATGGAAAGCACGACTTAACTGCTATTTTACCTATCTACCTTCTTGTCTCTGAAGGCTGTTTACCATTGGGATTCACCTTATTCTGGGAACTCTGCTACCTCCCTTAAAATACACATTTCCATTAGCTGATGGAGAATCCCACACTGGTTTACCCTAAGACACTAGTTATTTTCCTAACAAGAGTCACACTGCTGATGAAAGAGCTCCTTTTTTGTCTGCTGCCTTGCCCTCTGGCCGTTTCTAGGGTAGAAAATACAAGTTAGGAAGAAACGTGAAAAAATGGTTAGTAGTATAATGATACATTAACATTTAACCATTGAAAAAGCTTTCATATAATTTTACTTTAAAATTATTTGGTCTAAAAATTTCAACTCAGAGTTAAGCCAGATATTGACGTAAGGATTCTTTGATTTATGAATATTTATGACATGGGGCATAATGAGTGCTTGGTCTCCATACCAGCAGCTAATTAACTAATTAATGTAATAACACTTCGATGTTTATTAAGTAGAAAACTTGAATTCAGCTAGTCCAACAATTCCTCATAGTGTAGAAACAGGAATTTTTATTTCTGAAATGCCTTCCTCTACCTGTCATTGAAAAGATGATAAAGCTCCATTCTAGCATTCAAAGCTGAAGTCCTTACTTGTTCTGAAGTGCGAAGCACTATGGTTTCTAAACTAGATGGCTTGGGAAATGCATCCCACCAAACTGCCTTTGGGGTCAACAAATATAGTCCACAGAGCCTGGTGACTTCAGGCTCCAGGAGAGGCTGGCTCTGGTCTAGAGCTTTCTAGCTCCTCATAGATCTAGTTTTAGTCGAGAATAACCCCAGATAATTGCTTAAATTAAAAGCTGAAATTTGTGTGTGTTTGTGTGTAGAGAGACAATAACACTTTTCAACAAGTTATTAATTTCCATGATCTAACCCGAAACATCTAAACTTTAATTAAAAAGACATTTCTATGGCGAATTATAATAAAACATCATTTATTTTTATATATGCCAACTAAATGTAAGAAAGACTACCTTATCCATTAAGGATTTATACAGTGACAAACTTTTAATATACCACCTGACCCTCAGTTATGAAAACAAAATCAAGTTTAAGTGTTGTATTTAATGATCAATGCTAAGTTAATATTGTTTTCTACATTATTATTTCAGTAATACATTTCAATCATGATTTGGAAAATGGAGTATCAGTCATGAAATAAAGTGATCTTTGAGGTAAACGCAAGTATTTGAGGAATGTAGAAGTATCCATATACTTACTGATTTTCACTCATTCTATAAAGGTGGGGCTATTTTAAAGCAGACAGAAATACAAACCAAAAACACAAATCACACGTCCCATATACAATTGGAAATGTGAAAATTTATTTTACCATGTCTGTGCTTGCAATTAGAAAATTCTTTCCTTTAATCTATCTTTTCTCAGTGCTATGTAGTTTATCTTAAGGTATTTTTATGGAAAAAAGTCTAGATGTTCAAAAGAGCTCATTTATATTTTTCTATGGGAATTTTATCTTCATTGACAGAAACCAGTAACTATTTTTAAAGGATTTTTTTATTGATTGACTAAATGAAAAAGATCTACAAAGGGCTTTGCTCATATTGCACCAAATACATTTCATCATATATAACAAGTGACTTAATTTTATAGAAAATCATCAGCAGGTAGGGATGTACTGGTTACAAAAAGCAGATATATCTTTTTTTTTTATAAGCATATATAAAAATATAAAGAAAAAATTGGTGGAATGATAGGAATGAACAAATATCTCAGCAATGTGTAAATCAAACAACAAAGTGTAAATGAAAGAGCCAGCCATTCATTTTTAGACCCATTGAGCCCTAGGGTTGCTAAAGATAGTTGTTGGTAATAAAAACTGTCACCCTCCAAAGGGCCAGTGGAAAGCAGCGTGATTGGCAGCACAAATAGAAGACAAAGGAGAAAGCCTTCAATCTGCAGCTGATACACAGGAAGAACACGAGGCGCTGAGTTTACAATAGAGATGACATTACCAAGCTAATGGCACCGGCAATCATGGGTCCACCAGGCCTCCCTGGTATCAGCAGGGCCTCCATTTTCAGCTAAGTGTTAGAGTACCTTTTTGCTTTCTCTCACCACTGCAGGGGTAAAACAACCTAGTGCAGGGGAAACCCACTGACTGGTAATAAATTACTATATTGGATACTTTTTGTTTTCTTTCAGCAATAACTTAACTGTGTATTCTTGCTATCATTACCAATTAACGAGGAGCCTGCTTTAGTGAACTGTATCTAACGGTATATCAGTCCCAATGCTCCAGTGCTTTGGCAAGTATCACAGGGTCAAGAGGGGCTTTTGACCTTTATCATCTAAGTCTTTCTGACCACTCACTATTTGAAGCAATCTCAGCTGAACACATGGACGCTTTCTGCAACATTATAAAGCTTAGAATAAAACGAGAAATGAAAGTGTGTTTCAGGCTCCAAACTGGTTTGAGTATAAAATATTGTTAGTGGATCCTACAAAATCTCCAGCTTTAAGTACATACTTTGATTCTGGCTAATGAACAAAATGGCTGGCTTCTTTTTAAATTGTACGTTTTGTTTTTTTAAGTCTGAGGAACAATAGAATTTTGTAAAACACAACTAAGGGTTTAAAATTTTGATTACTATTATAATAGCCCATTTAAAAATGCAGGGTTTATTTACTTTTCATTACTGTGCAATGATACTGTTGTATGTTCTTCTTAAATTAATGATGCATCAAGAAAGTTATACTATACACAGAAAAACTAAGTGTTGGATGAAACAAAAACAAAGATTTTAATTTGCCTTAGATATAATTTGCATCTTAAACTATGGCATTCATTTGCTTGAAGGAAATTCTGGTATCGTTACATTATCTGGATGTGAAAGGAAAATGTTTCAGCATCAGCTTTATACTTTTTTAATCTGTTTGTATTAGTATAGTATCATGGTTATTAAAGTATTTTGAAATTTTTTGTTTAACCTAAAGTAGAAGATGTATATATTTGTCTTCACTTGAACTAAAGGCTGGACTCGTTTAAAGTAACCATATAACTTATTGTCCAAACCAGGCTACTTTGAGAGTCGAATAGTGTACTCTTAATAATTACATTGGAGCATAGGCATGTCCAGTGTAATGTCTAGAAATGTCTCAGTGAAACTGGATGTATGGCAACACTATCTTAAAGGAAGATGGCAATGAGTATGCTATTTTAAAAACAATCTATATTTTTGTATCACTCCTCAAATGTGACTATTTTTCTGTAAATCGCATCTATAACTCTATGTCTATGTCTTAAATGACTGAAAAAAGAGATACTTTTTTTAACTTTCAAGTTCAATATATTTAGTTCCAATTCTTAAAAACTTCCAATTGTAGTAAACAAACAAAATAACCAAAACTCCTATCATAAGCATATTACTAAATCATTTAAAACTTTTTATTTCAATATTTTGTACTTATAAAGTCCATGCAACTATTAATAGTATCCTGTTATGGTTTTTCCAAAATAATCTCTCAGTAATCAACTAAATTTCTGTAAGGCAAACAGATTTGGTGGCAGACAAGTAAGAAATAACACATATAATTGCTTTGAGTTAAACTATTCACCACTTTTGAAGAAAAGTGATAGAGAAAGTAACAGTGGAACAGAAATAAGAAGGTAAACAAAACCACCAAGGGGTCATAAGGAATGTTTCAGGTCACCCTGGATTGGGAACTGGCTAACAAACAAAAGACAAAGGTTAGGGACCCTTGCATAATATTTGGTCCTGTCCAAAACATCCATAGAGACATTTGGTCCATGCCAAAAGGTCCTTCAGATTTGGTCCTGTCAAAAACATCCATGAGCATAATTGGTCCATGTCAGATGGTTCTTGATATTTGGTCCTATCAGAAACAGCCATGCTTAGAAAACGTCCCTGGGTTCAAATAGCCCATAATATTCATTTATACTTTTGGTTTATGGGATTAATACATTTAAAAAGTACTGTTTAATTGGTTCAATAATTGTGTTGTGGATGTATTGACAGTAATAACCATTCTTGCCTCAGTGGACTAGCTGAGGATCTTTTGGACCCAATGTCTCTGTAGGTGAGTTGGACAGGACCAAATGTCCACAAACTGTCTGAGACACATATATCCTCCCTAACTAAAAAGAACCACAACCACAAGTGTGTCCTCAACTTCTGAAAAGTGATATAAACCAAAAAGAAGCTTTAAAGTTTCAGTGTATTATAAGTAATTCTGAAAAGCAAATGCACAACACAATCTCCTTTCCAGGTAATGAAATGAAATATCTATGTGACAGAAATCAACTTCAGGGAAAGACTTTGAGAGAGTTCGTTAAAAGAAAAAGAGAGAGAGAGAGAGAGAGAGGGAGAGAAGAAAAAGAAAAGTCACGGTGAGGTATGGCCACATAGGAATTATGAAAAATAAACCATATAACCAGATGCTATGGACTGAATTTTGTGTTGTCCCCAAATTCATGTTAAAACCCTAATCTCACTGTGATGGTATGTGGAGGTAGGAACTTTGAGAGGTAGTTATGTTATAAGGGTGGAGCCCTCATGAATGGGATTAGTGCCCTTATAAGAAGAGGCCAGAGACCCAGCTTAGATACAGAAAAAAATAGCTATCCCTTTTTCTGCCATGCAAGGATACAGTAAAAAGATAGCCCTGCAAGCAGAAAGAGGGGCCTCACCAAACATCAAATCGGCTAGCACCATGATTT